>NC_091156.1:39969740-40132240 GCF_040958095.1 Procambarus clarkii | reverse complement strand
CAGACGAATTTGTAGCCAAACTTAATGACCAAGTCACCTCTATAAAATTTACTATGGAGACTGAAATTGATAAATGTTTGCCATTCCTAGATGTACTTATTCATAGGGAAGATTTTTCACTAAAGTTTAGTGTCTACAGAAAACCTACGATAAATTTATCTTATGTTCATTATTTTTCAGGGCGTAGATACAATGTGAAAAAGTAAATTTTTTCTTCAATGTATCTAAGAGCTCTTCGAGTTGTGAGTCCAAAATTCTTAGACGAAGAGTTTAAGAATATTGATTCGATTGGTCTCAAGCTTTGTTACCCACTGAGTTTTTTGGAAGTTTGCCGTAGTAAAGCACGTCGTACATATTATAATAATATATGCAGTGAAAGAATTCGCCCAAAGAATGTGTTATGTTTACCATATTTCCCTGGGTTTGAGAATATTGTCAAGGCCTTGAAACTTTTTAATATACATGTATTGTTTAGCTACGAAAATACTGTTGGTAAGCCAGAAAGCACTCCTCAGCCTAACAGAAACCCACACAAAGGACTACCATGATGGTGAAATATGGATCTCAGAGTACAATCTTTTCAGATGTGATAGGAAACACCGGCTTCAGGGTGGGGTCAGCCTCTACATCAAAGACACACTCATCTGTACTGAGCTGCTAAACACCTCAAATGATATGGTGGAAGTGCTGATAATCAAAATGGAGATTTTAAATGTAGTTATTGTCCTTGTATATAAGTCACCGGAGGCAAACCCTCAGCAATTTAAGACCAACTAATGAAAATAGAACACTGCTTGGAAAACCTCACAAATCCAGCTCCGAACGTCATCCTGCTTGGGGACTTCAACCTACAGCACCTGAAATGGAAGCACCTGGCTAATACAGTAATATCAGAAAGAATACCAGGAAGTAGCCTAAATGAACAGGCACATGCAAAAGACCTGCTACGGATGTGCGACAGGTTTGCCTTAAACCAGCAAATAGTAGAAGCAACTAGGAAGGAGAACACGCTGGACCTCATTTTCACTAATAATGATGAATTGATCAGGAACATAATGATTACAAATACCTGTTACTCAGATCACAACTTAATAGAAGTTATGACAACCATGGGGAGTAGACCTTCAAAACCAGTCCAGATTCCCGGTGGAGGAGATTTCAGCAAATTCAACTTCAATAATAAACAGATAAACTGGGAGCAAATAAACCAGGACTTCACAGAAATAAACTGGGAAGAACAGCTAGAAAATGCAAACCTGAACCAGTGCCTGGAAAAAATAAGCTCAGTAGCACTAGAAATATGTTCAAACCGCATACATCTAAGAAAAAAGAGGAAGAGATGCAGATTGGAACTGGAACGTCGTTCCCTATATAGGCGAAGAAAACGAATCGCGGAACAACTTAAGAGTCGCACCCTATCTCAAGAACGGCGAAGAAGGTTAGGTAGAGAAATAGAAACAATTGAACGGAAGCTACAAGAATCATACAAAACCCAGAAGAGGCAAAGAGAGCAAAAGGCCATCAGTGAAATAGAAAGAAATCCGAAATATTTTTTCTCCTATGCAAAATCAAGATCAAAAACCACATCTAGTATCGGGCCCCTGCGAAAGGGAGATGGAAGTTTCACCGATGACAACAAAGAAATGAGCGAGCTACTGAGGACGCAGTACGACTCTGTTTTCAGCGAGCCATTAAACACACTAAAGATTGATAACCCAAATGAATTTTTCATGGATACGATACCAACATCAAATCATATATCAGACGTCACCCTATCCCCACTGGATTTTGAAGAAGCCATAAACAGTATGCCTATGCACTCTGCACCAGGCCCGGATTCTTGGAACTCCATATTCATAAAGAACTGTAAAAAACCACTATCGCGGGCCCTCCACATTCTGTGGAGACAAAGCCTAGATACTGGCGTTATTCCTGATATACTAAAAACAGCAGAGATAGCACCACTTCATAAAGGAGGAAGCAGTGAAGTTGAGGACTACGACCGTGCGCACCATCTGGCCAGGTGGTTCTATGAGAGCCAGCTGGTCCAGGTGGGGCGCGGGTCATAGTCGCAAAGGGTTGGGGGGGGGAATTTTCCCGGAAGTGGCGCGTGTCGGACGCGTGTGAGCGTCCGGTGTTTGGGTATGCAGTCAGGAAAGATGGGAGGTCATGTTGTTGGGGGTGTAGGAGAGTATGTGGGTTATGTGGTAGAGTAAGAAATACAAGGATATGAGTGGAATATGATGATAATAGTAAATGAATATGTATGTGTGTTTGCCGTAGACTTAATCCTGTGTGTAGATTCATCATAGTCAGGACCTAGGGTCCCGACTCGGACCGAAGGTCCGGTTTGGAGTGGAGACGGGTTCAAGTAAAAAATGGGCACACTGGAAATGATTTCGACGTTCAGTAAACACTTACCGAGTGGATAACTGAATGCCCGAGAGCCCAATACGGGGTTGATGATAGTATTTAATTTAAGATTGTGAAACTTAATACTAAACTAAATGCTCACACATGTGATAATTTCCATGTTTAGTTATCACTCACTGAGTTGTAAACTGAAAGACTAAGCCAGTCAATGCATGATTGATGACGATAGTAATATTTTAAGGTTGAGAAACTTTAAACTAAATGGCCACACATGTAGCGATTTTGCATTCAGTAAACACTTACTGAGTTGTAAACTGAATGCCGGAGCCGGCCAATACAAGGTTTGTGATAGTAATATTTAATTTTTTATTTATGATGGAGAAACTTTAAACTAAAAAATGAGGTCACATGGAGGGATATCTATGTTCAGTAAACAGTTTCTGAGTTGTAAACTGAATGGTAGAGCCACCCAATACCTGGTTAATGATAATAGTATTTCACGATGGAAAAACTTTATCCTAAACTAAAAATGAGCTCACATGAAGTGATTTTCACTTAGTGAGTTGTTAACTGAATGCCTGAGCTATCCAATACATAGTTGGTGATAGTAGTATTAATTCAAGATGGAAAACTTTAAACTAAACTAAAATGAGAGCACATGAAGTGATTCTCACGTTCATTAAACACTTACTAAGTTGTTAACTGAATGTCTGAGACATCCAATACATGGTTGATGATAGTAGTATTCATGACATTGATAATACGAGGTCTTGAACTAAATACTGGCAGGGGAACAACAAAGCTGTGATAATGAAAAGAAACTGAACTGAATTTGAAAATTGATTAACATATGTAATGTGAAGCCAATCTACTGGAAAACAGTAAGCAAACTTTATTTGAAAAGAATATCAGAAGACTGAAAAGCTGGGGGCAAGAAAAATGGTTAAAAATAAGAAGTAATGATCTTCATAAACATAACATAACATATCCATGACCATAATTAATACAGTGCGAACTCTCTTAAACTAAGCTCACCGTGAAATCTCGTCACTAAGCATAACTTGTCACTCTGCGAAACAAATTATTGACTATAAGTGCGACAATGTGAATAAAAATGACCACTTATGTTTTGGAATGCTATTTTATTCAAGAAATACTGTAAAGGATGATTATTGACTAAAGGGAATTTCGCAGACTGCTGGTGTTTGATGTGTTGAACTGCTTAAAGGAAGCATATTTGCTAGAAAAAATTCCTGTGAAATAATGCGTGTTATATGTTTTGACTATCTAGCTAATAGCGTATTGCCTGGCTAATAATGAAATGCCACATTTTGTCTGACTCACTTAGCACAAGTGAAGAGAAAACATTGAAAAACTTTCAAAGGTTAAAAACTCTGTGAAATCATATCTGTTATGTTAAGTTTTGACTAGCTGATTAATAGCATACTACTACATTATTGTCTTTATGTTATGTTTACATCGATAGCGTTGTAATGCTTGGAAATTGTATGTGCGGATCCCGTTTCCCTCCTACTGCACATAAATAATGGTTGTTGTAAAGTATTTTTATGGAACATGACTCTTCTTATTCTTACCCCTTTTTTAAAACTAGATGCAATAACCAAGCTATGTTTGCCTTCTCTCTCTTTCTCAATATGGAAGTGGGTTATTTGTGTGGACTCTGGAGATATGATCACCACTTATAAGTTTCTCAAAGAAAATGATAAGCTATGTAAGGACCTTTTATTTAACACACACACACACACACGACATCCGTGCAGTAATGAGATTCCCCTTTGATGGCTGTGCACGTGGCAATGTAAAATTAAAATGTGCAAAGATGATTCGGAGTGCTATTTAGTAGAGAAATGATACGAAATTGTGTTTATTGACTAGTGAGAGCCCGTAGCATGTATGGTGTGGGATATTGTGGTCCTTAACCTAGTCAAGCGATAGACAGACAGACAGACCAACAACAATAGGTAAGTAAGTAAGTAATTATCAAAAGAAGGCACCAAACCGGGAAGGCTATGTAGCACCATCAAATACGCAAAATAATCAGAGGGCGCTAAATATCACCAAGGATGCCAATACGAGAACAAAAACGCATAAGGCGAACGATATCAAAAGTATCCGAGTCACCAAGAATTCTATCGAGGGACAGGTGACCGCGAGGGGCGGTCGGAAAGCAAGACATACGCTCGTCCTGGAAGTCAGGACATTCAAGAAGGACATGCACGACCGTAAGAGGGACAATGCAACTAGGACAATAAGGAGCAGGGCGGCGCTCCATCAAGTGACCATGGGTTAAGCGAGTATGGCCAATACGCAACCTCGCCAGAGCTGTTTCCCACCGCCGGTTACGGTGGAAGGAGGACTGCCACGAGGAAACACAACATTTAAGAGTACGTAGCTTGTTACCAGTAACAGACAACCAAGAAGCCTGCCAACGGGTAAGGACTGAGGAATGGATAACCGGGTAAAAGTCGGAATACGGAATGCCCTTACGAGAGATGGGACAAGAGCGGACAGCTTCCTTGGCGGCAGCATCCGCACGCTCATTTAAAGACACACCAATATGGCTGGGAACCCAACAAAACTCAACCGACTTAAATTTACTATGAACGAGAAACAGCCAATGCTGGATCTCGACAACCACTGGATGAACTGGATTAAAGGACCCGAGAGCCATGAGGGCACTACGAGAGTCAACAACAACTACAAAGGAAGACTGACAACGAGAAAGCAGGAGACGAAGAGCATAGAGAATAGCATAAAGTTCCGCTGTAAAGATGCTAGTCTCCGGAGGCAAGCGACACATATAAGTGCGATCAGGAAAAACAACAGAGTAGCCAACACCGTCCGCTGACTTAGACCCATCGGTGAAGACAGAAACGGAGCGGGAGTGAGAAGAAAAGTGCTCGAGGAAAAGGCGTTTTAGAACCGTAGGAGGGGTAAAAGCTTTAGTGATACGGGTCAAGGAAGTACAAAACCGCGGAAGAGGGACCCTCCACGGGGGCAAAGAAGGAACAACACGAGGAGAAACATCAGAAATACGAACGGAAAGAGAATCCTGCAGGCGAGATAACCGGACAGAAAGAGGGAGGTGGTGAAGAGGAACAGGAACCGCAGGAGGGGTAAAAGTTAAAGCACGACAGAGGCGAGAGGAAGGATGTTGCAAGGACCGCGCAAGATAGCGAAGACAGTAGCGATCACGGCGGTCCTGGAGAGACAGGAAGCCAGCGTCAACATACAAGCTAAGGACGGGAGTCGAACGAAAGGCACCAGAACTGAGGCGCAACCCAGTATGGTGCAAAGCATCAAGACGGCGAAGAGTAGAAGGAGAAGCAGACGAGTAAGCAGGGCAACCATAATCGAGCTTAGACAGGACGAGAGAAGAATGTAAAGCAAGGAGAGTGCGCCTATCTGCCCCCCAAGAAGTATGGGACAAGACCCGAAGGAGGGTAAGGGCCTTAGAGCACTCAACACGGAGGTAAGAGATATGGGGAGACCAAGACAAACGAGTGTCAAGGAATAACCCCAAAAGCTTCGCGGAATCTTTGTATTCAAGGGGATGACCATAAAGTGACAAAGAGGGACGAAGAACAACCCGTTTCCGCGTAAATGTCATGGCACAAGTCTTAGAAGTAGAGAACTTGAAGCCATGATCAGTGGCCCAAGACGACACGGCATCAATTGCAAGTTGAAGCCGGCGTTGAAGGAGAGGCGAATCATCACCCTGACAACAAAGGGTAAGATCATCGACATAGAGAGCGGAGAAGACACCAGAAGGAAGAGAGGAAAGAAGACCATTGAGGGCAACCAGAAAAAGAGTAGTGCTCAGAACACTACCCTGGGGCACACCTTCATATTGCTGAAAAGAGGGAGAGAGAGCGGTACCAAGGCGCACCCGAAAGGAACGACGAGAGAGGAAGCTGCGGAGAAAGAGAGGGAGATGACCACGAAGGCCAAAAGAATGAAGTTGAGATAGGATATGATAACGCCAAGTGGTGTCGTAAGCCTTTTCCAGGTCAAAAAGGACGGCAACAACGGAGGTCTTCGCAGCAAAAGCAGTACGAATATAGACCTCCAAGTTCACCAGGACATCTGTCGTGCTGCGGCACTTGCGGAAACCAAATTGAGAAGGGGAGAGGAGGTGATGGTGTTCCAGGAACCACATCAGACGAACGTTAACCATACGCTCAAAAAGTTTGCAGACACAACTTGTGAGAGCAATAGGGCGAAAGTCCTTAGGGGAAGTACCCAGAGACCCCGGTTTGCGAACAGGGAGGACAACGGCATCGAGCCAGTCCTCAGGGACTGACGACGACTCCCAGATCCGATTATACAGACTCAGTAAATACTGAGACGTGCTCGGAGGGAGATGGCGAAGCATCTCATAATGAATACCATCGGAGCCCGCCGCCGTAGAACCGCAGAGGGCCAGAGCAGAACGAAGTTCAGAGAGGGAGAAGGGATCATTATAGGGAAGCTGAAGATGAGTGCAGAAATCTAAAGGACGAGACTCAAGGATAGGTTTACGAAGAAGGAAAGATTGGGGAAGATGAAGACCAGAGCTAACAGAAGAAAAGTGGGAACCCAGTTCGGAAGCGACCTGCAACGGGTCCGCCACAAGAGTATCATGGAGGTGAAGGACCGGTGAAACATCGGGAACGAACTTACCCGCTATCTTGCGGATACGCTTCCAGATCTGGGCCAGAGGGGTTGCGGACGTAATTGTTGAGACATAAGATGCCCAACATTCACGTTTAGCCGTACGGATGGCCCTACGGGCCACCGCACTCGCTTTCCGAAAGAAAAGAAAAGAATCGGTCGTCTGCCTACGGCGGTGCCTCTTCCAGGCTGCACGCTTACAGCGGACAGCCCGAGCACAGTCCGCATTCCACCAGGGAACGCACTTCCGTGGACCCCGAGAGGAAGAGCGAGGAATAGAGCGGAGGGCAGCGTTGAAGACAGTGTCATGAAAAAGGAGGAGAGCGCGAGAGAGAGGCAGAAGGGAGAGGTCAGAGAGAGCAGCACTGAGGGTAAATAGGGTCCAGTCTGCCTTAGCAAACTGCCACCTAGGGAAAGAGAGGGAAGGGCGAAAAGAGAAAAAGGAAACAAGGATGGGGAAATGATCACTTCCATGGAGGTCATCAAGGACCTGCCACGTGAAATCCAAGTAAAGAGAAGAAGAGCAGAGAGAAAGATCAAGACAAGAAAGGGCGCGAGTCCGAGAGTCCAAATGAGTGGGCTCACCAGAATTCAGAAGAGACAGGGAAGAAGATAGGAGAAACGGCTCAAGGAGGCGACCCCGGGTATTCGTCAGAACGTCACCCCAAAGAGAATGACGACAATTGAAGTCACCCAGCAGGAGCACAGGCTCCGGCAAGGGGACTAGGAGGTGTTTCAAATCAGGAAGAGAGAGCGGGACACTCGGGGGGAGATAAATGGAACAAACTGTGTACCATTTCCCCACAAAGATACGAGCAGCAGAACAATGGAGAGGCGAAAAGGAAAAAGTAAAGGAACAAAGGGAACATCTGCACGAATCAAGAGAGCAGAAGAATTAGAAGCCCCAGCAATGGCTGGGGGGGGGGAGAGAAAGGAATAGCCACGAAAACGACCAGGACGAGCACCAAGCATTGGCTCCTGGAGACAGACACAAAGGGGCGAAAACCGCGAAATCAGAAGTTGGAGTTCGAGGAAATTGGCGTAATAACCTCGAACGTTCCATTGAAGAATGGACAACGACGGGAAGAGAAAGGACAAAAACAGAGAACAAGGAAGAAACAAAGGCGAAAGAGCAACAGAGCACGTTAAAGAATATCAGGGTCGGGATCAGGGTCAGCAAAGTCAGGGTTAGGGGGCATGGGTAAACTGAGCAAAGACGGAGGGAAGGAAACGGGAGAACAGATCAGAGGTGGGCGGGCGGGGTCCGGAGGAGGAGGAGGAAGAGGAGGAGACAACGGAGAGGAGCAGTCAAGGACAGCAGTAGGAAGAGGGAGAATAGGAAGAGGGGGAGTAGAAAGAGGGGAGCGCACCCCAGCAAGAGAAGCAACCGAAAGGGAAGCAGGGGCCAAAGAAACCTCCATAGCAGGAACAGGGGGCGCAACCACTGAAACGGGAGGGGAAGGAGCAACAGAGCCAGAAGTAGGAGCTAAGGAAGAAAGCGAAGCCTTCTTACCCGCCGGGGAAGAGGAAGGAGAGGAGCCAGGCTTACGCTTCTGACTTAAAGAGACAGGTGTCCCAGCAACTACGTACCGGGCAACGGATTCCAGTGTCTCAACAGGAGAAGCCGAACGAGAGCACACACGACGGCCGTTAGGAGAGCGATGGACATCCGCCTGCACCGACAGGCGGCGGGGAGAGCCGATAGATGGAGGAAGAGGATGGGAAGGAGGATCGGAGGGGGACGAGGAAGAAGACACAGGAGACATGACAGACCGGGTCGAAAGAAGGGGAACCCCAGACAGAGGACCAGGAGGGGGACCCCTCGGGAAAGAACTCAAAGGAACAGAGGAGGGGGCAGTGGGCGTATCAGGGTCCAAGGCCCGGAAACGGTTGAGAGTCTGAGGAAGGGGGGAAGGACGAGGAGAGGAAGAGCGCAACACGCGAGCATAAGAGATGTTAGTATAAGGCGGGAGCCGGCGAACCTGGCGCCTCGCCTCAGGAAAAGACAAACGCTCCCGGTGCTTCAGGTTAAGGACGGCCGCCTCAAGCTTGTAATGGACACAGGCACGGGAGAACGTAGGATGGGCCTCACCGCAGTTGAGGCAGCGAGCTTGGGAAGAAGTGCACTCCGACTTAGAGTGACCTTCACTCCCACACAAAGGACAGAGAGAGACAGCCCCAGAGCAGCGGAGGGCACCATGCCCAAACCTCCAGCACTTATTACAAAGTCGAGGAGAAGGAATATACTCCTGGACAGAGCACCTAGCACCAGCAAGAATGACAGAGGATGGAAGGGTCCTACCATCAAAGGTGATCTTCACAACGCGAAGGGGTTGACGGCGACGACCACGAGGGGGACGAGTAAACGAGTCAACCTGGAGGACAGAATGGCCTTGGGCATCAAGGATATGCCGAATATCATCGTGGCAATCCTGCAGATTCCGAACACCGGTTGCAACATGGGGTGGGAGGAGAATAGTGCCAACACTGGAATTCAACTGAACGTTCTTGGAGACCCGAACAGGGATCTCGCCAAGGCAAGATAAGGCAGCCAAGCGGGAAGCCGCATCCTGAGAAGGAGCAGCAACGACACGTGTACCGAGACGAGTGGGGTTGAAAGTAACACACGCATCCACGGAATCTACAAGATGCCGATGGAGGGAGAAATCGTCAGGAGGCGCAGAATCAAGAGGGAGGAGATCAAAATATTTGGCCCATGAAGCAGGACCAAACAAGGCCTGATACGCATCAGCACGGGAAGGAATCGAGCGAGTGCGGTTGGGGCGCGAACGGCGTTGAGAACCCCTAGAGAGAGAGGGGTCAAAAGGCGCAGTAGTCACAACGAAAGACTTAGCCACACCAGGGGACGAAGTGGTCACCACCGGGGGCTGGAGGCTCGACCCAACCTCAGAGGAGGGAGGGGAGCTGGGGGAAGAAGTCGGGGCGGTCAAAGGAGGAGCAAGGTCGGGGCCCAACGCAGCGGGAGCTACAGAGCCTGGTCTTCCAATACAGGCCGACTCGGGGGCTTGGTCGCCCACCCCACGAGCCTGAGAGGGTACAACGGAAACATTCAACGACATAGAGACGAAAAGTGACAAATTCATCCACGAATGTGCCCCCATACCCACCATGGAGCCACAATTAGAGGCAGGACACCCAACAGGAAGCTATCGCTGATCATGCCGGGGCCCCCTAGGGGTGCGTCGTGAGTATACGCCCCACAAACGCCACCTTAAGAACCGTCAGTCCGTCGAGATCGGGTTCAGCGACGAAAGGGGGATTGACAATAAAAGGTTCCCCTCGCTCGAGACGTCGGGTACTACAGTTCTACGGGTGCAAGAGTATGCCTCCTCAAGCACCCGGGCGTCAAAATAGAAGAAGTCCAAAGAAAGAATCCAAAACAAGCAAAAGGTCGGCAGGAAACGACAAGCAGATAGGAGAAGAGGGGGGAGAAAAACGAAACATAAGGAAAAGGAAAAGCGATCCGGCACAATTGGAGAAGACAGCAGCAGGAGTGCAAGGCCAGAAAAGGACAGAGGACCGCCCAACGGAGCATTGTGGGAAAGTTACTCGAATCTATAATAGCAAATAAAATTCGTCTTCATCTTGAAAAACATAAATTAATAATTGAGTCGCAACATGGTTTTATAAATGGCCGTTCATGTTTAACAAATTTGTTATCTTTTTATTCTAGCATTGTTGAGGCAGTTGATAGTGGTAAGGATTGCGATGTTGTATACCTTGACTTTAGCAAAGCTTTTGATACAGTGCCACATGAAAGACTGATTAAAAAAATAGAGTCTCATGGTATTGGGGGTGCTATATTAAGCTGGATTAGGGCATGGCTATACCAAAGGAAACAGAGTTAGTATAAATGGAATCAAGTCAGAGTGGGAAAATGTTGTAAGTGGAGTGCTAAAGGCTCTGTCCTGGGACCTCTGTTGTTTATAATATATATAAATGATTTAGATTCAGGTTTGAGTAGCAACATTTGCAAATTTGCCGATGATACGAAAATCGGTAGGGAAATTAATTCGGAGGAGGACTCACTATCACTTCAAGTTGATCTAGATAGGGTTTTGAAATGGTCAAAGGATTGGCAGATGCAGTTTAATGCTGATAAATGTAAAGTTCTGAGGTTAGGTAATGATGATAGAGTTACAAGATACGAGCTAGATGGTGTTGTGATTGCGAAGTCGGATTGCGAAAGGGATCTGGGAGTTGTGGTTGGTAAGAATTTGGAGCAAAGGGATCAATGCATAAATGTTCGTAATAAGGCAGGTCGGACACTTGGATTTGTTGATCGCAGCGTTAGTAACAAGACACCTGGTGTGGTTCTCAAGCTATATCTTGCTCTAGTTAGGCCCCATTTAGATTATGCAGTTCAGTTTTGGTCGCCATATTATAGAATGGATATAAATTCACTTGAACGTGTCCAGCGTAGGATGACTAAGTTAATTCCCCAAATTAGAAATCTTTCATATGAAGAAAGATTAACAAAGCTTAAGTTGCATTCACTGGAAAGGCGAAGAGTTAGGGGTGACATGATAGAGGTTTACAAGTGGATGAATGGACATAACCGGGGGGATATTAATAGGGTATTAAAAGTATCAACACAGGACAGAACACGAAACAATGGATATAAATTGGATAAGTTTAGATTTAGGAAAGACTTTGGTAAATACTGGTTCAGTAACAGGGTTGTTGATTTGTGGAACCAATTGCCGCGTAACATTGTGGAGGTGGGGTCCCTCGATTGTTTCAAGCACGGGTTGGACAAGTATATGAGTGGGATTGGGTGGTTATAGAATAGGAGCTGCCTCGTATGGGCCAATAGGCCTTCTGCAGTTACCTTTGTTCTTATGTTCTTCTTATGTTCATCACACTCCGGCAGCCGTCCACCTAGCCCCCTCACGACGCCAACGGGCCGGAAGGGGAGGGGGCAACAATAGGTAGTGGCCCTTACGTCTATTTGATTTGAAAGAAGAAAAAAATGAAGACTAGTAGTCCCTGTTTTTTTAAGATGAAAAACTTTTAACTATAAAAATGTTTGACTGAGTGACTGACTGCTTTTCTGAACAGGTCTGCAGGTCTGCAAGAAATAATAGTAATGTAGGTAGGGAACATGTCTCCTCGGCTCTTTTATCTTCCACAAAGCCTTTCCTCCTATCTCAACCCTATTAGTTCATGCTCTCGTGTTTCACTTTTTGTTAAAACTAAATCTACACACGCGATATGAAATGTGAAAAAAATCTTACATTATGCTATGTTAACAGTGCTTGAATAAAATTATTAAGAGTGCTAGGGTACTGTTGCGCACAGTCATCTCGCTAATGCAGGTCGGTGACAGAATTGTCAAAATGATGTACCTTGCATACATCAAATCTTTAGTGGTTTATGCGGCACCTCTGCTTGTTTTGATGACTAAAAGGAGTTTGATGATACGAATAGTAATTGCTGACATTGAGCATATTCTCAAAACATAGTTTCTGCAAAAAAAAAAATAACATTAAATTAGATGCGAGCTGTGATTTGAAAACAGAAGATGAGTGATGTGTGGCTTATTGTGTGGACTCTGGAGATATGATCACCACGTACAAGTTTCTCAAAGAAAAGCGGTAATATTTTTCTTTGTGTTTGGATGTAATGGCTAAACATGGTTGACATTTTCAATAATGTTATTTGGTCATCAGACAAAGTTGATTTTCCACGTTACGTTACAATGTGTTACAGAGGCTAAAACTGGTAGACACTAATATTTATATGGTAAGAGATGTAATGGAGATGGACTAAGTCTTACTTTCATTTAAAAATGTTATTTTGGTCTGTAGAAATTTGATGATTTTCGCGTTACGTTACAATGTGTTACAGGGGCTAAAACTGATAGACACCAATATTTATATGGTAAGAGATGTAATGGAGATGAACTAAGCCTCACTTTTCATTTCAAAATGATATTTTGGACTGCAAAATTTTGATTTGCGTTACGTTACGTTACGTTACATTGTGTTACAGAGAGCTAAAACTGGCAGACAGTAATATTATATGATATGAGATGTAATGGAGATGGACTAAGTCATATTCAGATTTATAAATGTTATTTTAGTCTGTAGAAAATAGATTTCCACGTTACGTTACAATGTGATACAGAGGCTAAAACTGGTAGACCGTAATATTCATATGGTAGGAGATGTAATGGAGATGGGCTATTCATATGGTATGAGATGTAAAAGAGATGGGCTTAGTCATACTTTCATTTAAAAATGTTATTTGGACTGCAGAAAGTTGATTTGTACAGGCCGGATCACGGTACACTCTGTCGGCTATCATCCCGATTGTTTCATCCACAGGTACGTTGGTAAACAGAGATTCTACGTCCAACGAGGCTCTTATCCCTTATTAATCGAAACTGTGAACGCCAAGAAATCTGGACTCCACCTGCCAAAGATTATTGGGGAATATAAACCTGGATATGCGTATGGAAATTTCAAGACACACAAGCCTGGAAACCCACTTCGGCCAATCATCAGCCAGATACCCACACCAACGTACGACTGGCGAAACGACCCAACGGCATGCTGACTCCTTATGTCCCTTGCGCCTGAAGCCTGAAGTCTCCAAAGGAATTTGTTGACTTGCTGCAGGGAACATGGGCCACAGGGATAAGAGCCTCGTTGGATGTAGAATCTCTGTTTACCAACGTACCTGTGGATGAAACAATCGGGATGATAGCCGACAGAGTGTACCGTGATTCGGCCTGTACTCCTCTTGACATACCAGAAAACAGTCTATGGAAACTACTCCAAGCTTGTACTAAAGAGGCACCCTTCTTGAGCCCGGATGGACACATGTATAAGCAAGTAGATGGGGTCGCCATGGGTTCTCCCCTAGGTGTCCCGTTTGCAAACTTCTACATGGGTACCATCGAGCAAAAAGTCTTAGTCGACATGAACATGAAACCGGCCATATACTGCAGGTATGTTGACATTTTTACACAGGTACCTGATGCCAGACATCTGCAGGAGCTGAAGGAGGCATTTGAGCAGAATTCTGTGTTGCGTTTCACTTACGAGACGGAGAAGGATGGGAAGCTGCCCTTTCTAGATGTAACAGTCATGGAAAGGAGCGGAGTTTTCCACACTGCAGTCTACACTAAGGAAACAAACATAGGAATGTGCCTGAATGCCAACAGTGACTGCCTGGACAGGTACAAGAGGAGTGTTGTTAACGCTTATGTCGACCGTGCCCTCAGCCACAGCTCAGAATGGAAGCAAGTCGACGAAGAACTCTGTAGGGTAAGGCAGGTCCAGGTCAACAACGGCTTCTCCAATGGTTTCGTGGAAGACATCATAAGAAGGAAAGTGAAATGCCATGCAACCTCTGAAGAGACAACTAACACAACACCTATACCCCCTATTAGACTATTTTACAGGAACTTCTTTTCCACAGCCCATAAAACGGAGGAAAGGGTCCTGAAAGATATTGTCAGCAGAAACGTTATCCCTACAGACAAAAATCAGAAGATACAACTGACGATTTACTATAAAACCAGAAAAACGGCCAGCCTACTCATGAGAAACTCTCCAGACACAAAGCAGAACGCTTTAAAAGAGACCAACGTCGTCTATGCCTTCAAATGCCCTCTTGGGGACTGTAAGCCTCAAAAAAACCCAGTATATAGGCAAGACAACAACATCACTTTCCAGGCGTTTAACGATGCATAAGCAACAGGACTCCATTAAGGAACATATAATCTCTTCCCACAAACAAACCATCACCAGAGAAATCTTAGCAAACAACACAGAAATCATTGATAGATACAGCGATAGCAGGTGGCTTGACGTCTGCGAGGCATTACACATCAAGAAGTCAACACCAGCAATCAACAGCCAATTAATGCACAACTATATTCTACCCACTTCAAGACTCCGCTCCAATATAGAAGCATCAAGAAATATGGACCAATAGGCTTTCTACAAATACTTCCATTCAATACCCATTGTTTCGTGTTCTGTCTTGTGTTTGACTTTAATACCCATTCAATACCCATTGTTGAAAGTTTGTTTTCACCTCATCCACCTCACCCAAATGTAGATATAAAATCGAAGATGTGTAAGCTCTATTCAGTTTCAGTTGTGTGTTTGCAAACTAAAGTCTTTGAAAATGTAATAAGTTTTACGAAACGCGCTCAAGTGTCGCGTCAGGCTAGATATAAAAATGAATTTTGGAGAATTGATCTTTGAATTACCATCAACAGTAAAAAGAAACGTAAGATAAATCGAGAAAATTCGTGTTAGAATTATTAATCTTACTTTTTCGGTCATATTTAATAATATATATATATATTGGCCAGTAGCCAGTACCTAGTAGCCAGAACGTATTTCTCGGCCTACTATGCAAAGCCCGATTTGCCTAATAAGCCAAGTTTTCCTGAATTAATATATTTTCTCAAATTTTTTTATTATGAAATGATAAAGCTACCCATTTCATTACGTACGAGATCAATTTTTTTTTATTGGAGTTAAAATTAACGTAGATATATGACCAAACCTAACCAACCCTACCTAACCTAACCTAACCTAACCTATCTTTATAGGTTAGGTTAGGTAGCCGAAAAAGTTAGCTTAGGTTAGGTAGGTTAGGTAGTCGAAAAATAATTAAATTGTAAAAACTTGGCTTATTAGGCAAATCGGGCCTTGCATAGTAGGCAGAGAAGTGCGTTCTGGCTACTAGGTATGACATATATATATATATATTATATATATTATATATATTATATATATTATATATATATTATATATATATATTGTGATGGTAATCTCCTTCAAGAGATTGAGCCTGCTCTTCCCTCCAAAATACGTCGCTACAAATCTATATACAACTAATATGGAAGAAATATTCAACAACGACAACATTATCTCCAAGGTTTGCCAGAGAGCAAAACGTATGCAGCCAGGAACACCTGCTCCACCTCGAACCACCAAACTACCTGTCTTGTCGCCTGCTCCTCGCTGATTGGCTGCGGGTCCAGCTGCAACTGCACTCCACCCACCATACTACTTGATGTCTGGGGCCTCCACAACCTCAGTCTTCAGAATATCCCGTGCTTTCGACAAGTTAACACATCTCGTTGGTAGACTAAGCCCCAGGCTTACGTGTGGTAAGAGAAGTGATAGCTTGAAGCCAATATTCCTGCACCTATTTACTTTGTTTATCATACACTGGTTATTTGCTCACTTGTCTTAACGTAACTTTTCATTTTGCCATTTGATTATTCTTATTACTTTGATTGATTTTATTATACGAATTTGTATGTCCATTTTATTCATGTTTTGCTTTCTTTAACGTAATTAAAATTTCATTGTTAAAATTTACTTTTGTTTTGTGTGTCTTCTCCTTACCTTACCACAGACGAAGTTCCAGAATTTTCTATTTTTGTTCTATGTGACGAGGCCATACCCCTAGCTTTTGAACAGCCGAACACCAACGCGTTACCGTCACATATTATATGGGGGCCTGTTCTAGGAGCCTCGCTCAGGTACTGGTGCCAAGTAGTAATTTATGGTAAGCGTATTTAACTTTGTTAAAGTAGCTTTTACTATTTTTCATATTCAATTTCATTTTTTATATGGTGCGGTATATTGTGCATTACGAGAGTAGCATATGGTGAAGGTGAGACAACTTTGGATTACGTGGTGACTGTAGGCCTCAGTCATACTCTTAATTGGTCATCTCTCCCTCCGTGTTATTACTCGTGTTTACCATCTTTGTCCCTTGGATATTTCTCATTTTTGACAGATCATCATATTGGTACCCTGGTACTGTGGTCTGCCCCGGGTCAAGTGCACCCAATCTTCTGCAATCTGACTGTAGGAGGACAAAGAGGGCCATAGTTCCTCTAGCTCGAACTTTAGTTGCTGAATTGGGGCCTCGGCAGCAGTTCTCGTCACCAGTTGACACCTCGCACCCCTACACGTCAGTCAGAGATGATGATACATACAACGGTAGGGAATTAGCTTACTTTTTCAGAGCACAAAAGTTCGCTAATTCTGTAAGTATCATATTAATTTCGGTAGAAAAAACTTGCTTTATGTCCTATAGAGACTCAGCAAGGTATGCCTACATCCTTGGACTACCAATTTTACTTTTGAGGCAATTAACTGTTTCATTTGTTAGTAGGATTTTCTTGCCCTTATCCTCTTACATGAGTACCGGGTACAAGATTTCCTGCGCCCTTGATTTAAATTAATCATTTAACACCTTGTACTTAACTTTAATTGTTAAAGATACCACAGGATAGGTACCAGTTGCCACGTTGTCCTGTTTCTGACATTCACTATAACGATATATTCGTTGTACAGTTATTTGCTAATTTCACCATGTTTCGTCTCCAAGCTTTCCGTGCAGATCCAGCAGGTGAAATAGGGACTTTAAGTCGTGCCAAGAGGACTGGATTACAAACTCTTGCACATGAGTACCAACTAGAAGTTCCCTACCAAGCCAACAAAAATGACCTACACAACCTGTTGCTGGATCACTATTTAGAGCAAGGTAAGATAGACTCTGAAACTCATGAAACTTACTATATTGCAGATAAAACTGACTTGGCAACGATGAAACTCAAACTAGAACTGGCCAAGATTGAACGTGAGCAGCAAAAAGAAGCGGCTGCCATACGAAGGGAAGAACAAGAACGAGAAATCGCCCTCAAGGAACGTGAACTCGCCCTCCAGGAACGTGAGGTTGCAATGTCCAGGAGCGGGAAAGAGTACAGCTTGAAACACTCCAGGAGCGGGAACGCGTACAGCTTGAAACAAAACGACGCGAGTTGGAGATGCAACGTGAACATGACAAGCAACAAGCGACTCTGGCTCTAGAGTGTCGTCAACGAGAATACACGTTGGAAACTTCACACCTCGCTCAACGCCAGCAAGCTACTGCCAATCTTCCCGTCAGTTTTAATATATCACATGCAAGTAAGTTAATGCCATCCTTTGTAGAAGCAGAAGTTGATGTGTTTTTCACCACCTTTGAAACCCTTGCTAATCAACTCAGTTGGCCTGTCGACCAATGGGCCACACTTCTCAGAGTCCATCTTACAGGTAGAGCTGCAGTCATACTCAGTACTTTGGCGTCTGAGAATGACTACCAGACTCTGAAACAAGCAGTGTTGGACGCCTACCTCCTCTCTACAGAAAGTTATCGAAGGAAATTCCGTGACCACCTGAAGGCAAGTACCACTACCTTCCTCGAGTTTGCTAACACAAAACGGAGATATTTCATGAAATGGCTGGAAGCAGCACATGTCTCTACTTTTACAGAACTCGTCAACCTGATGCTAGTTGAAGAATTCTTGAGGCGTGTGCCGCCTCCTGTCCGTCTCTACTTAGCAGGTAAAGAAGAAACCGACTACCTGAAGTGTGCTAAGTCGGCTGACACTTACAGCCTCATCCACCGGCTGACACCCGAACCATCCTCCAGTAAGAAGTCGTGGTCCAGTTACGAGAAAGTGAGCACCGATCAAGCTGGCTCGCAATTGTACTGCAAGTATTGTAGACTCTATGGACATACCATAGACAAGTGTGGCAAGTCTCAATACAAGGGAACCACTGACCCACAGAAACCCAAACCAACTCTTCCTAAGTCCGGTAAGCCTGTGATGAATGTTGGTGTTATTGTTAATGATCTTTCTCTTTTCAGTAACCACCTGTATACTGGAACTGTCTCTGCCAACGGTTCAAATCCGGAGGGACGTTTCAAATTGAAGATCTTGAGGGACACAGCGGCTCTTCAATCGATCATCTTGAAGTCGGCTGTGCCCAACATCGTCTACACCTGAGAAACTGTCTTCTTCACTGACCTCACTGCTACCACTCCATACCCTCTCGCCAGAGTCCACCTGGATTGTCCCTACGTGAACGGAGAAGTCCAAGTCGCCGTCAGGGAAAAGCCTTTTCCCATGCCTGGAGTGCAACTTCTCCTAGGCAACGACTTGGCAGAAGACCTGCAACCGACCAACCTGATCGTCATGGACAAACCCCAGGTGTGTACCTCTGTGCCAATTAATCCTATTCTAGCGTATGTTCCAGCAGAGGTTCAAGAGTGATGAAGTTTCTCCTCCTGTTCTCGTGACCACCCGTGCACAAGCCGCACGTCCACAGCCAGCTGACTCTACTGCTACCGCTGTCCCTCAAGACCCTCAGAAACTACCCCCGAATCTGACCAAGTTGGAGTTCCGTAAGTTGCAGAGGGAAGATCTTACTTTAACACCATTGTTTTTCCAGGCTGAGACTCAACCCGACAGTATTCCTGGGTTCTTCCTAGAGAACGACTTGCTCTACCGCAGATATAGACCCAGTAAACTGAAGGTGGACGACGATTGGGCCAACATCGAACAACTTGTGATTCCTACCAGCCTGCGGCCCACTATTCTACACCTGGGCCACGGAGCACTCTCCCACTACGGCTTCAACAAGACTTACCATGGAATTCGTCAAGACTACTACTGGCCAGGTATGGTAAATAGCGTCAAACAGTACGTAAAACAGTGTCATACATGTCAGATGGCAGGCAAACCGAACATCTCCATTCCCAGAGCGCCACTGATTCCCATACAGGTGCCTGCGGAACCTTTCCACAGACTTATAATAGACTGTGTTGGTCCTTTACCTCGGACCAGTTCAGGTAACGCCTATATCTTAACCATCCTGTGTCCTACCACCAGATTTCCCATAGCAGTTCCAGTGAAGAACATCACGGCTGCTACGGTTGTAAAAACATCTATTGAAGATCTTCACTCAATACGGATTTCCCAGGGAGATTCAGAGCGACTGTGGTACCAACTTCACCAGTGATCTCTTCAAAAGGACACTGGAGGAGTTCAACATCAAACAGGTATTGTCCAGCCCCTATCATCCTGCTTCACAGGGTTCTCTTGAACGTAGTCATCAGACTATCAAAGCACTCTTGAAAAAGTTTTGTAGTGAAACCTCTAAGGATTGGGATAAGCAAATCGACCTTATAATGTGTATTTAAAGAAGTCTTCCCAATGAGTCCCTAGGAGTATCTCCTTATGAGATGCTCTACGGCCGTAAGTGCCGTACTCCCCTTAAGGCTTTCAAAGACTCTCTCCGAGATGCCACCTTCAGTGAGCATCAGAATGTGCCCCAGTTTCTTCAAAACCTTCAACACATTCTAGAGAGAGTCCACCGTTTTGCCCATGATAATCTATTGAAAGCCCAAGAGAGGATGAAGACTCATTACGACCAGACCAGCAAAGTAAGAAAATTTAAGCCGGGAGACTTCGTCCTAGCATACTTCCCTATCCCAGGTTCACCTTTACAAAACAGGTTTTCAGGACCCTACCGCGTCAAAGAGTGCAGAAATAACAACAACTACGTCATAGAGACTCCAGATAGGCGGCGGAAGACCCAGCTGTGCCACGTCAACCTCCTGAAGCAATATAATGGTACTCCTCCCACTGTCCTAATAAATTATTCTACCTTCACAGAACCCTACATCCACAGTGAGACCTTCCCAGCTTCTCCTCCCAAAAGCACTGACAAGGAGTCAGCGCTTTCTAATTCCGAAATCCTTAATGATCTTCCCAAATACTTTCAGGATAATCATAGTGCACCTCTTGTCAAGATCTTCAGAGAACATCAGGAGTTGTTCCGAGATGACCCCCAAGAGTGTAATGTTACCCAGCACGACATCCAACTACTCCCCGACACCCGGCCGATTCGTCAACCCTTCTACCGAATCAGCCCGAGCAAGAAGGAAGTCATGCGTGCTGAGGTGCAGTACCTCTTGGATCAAGGACTGGCTACACCTTGTGAGTCCCCCTGGGCCTCACCTTGTATCTTGGTGCCCAAACCCCAAGGTAAGGTGCGGTTATGTACTGACTATCGAAAACTCAACGTAACTGTCAAGGATGCTTACCCCTTGCCTAGGATAGATGACATCCTTGACGCCATTGGTATTGCCCAGTACTTGTCCCAAGTGGACTTAAGGGGTACTATCAAGTGTGTCTAACGGAGCGAGCTAAAGAGATATCTGCCTTCATCACTCCTTTTGGACTTTTCAGATATGAACGCCTTCCTTTCGGACTATGTAATGCCCCGGCCACCTTTCAGAGAGCTGTCAACCGTGTCATCCAGGGCTTGGATAACACATACGCCTACCTGGACGATATCGTCGTAGCATCCAACACCTGGAGAGAACATCTGCTCCAGCTGCGACGTCTGTTCTCCAAGCTCCTGACAGCCGGCCTCACCATCAACCTGGGCAAGTCCACCTTCGCGAAAGGTAAAGTGCGTTATCTGGGTCATGTTATTGGGAGTGGCAGCCTAGCTCCGTTAGACTCACACACTCAAGCCATCCAACAGTATCCACAGCCTACCACCAGGAAGCAGCTCCTGCGCTTCCTTGGTCTTGCCTCCTACTACCGTAGGTTTGTGAGGAATTTCAGTACAGTCGCCACACCTCTAATTCTATTAACCAGTCCCAAGCAACGGTATAATTGGACCATGCAGCAAACCGTTGCTTTCGAACAACTCAAATTCCTCCTCTGTTCTAATCCCATTCTCGCCTCACCAGATATCACCAAGCCTTTCGTCCTTCATGTCGACGCCAGTGGTACCGGCGTTGGTGGTGTCCTGATGCAACAACGAGGCGAGGAGGTTCTACCCGTCACCTACTACAGCTACAAATTGAAACCACACCAGAGGAACTACAGCACTATTGAAAAGGAGCTACTATCCATCGTCCTGAACCTCCAACACTTCGCTCCGTACCTACAAGGCGCCAGGTCTACAACCATCTTCTCAGACCACAACCCTCTCCGCTTCCTACATCAAGCCCAATTCACTAACCAGCGTCTTCTACGAAGGGCTTTGTATTTACAATATTTCAACTTGGAGATCCGCTATATCAAGGGTTCTGACAACATCATAGCCGATGCCCTCTCCAGAGTTTATGAAGTAGAAGCGACTCCATCTATTAACGACGTACTTCTTCCAGAACCGCAGGCTTCGGGGGAGAGTTGTGACGATAATCTCCTTCAAGAGATTGAGCCTGCTCTTCCCTCCAAAATATGTCGCTACAAATCTATATACAACTAATATGGAAGAAATATTCAACAACGACAACAACATCTCCAAGGTTTGCCAGAGAGCAAAACGTATGCAGCCAGGAACACCTGCTCCACCTCGAACCACCAAACTACCTGTCTTGTTGCCTGCTCCTCGCTGATTGGCTGCGGGTCCAGCTGCAACTGCACTCCACCCACCATACTACTTGATGTCTGGGGCCGCCACGACCTCAGTCTTCAGAATATCCAGTGCTTTCGACAAGTTAACACGTCTCGTTGGTAGACTAAGCCCCAGGCTTACGTGTACTAAGAGAAGTGATAGCTTGAAGCCAATATTCCTGCGCCTATTTACTTTGTTTATCATACACTTGTTATTTGCTCACTTGTCTTAACGTAACTTTTCATTTTGCAATTTGATTATTCTTATTATTTTGATTGATTGATTTTATTATACGAATTTGTATGTCCATTTTATTCATGTTTTGCTTTCTTTAACGTAATTAAAATTTCATTGTTAAAATTTACTTTTGTTTTGTGTGTCTTCTCCTTACCTTACCACAGACGAAGTTCCAGAATTTTCTATTTTTTTTCTATATGTGACGAGGCCATACCCCTAGCTTTTGAACAGCCGAACACCAACGCGTTACCATCACAATATATATTATATATATATATATATATATATATATATATATGTCGGGGTTTATCGGTAAGCGACAGTATAAGTACTTAATCCTGGCAAGGTCGCCAATGTCGGGGTTCACCTCATTACGACAGGGGCGAGTAACAGTATACTCAAGGTCACTCACCGTAGCCCTGCTGGTCTTCACTCTATCCTCGCGGTGCCACTGTACGCCAGGAGAGTATCCCAGTCAATCCCAACCGGCCTCTGATCGAGAATGAGTGGGAACACAGCTCGTACTCTCTACAGCTTGTGTGCCCGCCCCGACACAAGGCTCTACTACTAACCACAAGGTCGCCAACTGGTGTTTCCCGTGTCCAGTAACACGTCAGTGGTTTTGTTGAATTGTGGTAGCAGTGGCAAGAGCACACTCAATATGTCTGATGTCAGGCAGGTATTTATTTCTGTCACTCTTTCCTTTCAGGTATTATATAGCCACAAGAAATGTGGAGGGGATGATGTAAACACCAATGTACTTTGTATTTTACTTAAAACTCATTCAAAGACATCACAAGATTATATCAATAAGCAAACAGCTGTTTCAGGCGGAAGTCGCTCGTTCCCACATATAATCATGAACTCGCCAAACTGGCAATGCTCCCCCTCACGTCAATGTCAAAATCAGCTGGGCCGCGCCCTTCTCGCCGTGTGAACGTTTATTGCTTGTTTTCCTGAAGTCACGCGCTCTGTTTCTTTAAATTCTCAAAGATCACTAGAAGTTAGAACACACAATATTTGCGACAATAGCACGTAAATACTTCGCTGCACTGATCTTTAGCTCAATCAAACATTTCTATATTAAAGGTCACAATAATTCACTATCATGGTATTACACACTGCCCTTCATTTAATGATAACGTATGCAGGTATATATCACTGGAGTTCTCAGTAATTCCTTTCGCGGGTGATAACACAATTAATCACTGCACACATGAATGATTATTCAATACACAAGCTTAGACTTTATATATATATATATAATTATTAAAAATGACCGAAAAAGTAAGATTAATAATTCTAACACGAATTTTCTCAATCTTTCTTACATTTCTTTTCACTGTTGGAGGTAAATCAAAAATCAATTCTCCAAAATTCATTTTTATTTCTAGTCTGACGCGACACGAGCGCGTTTCGTAAAACTAATTACATTTTCAAAGACTTTAGTTCACAAATACACAACTGAATAGAACTTACGCATCTCCGATTTTATATCTACATTTGAGTGAGGTGGAAGGGGTGATGTGGCATTAACACAAGACAGAACAAGATGTGGCATTAATAGGGTATTAATTTCATCAACACAAGACAGAACAAGAGGTGATATTAATAGGGTATTAATTTCATCAACACAAGACAGAACACGAAACAATGGATATTGAATAGAAGTGTTTGTAGAAAGCCTATTGGTCCATATTTCTTGATGCTTCTATATTGGAGCGGAGTCTTGAGGTGGGTAGAATATAGTTGTGCAATAATTGGCTGTTGATTGCTGGTGTTGACTTCTTGATGTGTAGTGCCTCGCAAACGTCAAGCCGCCTGCAATCGCTGTATCTATCGATGATTTCTGTGTTGTTTACTAGGATTTCTCTGGCGATGGTTTGGTTGTGGGAAGAGATTATATGTTCCTTAATGGAGCCCTGTTGCTTATGCATCGTTAAACGCCTAGAAAGAGATGTTGTTGTCTTGCCTATATACTGGGTTTTTTGGAGCTTACAGTCTCCAAGAGGGCATTTGAAGGCATAGACGACGTTAGTCTCTTTTAAAGCGTTCTGTTTTGTGTCTGGAGAGTTTCTCATGGGTAGGCTGGCCGTTTTACTGGTTTTATAGTAAATCGTCAGTTGTATCCTCTGATTTTTGTCTGTAGGGATAAAGTTTCTATTAACAATATCTTTCAGGACCCTTTCCTCCGTTTTATGAGCTGTGGAAAAGAAGTTCCTGTAAAATAGTCTAATAGGGGGTATAGGTGTTGTGTTAGTTGTCTCTTCAGAGGTTGCATGGCTTTTCACTTTCCTTCTTATGATGTCTTCGACGAAACCATTGGAGAAGCCGTTATTGACTAGGACCTGCCTTACCCTACAGAGTTCTTCGTCGACTTGCTTCCATTCTGAGCTGTGGCTGAGAGCACGGTCGACATATGCGACCAACATCACCTCAGCACTGAAACAAGGATTATCAAGAAACTAACAACATTATATGGCGGACCTATGGCAATTCCACGACCAAGAGATGGCTTCCTGAACCTTGCAGGAATTAACCTCACTGAGGACCAAGTCACTCTCCTAAATCTGGGCATAAACTGTCATGTTATGTCCAGACCGAGTGAGATGGCCCGGAAAGTAGAGTTGGAAATTCTGTTGGACGACATATTCGACCTCGAGACACAAAAGAAGGTCACTACCAAAGATACCTTACAAGCAGAACTTATTGCAGAAGGAGGAAAGAATCGAGGCAATTACAGAAGCACTATACTGTCCCTCGAGCTTAAAGCGGCAGCTAAAAGCCTTCGTGAGAACAAGGAGATAGTTGTCAGGAGAGGTGACAAGTCGCCAATATATGTCATTCTTAAAAAGGACGAATATCTGGCGAAAATGAACATCATACTCTCTGACCAAACTAAGTTCCAAAGGGTAACGAAGGACACTACAGCCGAATTAAAAGCAAAGGTCAACAAACTGATCGAAACTGTGAACGCCAAGAAATCCGGACTCCACCTGCCAAAGATCATTGGGGAATATAAACCTGGATATGCGTATGGAAATGTCAAGACACACAAGCCTGGAAACCCACTTCGGCCAATCATTAGCCAGATACCCACACCCACGTACAGGCTGGCGAAGCGACTCAACGGCCTGCTGACTCCTTATGTTCCTTGCACCTTCAGCCTGAAGTCTCCAAAGGAATTTGTTGACTTACTGCAGGGCACACGGGCCACAGGGATAAGAGCCTCGTTGGACGTAGAATCGCTGTTTACCAACGTACCTGTGGACGAGACAATCGGAATGATAGCCGACAGAGTGTATCGTGATCCAGCCTGTACTCCTCTTGACATAACAGAAAATATTCTGAGGAAACTACTCCAAGCTTGTACTAAAGAGGCACCCTTCTTGAGCCCGGATGGGCACATGTATAAGCAAGTAGATGGGGTCGCCATGGGTTCTCCCCTAGGTGTCCTGTTTGCAAACTTCTACATGGGTACCATCGAACAAAAAGTCTTAGTCGACATGAACTTCAAACCGGCCATATACTGCAGGTATGTTGACAACATTTTTACACAGGTACCTGATGTCAGACATCTGCAGGAGCTGAAGGAGGCATTTGAGCAGAGTTCCGTGCTGTGTTTCACTTACGAGATGGAAAAGGATGGGAAGGTGCCCTTTCTAGATGTAACAGTCATGGAAAAGGGTGGAGGTTTCCACACTGCAGTCTACACTAAGGAAACAAACATAGGAATGTGCCTAATTGCCAACAGCGACTGCCCAGACAGGTACAAGAGGAGTGTTGTTAACGCATATGTCGACCGTGCTCTCAGCCACAGCTCAGAATGGAAGCATGTCGACGAAGAACTCTGTAGGGTAAGGCAGGTCCTAGTCAATAACGGCTTCTCCAATGGTTTCGTCGAAGACATCATAAGAAGGAAAGTGAAAAGCCATGCAACCTCTGAAGAGACAACTAACACAACACCTATACCCCCTATTAGACTATTTTACAGGAACTTCTTTTCCACAGCTCATAAAACGGAGGAAAGGGTCCTGAAAGATATTGTTAATAGAAACGTTATCCCTACAGACAAAAATCAGAGGATACAACTGACGATTTACTATAAAACCAGAGAAACGGCCAGCCTACTCATGAGAAACTCTCCAGACACAAAACAGAACGCTTTAAAAGAGACTAACGTCGTCTATGCCTTCAAATGCCCTCTTGGAGACTGTAAGCTCCAAAAAACCCAGTATATAGGCAAGACAACAACATCTCTTTCTAGGCGTTTAACGATGCATAAGCAACAGGGCTCCATTAAGGAACATATAATCTCTTCCCACAACCAAACCATCGCCAGAGAAATCCTAGTAAACAACACAGAAATCATCGATAGATACAGCGATAGCAGGCGGCTTGACGTTTGCGAGGCACTACACATCAAGAAGTCAACACCAGCAATCAACAGCCAATTATTGCACAACTATATTCTACCCACCTCTAGACTCCGCTCCAATATAGAAGCATCAGGAAATATGGACCAATAGGCTTTCTACAAACACTTCTATTCAATATCCATTGTTTCGTGTTCTGTCTTGTGTTGATGAAATTAATACCCTATTAATATCACCTCTTGTTCTGTCTTGTGTTAATGCCACATCACCCCTTCCACCTCACTCAAATGTAGATATAAAATCGGAGATGCGTAAGTTCTATTCAGTTGTGTATTTGTGAACTAAAGTCTTTGAAAATGTAATAAGTTTTACGAAACGCGCTCGTGTCGCGTCAGACTAGAAATAAAAATGAATTTTGGAGAATTGATTTTTGATTTACCTCAAACAGTGAAAAGAAATGTACGAAAGATTGAGAAAATTCGTGTTAGAATTATTAATCTTACTTTTTCGGTCATATTTAATAATATATGTCTACAGGAAAGACTGCTACCAAAATATATATATATATATATATATATATATATATATATATATATATATATATATATATATATATATATATATATATATATATATATATATGCGAACAAGCCTGAATGGTCCCCAGGACATATGCAACTGAAAACTCACACCCCAGAAGTGACTCGAACCCATACTCCCAGAAGCAACGCAACTGGTATGTACAAGACGCCTTAATCCACTTGACCATCACGACCGGACAAAATGAGGTGATAGCCAAGGCTATATGAACCACCCCACCGCCGGCACTCGGATAGTTATCTTGGGCATAGCATTTTACCAAATCACCTCATTCTTTGGGGCACACGTGAGGAACACAAATGCGAACAAGCCTGAATGGTCCCCAGGACATATGCAACTGAAAACTCACATGCTATGCCCAAGATAACTATCCGAGTGCCGGCGGTGGGGTGGTTCATATAGCCTCGGCTATCACCTCATTTTGTCCGGTCGTGATGGTCAAGTGGATTAAGGCGTCTTGTACATACCAGTTGCGTTGCTTCTGGGAGTATGGGTTCGAGTCACTTCTGGGGTGTGAGTTTTCAGTTATATATATATATATATATATATATATATATATATATATAAATATATATATATAAATATATATATATAAATATATATATAAATATATATATAAATATATATATAAATATATTTAAATATATATATATATATATATATATATATATATATATATATATATATATATATATATATATATATATATATATATATATATATATATATAAATATATGTCGTACCTAGTAGCCAGAAGGCACTTCTCAGCCAACTATGCCCGATTTGCCTAATAAGCCAAGTTTTACTGAATTAATATATTTTCTCTAATTTTTTTTCTTACGAAATGATTAAGGTACCCATTTCATTATGTATGAGGTCAATTTTTTTTACTGGAGTTAAAATTAACGTAGATATATGACTGAACCTAACCAACCCTACCTAACCTAACGTAACCTATCTTTATAGGTGAGGTTAGGTTAGGTAGCCGAAAAAGTTAGGTTAGGTTTGGTTAGGTAGTCGAAAAAACATTAATTCATGAAAACTTGGCTTAATAGGCAAATCGGGCCTTGCATAGTAGGCTGAGAAGTGCGTTCTGGCTACTAGGCATGACATATATGGATGAATCATAGACATCAATAATGGTAATAACATAGTTACTGGGCACATAGCCTAACTCCAAATACTGGCATATTTATATATATATACTCTCTCAATAACTGATCATATTAAAGTCTCATAAAAGACATTATCAACACAGTAAATTTATCAATTACTCCGGGTGCCTGCACACACCAATAATAGTAATAAATTTTGTGAGTACTCTATATAGTCCCACTCTGCACACTGGTGCCTTACTGTGACATAGGTGAGCCTTGCTCACGACATACAAAATACTCTGGCTAAATAATATAGCTGATGTCACGTGGAGGTGGGCCGGGGCTCTGCTAACACTTTGCTGCTAGGGGCTCAAAAGGCCCAAATACTCAGCCCCTCCGACTCCCTGGATTCACCGGAGTCTCCTTGGTCACACAAGAGAGGACCAACAATGCCCACCTCCTCAGGTCTTTGCTACCACCACAAAAAGGGGGTGCCACTGATTCACCCTGGAAGCCCTTCAGTCAAACACGGGGAAACTGTTGTCAACAGTTCCGGCCTAGACCCGTGGACGAGTGAAGGAAGACTCAGGCTGACCTTATAACAATAACCTCCCTGAATCTTGCCTGCCAGACAAAAAGGTTGCAGGAACTCCTTTCCCGCCTGTCTTCTCTATCTTCTTCTTAACAAGGTCGCCAGCTGGGTTATTATATCTGCACCGCAGCAATGCAGTTCAGTGGGTGTATTATATATTGTTTGTAGCCAGAAGATTGCTATTCCCATAGATCTGCTACTAGACTGCTGGCCCAGGGTACTCTCCCAGGAAGGTCTGTGTGGCTTTGCCTCTCTATGGCCACTACGTTAATAGTTGCCACCATTCAGGCACTGATACTGATCGGATGGCTAAGGGTACACTTTTATGTAAGTCTGTGCTGTCTTTACCACTCTCCAGGCAATAAGAACTTCTATAGAGAACGTTGTGTTCCCTAGGTGGTACTATGATAACCTTCGTGTATGCTCATAGAGAAATGTTATAAATGGAGGCACACTTAAACACAATGATAAAATGTGTGAATTTACTGATGCAAATTACATGATCACACATACAATCACAAGTAATACATGAATATGGAAATAAGGATAATAAGTCTGGAGATCGTCAGCCTCTTCTTCCACGACCTCCAACACTCCTTCAACTGGGCAGAAAGACCGGAGTCCCACACTCTCTCACAGGAGGGCCTCTTCACCACGTCGGCGCCTCTCTTTCACTGTCCTGCCATTCATACACACTGTCCTCTCTGACAGTCCTGGACACAAGCTGCCTTGCAGCCTATTCTACTACTAAAGTATTAATGTCCTGTTGCCACATACATAAGTAAATATTGTGGCCTAACTAGCCTACTCACACAAGGGGTAATGGGAGGGAAAATGATCTACCTTACATTCCTGGCTCACGACGCCTGTCCCTCGATGGTGTGAGGTTCCCACACTTCCTGAGTCGATCCTCGACGATTCAGGAAAGTTCCACAGGTCCTCAGGTGTCGTGGAGCCTTAGCGTCGTCGCCGTTCCAATCCCTGAGATTCAGCTACCCCAATCCTGGTTCATCGATAGGCGCTGAGCTAATCACTATTTTCCCACACTCGCCCCTTCCACACGGCGTTGCTCCTTGTCCTAGGCACGGTGTCGTCCTTCCAAAACCTTCAGTGGATGTGACCCGGTCACAGCTAGGCTTGCCTGCCACACCTTTTCAGACCCTCAACGTCCAGCGTCCCCGCCCAGCGTCGTCGTCGAATATTTTCCAAGTTTGGCACTCTTTCGCTCAATAAACTTCGTTCCTATTTGCTTCCCAGAAGCGCGGGGTCTCCAATACAGCAGATGGGCTGCAATAGCCAGCATTAATCCACTAAGAAAGGCTTGTAGAGCCTCTGATCCTTGAGAGCAGACCGAGGCGCGTCCTCTCGCTTCTGAGGTTAGGTCAACTCTGACGTTGGCGCCGCCCGGGGCACTCGGTGACGTCATGGCGGGCCCTGATTGGTCGCCCGCGACCTAAGTCGGCCAATCCGCGATCGGCTAGTGTCCCTTCCAAAAGGTCATATCTGCCTTAGGGGATACTCTTTCATTTTATATCAGGGCGCCAATTTCCCCTTATTTACAACTTATAATGTAACTTCCTTCCTTTAACTGGCAGCCGGTCTGGTCGCCACACATGTCAATAGACTCCCTGAACCTCAGAGAATCAGTAGGGAGAGCTGATATGACTCTTCACGCCGGCAAACGAAAGAAATAGGAGAGGGCACCGTAACATACCCCTCCCCTTAAAATAAGAGTCATATTGGAAGAGCAGCACTCAAGAGGGCAACCTATACTCTTGCTCCCTCCGTTCCTGAAGTGTCACTCCTCCAGTTGGTGACGTGGCTCGTACCACCTTGCCAGTCACTTGCCTCATTATATCTCCACCTCGCATAGGAACGGGTGTGATGGGTGTTCTCTGAACAACTACAAGAAATCCTCTCTCCGTGGCCACGAGTGTACTCCCACGGCTCGTTACCACTAAGATTCAGTGCATGCAGCGCCTCCACCGCGTCGTGCACTCCGAGATAGTCTTGCACTTCCACTGCGTCCTACAGGTACTCCATGTTTCCTCTCATGATCTCCTCTTCGCCAATCTTCTCTCTTCTTGGTTCCTCTTCTCCCATAGGTGCGTTGTCTCCTCACAGTGGCACTTGTAACCTGTACTCCATCCAGCAGCTTCCTCTCTTCCACACTAGGCTTTTGCGATGGCCCAATGCCCCTCTGGTTAGGCTGGCGCCTACCCTGGGTGTACCTATTCCCTGCTTTCTTCATATTGCCTTTCCTATACCATTCGTTCCTTCGTTCCCGACGAACATCTTCACTCCTCCACGAGATTCTCTTCTCTGCAGACGTCTTATTCGGTTCGTGATTGTGCTCATCCACCTCCTTGTGGTTCACCTCACCACGGTGGTTCATCTTGCACCTACCACTATTCATCTGGCTGGCATAGGGTGCACTGCGTCGTGGCTCCTCCACTCTTCCCCTCACTGCAGTTCGCTCATCCACTGAGCTTACTTTATTCGCGTTTCTGTGTGGAGGGAGTGCGGTCTGCAGCCTCTTCACCGCCCCAGGCGTTTGTACAGCTGCTCCTCGCCACTCCTCCACACGCATCATCAGGCATAGTCGGAGGTCCCCGTCGGGGTTCTCCACGACCTCCGACGACCTCTCTGCACTCTCGCCCTCGTTGTCGTCGTCTCTGGCGACGTTTCCCCTGGCGAAGTCGGCTTCCTCACTACCATCTGGAACGACCGATACCTCACCTGGCAGGGTTGTACCGCTGCTTGCAACATAGGCACTCCTGGCTCAATCGGGTTGTATCCTGTCTCCTCCGAGGTCATTACCCAGCACCATCTGTACATGCTCTAGGGGTAATTTAGGGGCTACAGCTACTATAGCTTTCTCGACTCCGCAGTCGGCAATCAGCTGTACTTCGTGAAGTGGCAACCTGTATTCCTCCCCCACACTGCGTATCCTCACCACTCCCACAGGTGAATCATTAAATTCCTTGGGGAGAATACTCCTGGTTACCATACTTATGTCAGCACCCGTTTCTCGAAGAACGGCAACCCCCACTGGGTCTGACTTTCCAAACTTCACGTTGGCCCCGAAAACGAAGGGATGTTCACCCAACTTCATTTTCCAACCATTCACGTTGGGTCCACTATAATATGGGATGTGAACAAACACTCTCTCCTCTTCCAACATTAGTCCTATATTCCTTTGGTGCTCCTCACACTCGCGGGCATAATGTCCTCTCACGCCACAGTTGAAGCATCGGCTGCCTCCCCTGGGCGGCCACTCGCCAGTCCCCCTGGCAGTACCACTTGCAGACGTCCCCTGGGTCCTCCTTGGACTCCCTGTCGTCGTGTCCGGGACTGCAGCACTTGCTCCCGAGCTAGGTCCACTGCTCACAGCTTGGGGCTTCCTCCCCGCGTCTTTTGAGCTCTTGAACCGGGTTACCTCATTGGGTACACTACTCTTGGGAGAGTCCCCACCCGTCCTCGCTCCTCCTGAACTCCTAAAGTTCCCTCCCGACCTGGGGTAAGGCGAGTGTCTCGGTGGCCCCTCCCTCCTGAGATGTAGTGCCTCCTCCAGCATGTCGGCTCGGTCCGCTGCAGCCTTCAGGTCCTTAATACCTGCTTCTCTCACCCTTACTCGCAACTCAGGATGGAGCACTGACATAAACCTCTCCATCACTATCAGTCGTTTGGTATCATCCGCCGACTCCGCTTCCTCCGCCTTCAACCATCGTAGGAATTTCCGTTCCATATCCCTGGCGGTCTCGGCGTAAGACTTCCCCGACGCTCTCGTACACTCTGTGTTTACTAGTTGTGTTTACTAGTTGTGTTTTTGAGGGGGTTGAGCTTTGCTCTTTCGGCCCGCCTCTCAACTGTCAATCAACTGTTTACTAACTACTAATTTTTTTTTCCCACACCACACACACACACCCCAGGAAGGAGCCCGTGACAGCTGACTAACTCCCAGGTACCTATTTACTGCTAGGTAACAGGGGCACTTAGGGTGAAAGAAACTTTGCCCATTTGTTTCTGTCTCGTGCAGGAATCGAACCCGCGCCCCAGAATTACGAATCCTGCACGCTATCCACCAAGCTACGAGGCCCCCTCTCTGAACCGCTTCCGATACATCTCCGGTGTCAGCCGGAATGAGTGGAGCACCGCATTCTTAATCACGTCAAAACTAGTACACTCCTCTAGGTCCAGCATGTTGTAGGCTTCCCGGGCCTCACCAGTCAACCTGCCCTGGACCAGAGCAGCCCAATCATCTTCCGGCCACTCCTTCAGAGTTGCTATCCGTTCAAAGTGTTCGAAGAACGCCTCAGCTTCTTGTTGGCACGCTCCTCCTCCTCCTCCTCGCTGCCGCTCGGCTGCACGCTCCTCCTCCTCCTCCTCGCTGCCGCTCGGCTGCACGCTCCTCCTCCTCCCTGCCGCTCGGCTGCACGCTCCTCCTCCTCCCTGCCGCTCGGCTGCACGCTCCTCCTCCTCCTCCTCCTCCCTGCCGCTCGGCTGCACGCTCCTCCTCCTCCTCCTCCTCCCTGCCGCTCGGCTGCACGCTCCTCCTCCTCCTCCTCCTCCCTGCCGCTCGGCTGCACGCTCCTCCTCCTCCTCCTCCTCCCTGCCGCTCGGCTGCACGCTCCTCCTCCTCCTCCTCCTCCCTGCCGCTCGGCTGCACGCTCCTCCTCCTCCTCCTCCTCCCTGCCGCTCGGCTGCACGCTCCTCCTCCTCCTCCTCCTCCCTGCCGCTCGGCTGCACGCTCCTCCTCCTCCTCCTCCTCCCTGCCGCTCGGCTGCACGCTCCTCCTCCTCCTCCTCCTCCCTGCCGCTCGGCTGCACGCTCCTCCTCCTCCTCCTCCTCCCTGCCGCTCGGCTGCACGCTCCTCCTCCTCCTCCTCCTCCCTGCCGCTCGGCTGCACGCTCCTCCTCCTCCTCCTCCTCCCTGCCGCTCGGCTGCACGCTCCTCCTCCTCCTCCTCCTCCCTGCCGCTCGGCTGCACGCTCCTCCTCCTCCTCCTCCTCCCTGCCGCTCGGCTGCACGCTCCTCCTCCTCCTCCTCCTCCCTGCCGCTCGGCTGCACGCTCCTCCTCCTCCTCCTCCTCCCTGCCGCTCGGCTGCACGCTCCTCCTCCTCCTCCTCCTCCCTGCCGCTCGGCTGCACGCTCCTCCTCCTCCTCCTCCTCCCTGCCGCTCGGCTGCACGCTCCTCCTCCTCCTCCTCCTCCCTGCCGCTCGGCTGCACGCTCCTCCTCCTCCTCCTCCTCCCTGCCGCTCGGCTGCACGCTCCTCCTCCTCCTCCTCCCTGCCGCTCGGCTGCACGCTCCTCCTCCTCCTCGCTGCCGCTCGGCTGCACGCTCCTCCTCCTCCTCGCTGCCGCTCGGCTGCACGCTCCTCCTCCTCCTCGCTGCCGCTCGGCTGCACGCTCCTCCTCCTCCTCGCTGCCGCTCGGCTGCACGCTCCTCCTCCTCCTCGCTGCCGCTCGGCTGCACGCTCCTCCTCCTCCTCGCTGCCGCTCGGCTGCACGCTCCTCCTCCTCCTCGCTGCCGCTCGGCTGCACGCTCCTCCTCCTCCTCGCTGCCGCTCGGCTGCACGCTCCTCCTCCTCCTCGCTGCCGCTCGGCTGCACGCTCCTCCTCCTCCTCGCTGCCGCTCGGCTGCACGCTCCTCCTCCTCCTCGCTGCCGCTCGGCTGCACGCTCCTCCTCCTCCTCGCTGCCGCTCGGCTGCACGCTCCTCCTCCTCCTCGCTGCCGCTCGGCTGCACGCTCCTCCTCCTCCTCGCTGCCGCTCGGCTGCACGCTCCTCCTCCTCCTCGCTGCCGCTCGGCTGCACGCTCCTCCTCCTCCTCGCTGCCGCTCGGCTGCACGCTCCTCCTCCTCCTCGCTGCCGCTCGGCTGCACGCTCCTCCTCCTCCTCGCTGCCGCTCGGCTGCACGCTCCTCCTCCTCCTCGCTGCCGCTCGGCTGCACGCTCCTCCTCCTCCTCGCTGCCGCTCGGCTGCACGCTCCTCCTCCTCCTCGCTGCCGCTCGGCTGCACGCTCCTCCTCCTCCTCGCTGCCGCTCGGCTGCACGCTCCTCCTCCTCCTCGCTGCCGCTCGGCTGCACGCTCCTCCTCCTCCTCGCTGCCGCTCGGCTGCACGCTCCTCCTCCTCCTCGCTGCCGCTCGGCTGCACGCTCCTCCTCCTCCTCGCTGCCGCTCGGCTGCACGCTCCTCCTCCTCCTCGCTGCCGCTCGGCTGCACGCTCCTCCTCCTCCTCGCTGCCGCTCGGCTGCACGCTCCTCCTCCTCCTCGCTGCCGCTCGGCTGCACGCTCCTCCTCCTCCTCGCTGCCGCTCGGCTGCACGCTCCTCCTCCTCCTCGCTGCCGCTCGGCTGCACGCTCCTCCTCCTCCTCGCTGCCGCTCGGCTGCACGCTCCTCCTCCTCCTCGCTGCCGCTCGGCTGCACGCTCCTCCTCCTCCTCGCTGCCGCTCGGCTGCACGCTCCTCCTCCTCCTCGCTGCCGCTCGGCTGCACGCTCCTCCTCCTCCTCGCTGCCGCTCGGCTGCACGCTCCTCCTCCTCCTCGCTGCCGCTCGGCTGCACGCTCCTCCTCCTCCTCGCTGCCGCTCGGCTGCACGCTCCTCCTCCTCCTCGCTGCCGCTCGGCTGCACGCTCCTCCTCCTCCTCGCTGCCGCTCGGCTGCACGCTCCTCCTCCTCCTCGCTGCCGCTCGGCTGCACGCTCCTCCTCCTCCTCGCTGCCGCTCGGCTGCACGCTCCTCCTCCTCCTCGCTGCCGCTCGGCTGCACGCTCCTCCTCCTCCTCGCTGCCGCTCGGCTGCACGCTCCTCCTCCTCCTCGCTGCCGCTCGGCTGCACGCTCCTCCTCCTCCTCGCTGCCGCTCGGCTGCACGCTCCTCCTCCTCCTCGCTGCCGCTCGGCTGCACGCTCCTCCTCCTCCTCGCTGCCGCTCGGCTGCACGCTCCTCCTCCTCCTCGCTGCCGCTCGGCTGCACGCTCCTCCTCCTCCTCGCTGCCGCTCGGCTGCACGCTCCTCCTCCTCCTCGCTGCCGCTCGGCTGCACGCTCCTCCTCCTCCTCGCTGCCGCTCGGCTGCACGCTCCTCCTCCTCCTCGCTGCCGCTCGGCTGCACGCTCCTCCTCCTCCTCGCTGCCGCTCGGCTGCACGCTCCTCCTCCTCCTCGCTGCCGCTCGGCTGCACGCTCCTCCTCCTCCTCGCTGCCGCTCGGCTGCACGCTCCTCCTCCTCCTCGCTGCCGCTCGGCTGCACGCTCCTCCTCCTCCTCGCTGCCGCTCGGCTGCACGCTCCTCCTCCTCCTCGCTGCCGCTCGGCTGCACGCTCCTCCTCCTCCTCGCTGCCGCTCGGCTGCACGCTCCTCCTCCTCCTCGCTGCCGCTCGGCTGCACGCTCCTCCTCCTCCTCGCTGCCGCTCGGCTGCACGCTCCTCCTCCTCCTCGCTGCCGCTCGGCTGCACGCTCCTCCTCCTCCTCGCTGCCGCTCGGCTGCACGCTCCTCCTCCTCCTCGCTGCCGCTCGGCTGCACGCTCCTCCTCCTCCTCGCTGCCGCTCGGCTGCACGCTCCTCCTCCTCCTCGCTGCCGCTCGGCTGCACGCTCCTCCTCCTCCTCGCTGCCGCTCGGCTGCACGCTCCTCCTCCTCCTCGCTGCCGCTCGGCTGCACGCTCCTCCTCCTCCTCGCTGCCGCTCGGCTGCACGCTCCTCCTCCTCCTCGCTGCCGCTCGGCTGCACGCTCCTCCTCCTCCTCGCTGCCGCTCGGCTGCACGCTCCTCCTCCTCCTCGCTGCCGCTCGGCTGCACGCTCCTCCTCCTCCTCGCTGCCGCTCGGCTGCACGCTCCTCCTCCTCCTCGCTGCCGCTCGGCTGCACGCTCCTCCTCCTCCTCGCTGCCGCTCGGCTGCACGCTCCTCCTCCTCCTCGCTGCCGCTCGGCTGCACGCTCCTCCTCCTCCTCGCTGCCGCTCGGCTGCACGCTCCTCCTCCTCCTCGCTGCCGCTCGGCTGCACGCTCCTCCTCCTCCTCGCTGCCGCTCGGCTGCACGCTCCTCCTCCTCCTCGCTGCCGCTCGGCTGCACGCTCCTCCTCCTCCTCGCTGCCGCTCGGCTGCACGCTCCTCCTCCTCCTCGCTGCCGCTCGGCTGCACGCTCCTCCTCCTCCTCGCTGCCGCTCGGCTGCACGCTCCTCCTCCTCCTCGCTGCCGCTCGGCTGCACGCTCCTCCTCCTCCTCGCTGCCGCTCGGCTGCACGCTCCTCCTCCTCCTCGCTGCCGCTCGGCTGCACGCTCCTCCTCCTCCTCGCTGCCGCTCGGCTGCACGCTCCTCCTCCTCCTCGCTGCCGCTCGGCTGCACGCTCCTCCTCCTCCTCGCTGCCGCTCGGCTGCACGCTCCTCCTCCTCCTCGCTGCCGCTCGGCTGCACGCTCCTCCTCCTCCTCGCTGCCGCTCGGCTGCACGCTCCTCCTCCTCCTCGCTGCCGCTCGGCTGCACGCTCCTCCTCCTCCTCGCTGCCGCTCGGCTGCACGCTCCTCCTCCTCCTCGCTGCCGCTCGGCTGCACGCTCCTCCTCCTCCTCGCTGCCGCTCGGCTGCACGCTCCTCCTCCTCCTCGCTGCCGCTCGGCTGCACGCTCCTCCTCCTCCTCGCTGCCGCTCGGCTGCACGCTCCTCCTCCTCCTCGCTGCCGCTCGGCTGCACGCTCCTCCTCCTCCTCGCTGCCGCTCGGCTGCACGCTCCTCCTCCTCCTCGCTGCCGCTCGGCTGCACGCTCCTCCTCCTCCTCGCTGCCGCTCGGCTGCACGCTCCTCCTCCTCCTCGCTGCCGCTCGGCTGCACGCTCCTCCTCCTCCTCGCTGCCGCTCGGCTGCACGCTCCTCCTCCTCCTCGCTGCCGCTCGGCTGCACGCTCCTCCTCCTCCTCGCTGCCGCTCGGCTGCACGCTCCTCCTCCTCCTCGCTGCCGCTCGGCTGCACGCTCCTCCTCCTCCTCGCTGCCGCTCGGCTGCACGCTCCTCCTCCTCCTCGCTGCCGCTCGGCTGCACGCTCCTCCTCCTCCTCGCTGCCGCTCGGCTGCACGCTCCTCCTCCTCCTCGCTGCCGCTCGGCTGCACGCTCCTCCTCCTCCTCGCTGCCGCTCGGCTGCACGCTCCTCCTCCTCCTCGCTGCCGCTCGGCTGCACGCTCCTCCTCCTCCTCGCTGCCGCTCGGCTGCACGCTCCTCCTCCTCCTCGCTGCCGCTCGGCTGCACGCTCCTCCTCCTCCTCGCTGCCGCTCGGCTGCACGCTCCTCCTCCTCCTCGCTGCCGCTCGGCTGCACGCTCCTCCTCCTCCTCGCTGCCGCTCGGCTGCACGCTCCTCCTCCTCCTCGCTGCCGCTCGGCTGCACGCTCCTCCTCCTCCTCGCTGCCGCTCGGCTGCACGCTCCTCCTCCTCCTCGCTGCCGCTCGGCTGCACGCTCCTCCTCCTCCTCGCTGCCGCTCGGCTGCACGCTCCTCCTCCTCCTCGCTGCCGCTCGGCTGCACGCTCCTCCTCCTCCTCGCTGCCGCTCGGCTGCACGCTCCTCCTCCTCCTCGCTGCCGCTCGGCTGCACGCTCCTCCTCCTCCTCGCTGCCGCTCGGCTGCACGCTCCTCCTCCTCCTCGCTGCCGCTCGGCTGCACGCTCCTCCTCCTCCTCGCTGCCGCTCGGCTGCACGCTCCTCCTCCTCCTCGCTGCCGCTCGGCTGCACGCTCCTCCTCCTCCTCGCTGCCGCTCGGCTGCACGCTCCTCCTCCTCCTCGCTGCCGCTCGGCTGCACGCTCCTCCTCCTCCTCGCTGCAGCTCGGCTGCACGCTCCTCCTCCTCCTCGCTGCAGCTCGGCTGCACGCTCCTCCTCCTCCTCGCTGCAGCTCGGCTGCACGCTCCTCCTCCTCCTCGCTGCAGCTCGGCTGCACGCTCCTCCTCCTCCTCGCTGCAGCTCGGCTGCACGCTCCTCCTCCTCCTCGCTGCAGCTCGGCTGCACGCTCCTCCTCCTCCTCGCTGCAGCTCGGCTGCACGCTCCTCCTCCTCCTCGCTGCAGCTCGGCTGCACGCTCCTCCTCCTCCTCGCTGCAGCTCGGCTGCACGCTCCTCCTCCTCCTCCTCGCTGCAGCTCGGCTGCACGCTCCTCCTCCTCCTCCTCGCTGCAGCTCGGCTGCACGCTCCTCCTCCTCCTCCTCGCTGCAGCTCGGCTGCACGCTCCTCCTCCTCCTCCTCGCTGCAGCTCGGCTGCACGCTCCTCCTCCTCCTCCTCGCTGCAGCTCGGCTGCACGCTCCTCCTCCTCCTCCTCGCTGCAGCTCGGCTGCACGCTCCTCCTCCTCCTCCTCGCTGCAGCTCGGCTGCACGCTCCTCCTCCTCCTCCTCGCTGCAGCTCGGCTGCACGCTCCTCCTCCTCCTCCTCGCTGCAGCTCAGCTGCACGCTCCTCCTCCTCCTCCTCGCTGCAGCTCAGCTGCACGCTCCTCCTCCTCCTCCTCGCTGCAGCTCAGCTGCACGCTCCTCCTCCTCCTCCTCGCTGCAGCTCAGCTGCACGCTCCTCCTCCTCCTCCTCGCTGCAGCTCAGCTGCACGCTCCTCCTCCTCCTCCTCGCTGCAGCTCAGCTGCACGCTCCTCCTCCTCCTCGCTGCAGCTCAGCTGCACGCTCCTCCTCCTCCTCGCTGCAGCTCAGCTGCACGCTCCTCCTCCTCCTCGCTGCAGCTCAGCTGCACGCTCCTCCTCCTCCTCGCTGCAGCTCAGCTGCACGTTCCTCTCGCTGCAGCTGCAGCCGTGCTTCTCGCTCATGTCGCTGCAGCTCAGCTGCACGTTCCTCTCGCTGCATTTGCGCTTCTCTTTCCTCTCGTCGCAGCTGGGCTTCCAGTTGCATCTTCATTATTTCCAGTTGCAGGCTCCTCTTACTACAGCTGGGCCTTCCACTGCTCCCATGTTCACTGTGAATTCTCTCCACACTGGTAGGCGCATGGGGTGGCTCTAGTCGGGACGGTTCACCTTGCGACGGCTCTCCTCGGGACGGCCCCTCTTGAGATGGCTCCTCTCCCGTCGCCTCCTCTGGAGCTGTGAGCTGTGCCATGATCTCTATCCTTCGCTCCGCTACCTTAGTCGTCCTCAACCTGATCCCAAAGTGGTTTGCAACTTGTAGGAGCTGGGCCTTGGTACACTCTTCAAAAATTCTCTCGTCCCTTGTGTCAATAAATTTCTTTACCTTGTCCTCCTCCATCTCTATATCATTGAGTATACACGACAGCACAGACAAGTTAGTAGGCACTAATTTCATCGTTTCAGTACCTTAGCTGGTTGAGTAACAGTACTATTGAATTCACTGGCCACACTGTATTAGTACCCTGGCAACACTTGTCCTGAAATTTGGGCCACACTGTAGCTTGATCCACGCTTCCTGGCGAAGTTCCCAGTTCTTGGCTACCGGGGATCGAATCCTGGCAAGGTCGCCAGTTCTCTGTCACGTGGAGGTGGGCCGGGGCTCTGCTAATACTTAGCTGCTAGGGGCTCAAAAGGCCCAAATACTCAGCCCCTCCGACTCCCTGGATTCACCGGAGTCTCCTTGGTCTCACACGAGAGGACCAACAATGCCCACCTCCGCAGGTCTTTGCTTCCACCACAAAAAGGGGGTGCCACTGATTCACCCTGGAAGCCCTTCAGTCAAACACGGGGAAACTGTTGTCAACAGTTCCTGCCTAGACCCGTGGAGGAGTGAAGGAAGACTCAGGCTGACCTTATAACAATAACCTCCCTGAATCTTGCCTGCCAGACAAAAAGGTTGCAGGAACTCCTTTCCCGCCTGTCTTCTCTATCTTCCTCTTAACAAGGTCGCCAGCTGGGTTATTATATCTACACCCCAGCAATGCAGTTCAGTGTGTGTATTATATATTGTTTGTAGCCAGAAGATTGCTACTCCCATAGATCTGCTACTAGACTGCTGGCCCAGGGTACTCTCCCAGGAAGGTCTGTGTGGCTTTGCCTCTATAGCCACTACGTTAATATTTGCCACCATTCAGGCACTGATACTGATCGGATGGCTAAGGGTACACTTTTATGTAAGTCTGTGCTGTCTTTACCACTCTCCAGACAATAAGAACTTCTATAGAGAACGTTGTGTTCCCTAGGTGGTACTATGATAACCTTCGTGTATGCTCATAGAGAAATGTTATAAATGGTGGCACACTTAAACACAATGATAAAGTAAGGAAGTAATTATCAAAAGAAGGCACCAAACCGGGAAGGCTATGTAGCACCATTAAATACGCAAAATAATCAGAGGGCGCAAAATATCACCAAGGATGCCAATACGAGAACAAAAACGCATAAGGCGAACGATATCAAAAGTATCCGAGTCACCAAGAATTCTATCGAGGGACAGGTGACCGCGAGGGGCGGTCGGAAAGCAAGACACACGCTCGTCGTGGAAGTCAGGACATTCAAGAAGGACATGCATGACCGTAAGAGGGACAATGCAACTAGGACAATAAGGAGCAGGGCGGCGCTCCATCAAGTGACCATGGGTTAAGCGAGTATGGCCAATACGCAACCTCGCCAGAGCTGTTTCCCACCTCCGGTTACGGTGGAAGGAGGACGGCCACGAGGAAACACAACATTTAAGAGTATGTAGCTTGTTACCAGTAACAGACAACCAAGAAGCCTGCCAACGGGTAAGGACTGAGGAATGGATAACCAGGTAAAAGTCGGAATACGGAATGCCTTTACAAGAGATGGGACAAGAGCGGACAGCTTCCTTGGCGGAAGCATCCGCACGCTCATTTAAAGACACACCAATATGGCTGGGAACCAAACAAAACTCAACCGACTTAAATTTACTGTGAACGAGAAACAGCCAATGCTGGATCTCGACAACTACTGGATGAACCGGATTAAAGGACCCGAGAGCCATGAGGGCACTACGAGAGTCAACAACAACTACAAAGGAAGACTGACAACGAGAAAGCAGGAGACGAAGAGCATAGAGAACAGCATAAAGTTCCGCTGTAAAGATGCTAGTCTCCGGAGGCAAGCGACACATAAGTGCGATCAGGAAAAACAACAGAGTAGCCAACACCGTCCGCTGACTTAGACCCATCGGTGAAGACAGAAACGGAGCGGGAGTGAGAAGAAAAGTGCTCGAGGAAAAGGCGTTTTAGAACCGTAGGAGGAGTAAAAGCTTTAGTCATACGGGTCAAGGATGTACAAAACCGCGGAAGAGGGACCCTCCACGGGGACAAAGAAGGAACAACACGAGGAGAAACATCAGAAATACGAACGGAAAGAGAATCCTGCAGGCGAGATAACCGGACAGAAAGAGGGAGGTGGTGAAGAGGAACAGGAACCGCAGGAGGGGTAAAAGGTAAAGCACGACAGAGGCGAGAGGAAGGATGTTGCAAGGACCGCGTAAGATAGCGAAGACAGTAGTGATCACGGCGGTCCTGGAGAGACAGGAAGCCAGTGTCAACATACAAGCTAAGGATGGGAGTCGAACGAAAGGCACCAGAACTGAGGCGCAACCCAGTATGGTGCAAAGCATCAAGACGGCGAAGAGTAGAAGAAGAAGCAGACGAGTAAGCAGGGCAACCATAATCGAGCTTAGACAGGACGAGAGAGGAATGTAAAGCAAGGAGAGTGCGCCTATCTGCGCCCAAGAAGTATGGGACAAGACCCGAAGGAGTGTAAGGGCCTTTGAGCACTCAACACGGAGGTAAGAGATATGGGGAGACCAAGACAAACGAGTGTCAAGGAATAACCCCAAAAGCTTCGCAGAATCTTTGTATTCAAGGGGATGACCATAAAGTGACAAAGAGGGACGAAGAACAACCCGTTTCCGCGTAAAAGTCATGGCACAAGTCTTAGAAGTAGAGAACTTGAAGCCATGATCTGTGGCCCAAGACGACACGGCATCAATTGCAAGTTGAAGATGGCGTTGAAGGAGAGGCGAATCATCAACCTGACAACAAAGGGTAAGATCATCGACAGAGAGCGGAGAAGACACCAGAAGGAAGAGAGGAAAGAAGACCATTGAGGGCAACCAGAAAAATAGTGCTCAGAACACTACCCTGGGGCACACCTTCGTATTGCTGAAAAGAGGCAGAGAGAGCGGTACCAAGGCGCACCCGAAAGGGACGACGGGAGAGGAAGCTGTGGAGAAAGAGAGGGAGATGACCACGAAGGCCAAAAGAATGAAGTTGAGATAGAATATGATATCGCCAAGTGGTGTCGTAAGCCTTTTCCAGGTCAAAAACGACGGCAACAACGGAGGTCTTCGCAGCAAAAGCAGTACGAATATAGACCTCCAAGTTCACTAGGACATCTGTCGTGCTGCAACACTTGCGGAAACCAAATTGAGAAGGGGAGAGGTGGCGATACTGTTCCAGGAACCACATCAGACGAACGTTAACCATACGTTCAAAGAGTTTGCAGACACAACTTGTGAGAGCAATAGGGCGACAGTCCTTAGGGGAAGTACCCAGAGACCCCGGTTTGCGAACACGGAGGACAACGGCATCGAGCTAGTCCTCAGGGACTGACGACGACTCCCAGATCCGATTATACAGACTCAGTAAATACCGAGACGTGCACGGAGGGAGATGGCGAAGCATCTCATAATGAATACCATCGGAGCCCGCCGCCGTAGAACCGCAGAGGGCCAGGGCAGAACGAAGTTCAGAGAGAGAGAGAGAGAGAAGGGATCATTATAGGGAAGCTGAAGACGAGTGCAGAAATCTAAATGACGAGACTCAAGGACAGGTTTACAAAGAAGGAAAGATTGGGGAAGATGAAGACCAGAGCTAACAGAAGAAAAGTGGGAACCCAGTTCGGAAGCGACCTGCAACGGGCCACAAGAGTATCACGGAGGTGAAGGACCGGTGAAACATCGGGAACGAACTTACCCGCTATCTTGCGGATACGCTTCCAGATCTGGGCCAGAGGGGTTTCGGACGTAATGGTCGAGACATATGATGCCCAACATTCACGTTTAGCCGTACGGATGGCCCTACGGGGCACTGCACTCACTTCCCGAAAGAAAAGAAAAGAACCAGTCGTCTGCCTACGGCGGTGCCTCTTCCAGGCTGCACGCTTACAGCGGACAGCCCGAGCACAGTCCGCATTCCACCAGGGAACGCACTTCCGTGGACCCCGAGAGGAAGAGCGAGGAATAGAGCGGAGGGCAGCGTTGAAGACAGTGTCATGAAAAAGGAGGAGAGCGCGAGAGAGAGGCAGAAGGGAGAGGAAAGAGAGAGCTGCACTGAGGGTAAATAGGGTCCAGTCTGCCTTAGCAAACTGCCACCTAGGGAAATAGAGGGAAGGGCGAAAAGAGAAAAAGGAAACAAGGATGGGGAAATGATCACTACCATGGAGGTCATCAAGAACCTGCCACGTGAAATCTAAGTAAAGAGAAGAGCAGAGAGAAAGATCAAGACAAGAAAGGGTGGGAGTCCGAGAGTCCAAATGAGTGGGCTCACCAGAATTCTGAAGAGACAGGGAAGAAGAGAGGAGAAACGGCTCAAGGAGGCGACCCCGGGTATTTGTCAGAACGTCACCCCAAAGAGAATGACGACAATTGAAGTCACCCAGCAGGAGCACAGGCTCCGGCATGGAGTCGAGGTGGTGTTTCAAATCAGGAAGAGAGAGCGTGACCCTCTGGATAAATAGATAAATGGAACAAACTGTGTACCATTTCCCCACAAAGATACGAGAGCAGAACAACGGAGAGGCGAAGGAAAAAGCAAAGGAACAAAGGGAACATCAGCACGAATCAAGAGAGCAGAAGAATTAGAAGCCCCAGCAATGGCTGGGGGGAGGGGGAGAGAAAGGAATAGCCACGAAAACGACCAGGACGAGCACCAAGCATTGGCTCCTGGAGACAGACACAAAGGGGCGAAAACCGCGAAATCAGAAGTTGGAGTTCGAGGAAATTGGCGTAATAACCTCGAACGTTCCATTGAAGAATGGACAACGACGAGAAGAGAAAGGAAAAAAAACAGAACAAGGAAGAAACAAAGGCGAAAGAGCAACAGAGCACGTTAAAGAATATCAGGGTCGGGATCAGGGTCAGCAAAGTCAGGGGGCATGGGTAAACTGAGCAAAGACGGAGGGAACGGGAACGGGAGAACAGATCAGAGGTGGGCGGGCGGGGTCCGGAGGAGGAAGAAGAGGAGGAGACAACGGAGAGGAGCAGTCAAGGACAGCAGCAAGAAGAGGGGGGGGAGTAGAAAGAGGGGAGTGCAGCCCAGCAAGAGCAGCAACCGAAAGGGAAGCAGGGGCCAAAGAAACCTCCATAGCAGGAACAGGGGGCGCAATCACTGAAAAGGGAGGGGAAGGAGCAACAGAGCCAGAAGTAGGAGCCGAGGAAGAAAGCGAAGCCTTCTTACCCGCGGGGGAAGAGGAAGGAGAGGAGCCAGGCTTACGCTTCTGACTTAAAGAGACCCGTGTCCCAGCAACTACGTACCGGGCAATGGATTCCAGTATCTCAACAGGAGAAGCCGAACGAGAGAGCACACGACGGCCGTTAGGAGAGCGATGGACATCCGCCCGCACCGGCAGGCGGTGGGGAGAGCCGATAGATGGAGGAAGAGGATGGGAAGGAGGATCGGAGGGGGACGAGGAAGAAGACACAGAAGACACGACAGACTGGGTAGAAGGAAGGGGAACCCCAGACAGAGGACCAGGAGGAGGATCCTTCGGGAGAGAACCCAAAGGAACAGAGGAGGGGGGCAGTGGGCGCATCAGGGTCCAAGGCCCGGAAACGGTTGCGAGTCTGAGGAAGGCGGGAAGGACGAGGAGAGGAAGAGCGCAACACGCGAGCATAAGAGATATTAGCATAAGGTGGGAGCCGACGAACCTGGCGTCTCGCCTCAGGAAAAGATAAATGCTCCCGGTGCTTCAAGTTGAGGACGGCTGCCTCAAGCTTGTAATGGACACACGCACGGGAGAAGGTAGGATGGGCCTCAGCGCAGTTGAGGCAACGAGCCTGGGGAGAAGTGCACTCCGACTTAGAGTGACCTTCGCCACCACACAATGGACAGAGAGAGACAGTCCCGGAGCAGCGGAGGGCACCATGCCCAAACCTCCAGCACTTGTTGCAGAGCCGAGGAGAAGGAATGTACTCTTGGACAGAGCACCTGGCACCAGCAAGAATGACAGAGGGTGGAAGGGTCCTACCATCAAAGGTAATCTTCACAACCCGGAGGGGTTGACGGCGACTACCACGAGGGGGACGAGTAAACGTGTCCACCTGGAGAATAGAATGGCCCTGGGCAGCGAGGATATGTCGAATATCGTCGTGGCAGTCGCGCAGGTCCCGAACACCGGTCGCAACATGGGGCAGGAGCATAATAGTGCCAACACTGGCATTCAACTGAGCGTTCTTCGAGACCCGAACGGGGGTCTCGCCAAGGCAGGATAAGGCAGCCAAGCGGGAAGCAGCATCCTGAGAAGGAGCAGCAACGACACGTGTACCGAGACGAGTGGGGTTGAAAGTAATGGAGGCATCCACGGAATCAACGAGATGTCGATGGAGGGAGAAATCGTCAGGAGGCGCAAAATCAAGAGGGAGGATATCAAAATATTTGGCCCACGAAGCGGGACCAAACAAGGCTTGATAGGTAGCAGAACTGGAAGGAATCGAGCGAGGGCGGCCGTGACGAGGACGGCGGTGAGAACCCCCAGAGAGAGAGAGGGGTTAAAAGGCGCAGTAGTTACAACTAGAGAAGGAGCCGCGCCAGGGGACGAGGTAGTCACCACTGGGGGCTTGGGGCTCTACCCAACCACAGAGGAGGGAGGGGAGCCAGGGGAAGGAGTCAGAGAGGCCAAAGGAGGAGCAAGGTCGGGGCCCAATGCAGCGTAGGCTACAGAGCCCGGTCTTCCAATACGGACCGACTCGGGGGGGGCTTGGTCGCCCACCCCACGAGCCTGAGAAGGTAAACCAGAAGCAGCCGAAACAGGGGTTATCATCTTGACGAAAAGAAGAATTCATTCACGAATGTGCCCCCACACCCACCATGGAGCCACAATTAGAGGCAGGACACCCAACAAGAAGCTATCGCCGATCTTGCCAGGGCCTCCTAGGGGTGCGTCGTGAGTATACGCCCCACAAACGTCACCTTAAGAAACCGACAGTCCGTCGAGATCGGGTTCAGTGACGAAAGGGGGATTGACAATAAAAGGTTTCCCTCGCTCTCGACGTCGGGTACTATACTTCTACGGGTGCAAGAGTATGCCTCCTCAAGCACCCGGGCGTCAAAATAGAAGAAGTCCAAGGGAAGAACCAGAACAAGCAAAAGGTCGGCAGGAAACGGCAAACAGATAGGAGAAGAGGGGGGAGAAAAACGAAACAGAAGGAAAAGGAAAAGATGCCCAGCATAATTGGAGAGGACGGCAGCAGGAGCACAAGGCTAGAAAAGGACAAAGGACTGTCCCAAGGAGCATCACACTCCGGCAGCCGCCCACTAAGCCCCCACACGGCGACAACGAGCTGAGTGGGGAGGGGGCCACACCTACCAAACTACCCGTCAGTTTGTGTGCTAAAGCTTTGAAAGCATTCTAAATCCAAGGCGATAAAAACACATTCTTGAAGTAAAGCCAAGTACCTTTAATATCGAGAAAAGACTAACAAAAGCAGCTGTTTGGATCCCGTCAACAAACCACATGCTGTTGGAAGAGTGCACCTTCTCACAGGCCGCTGCCGCCCCCCGCAACCTCACCAGAGCCGTTTCCCATTACGGTGGTAGGAGGACGGCCACGAGGCCTCTACTTTCAAGAGAACGTTGTTTGTTACCAGTAACATATGACCAACAAGCCTGCCAGCGGGTAAGGATGGAGGTATGGATAACCATGTAAGAGTCGGAATAAGGAATACCTTTACGAGAGATGGGACACTAGCGGACAACTAGCCTGGTGGCAGCATCCGCACACTTATTGGAAGACACAAATATGGCTGGGAACCCAACAAAACTCAACCGAGTTAAATTTACTGTGAACAAGAAACAGCCAATGCTAGAACTCTACAACCACTGGATGAACCGGATTAAAGGACCCCGAGAGCCATGAGGGCACTACGAGAGTCAACAACAACAAAGGAAGATTGACAACGAGAGAGGAGACGAAGAGCATAACAAAGCTCCGCTGTGAAGATGCTAGTCTCCGGAGGTAAGCGACACACAAGTGTGATCAGGAAAAAACAACAGTAGCCAAAACCGTCCGCAGACAGACTCATCGGTGAAGACGGAAACTGAGTGCAAGTGAGAAGAAAAGTGCTCAAGGAAAGGGCGTTTTAGAACCGTAGGAGGTGTAAGAGCTTTAGTGATGCGTGTCAACGATCTACAAAACTGCGGAACGGGGACTCTCCACGGGGGCAAAGAAGGAACACAAGGAGAAATGTTAGAAATAGGAACGGGGAAAGAATACTGTAAGCGAGATTACCCGAGAAAGAGGAAGGTGGTGAAGAGGAACAAGAACCGCAGGAGGGGTTAAAGCTAAAGCATGACAGGTGAGAGGAAGGATGTTGCAAGGACCCGCAAGATAGCGAGGACAGTTGCGATCACGGCGGTCCTGGAGAAATAGGAAGCCAGTGCCAACATACAAGCCGAGGATGGGAGTCGAACGGAAGGCAACAGAACTGAGGCGCAACCCAGTATGGTGCAAAGCATCAAGACGGCAATGAGTAGGAGAAGCAGACTAGTAAGCGGGGCAACCATAATCGACCTTAGACAGGACGAGATAGGAATGTAAAGCAAGGAGTGCGCGCCTATCCGCTCCCCAAGAAGTATGGGACAATACTCTAAGGAGGGCAAGGGCCTTAGAGCACTCAACACGGAGGTAAGAGATATGGGGAGACCAAGACAAACGAGTGTCAAGGAATAACCCCAAAAGCTTCGCAGAATCTTTGTACTGAAGGGGATGACCATAAAGTGACAGGAGGGACGAAGAACGATCTGTTTCCGAGTAAAAGTCATGGCACAAGTCTTAGTAGTAGAGAACTATAAGCAATAATCGGTGGCCCAAGACGACACGGCATCAATCGCAAGTTGAAGTCTGCGTTGAAGGAGAGGCGAATCACCACCCTGACAACAAAGGGTAAAATCATCGACAGAGAACGGAGAAGACGCCTGAAGGAAGAGAGGAAAGAAGACTATTGAGGGCAACCAGAAAAAGTAGTGCTCAGAACACTTCACACCTTTGTATTGCTGAAATGACGCAGAAAGATTGATACCAAGCCTCACCCGAAAGGAACGACGAGAGGGGAAGCTGCAGAAAATGAGGGAGATGACCACGAAGGCCAAAAGAATGAGGCTGGGACAGAATATGATACCGCCAAGTGGTGTCGTAAGCCTTTTCCAGGTAAAAAAGGACGGCAACAACGGAGGTCTTCACAGCAAAAGCAGTACGAATATAGACCTCTAAGTTCACCAGGACATCTGTTGTGCTCCAGCACTTGCGGAAACCAAATTGAGAAGGGGAGAGGAGGTAATTGTGTTCCAGGAACCACATCAGACGAACGTTAACCATACGTTCAAAGTTTGCAGACAACTTGTGAGAACAATAGGGCGAAAGTCCTTTTGGGATGTTTGCAGAGACCCTGGATTGCGAACGGAGGACAACGGCATCGAGCCAGTCCTCGGGGACTGACCACGACTCCCAGATCCGATAATACAGACTCGGTACATACCGCGATGTGCACGGAGGGAGATGGTGAAGCATGTGTAGCAGCCGTACGGGCCGTACAGCCGTTTAGCCGTACGGCTGGCCCTACGGGCCACTGCACTCTCCTTCCGAAAGCAAAGAAAAAAAATCCACTGTCTGCCGACAGCGGGGTCTCTTCCAGGCTGCACGCTAACAGCCCGAGCACAGTCTGCATTCCACCAGGGAACGCACTTCCGTTGACCGAGAGGAAGAGAGGAATAGACCCGAGAGCAGCGTCAAAGACAGCGTCATGAAAAAGGAGGAAAGAGGGAGAGGCAGAAGGGAGAGGTCAGAGAGAGTAGCACCGAGGGTAAATAGGTTCCAGTCCACTTTAACAAACTGCCACCTAGGGAAGCAGAGGGTGAAAAGGTAACAAGGAAGGTGAAATGGTCACTGCCATGGAGGTCATCAAGAACCTGCCACATGAAATCTAAGTAAAGAGAAGAGCAAAAAGAAAGATAGACAGGAAAGGGTGCGAGTCCGAGACCAAATGCGTGGGCTCACCAGAATTCAGAAGACAGGGAAGAAGAGAGGATAAACTGCTCAAGAAGGAGACCTCGGGTGTTCGTCAGAACATCAACCCAAAGGGAATGACAATTTAAATCACCCAGCAGGAAATCACTCCGACAAGGAGTCCAGTAGGTACAGATCAGGAAATAAAAGCGGGACACTCGGGGTGGGGGTGGGGGGGTGGGGGATAAATGGAACAAACAGTGTACCATTTCCCCACAAAGATACGAGCAGCAGAACAATGGAGAGGCGAAGGAAAAAGTAAGGAGACAAAGGGAACATCAGAGCGAATCAAGAGCAGAAACGTTAGGAGCCCCAGCAACTGGGGGGGGGGGGGGGAAAGGAATAGCCACGAAAGCGACCAGGAAGAGCACCAAGCATCGGCTCCTGGAGACAGACACAAAGTGGGCAAAAACCGCGAAATCAGAATTTAGGGTTAAAGGAAATTGGCGTAATAACCCCGAACGTTCCATTGAAGAATAAACATTGACGAGAAGAGAAAAGGCAACAGAACAAGGTAGAAAACGGTGAAAGAGGAACATATCACATTAAAGAAGAACAGGATCAGCAAAATCAAGGTTAGGGGGGGATGGGTAAATTGAGCAAAGACGGAGGGAATGAAGCGAGATAACAGATCAGAGGTGTAAGGGCGGGATCCTGAGGAGGAGAAAGAGGAAGGAGGTAACCGACAGGAGCGGTCAAGGACAGAAGCAGGGAGAGGGGGAGTAGAAAGAGGGGAGCGCATCTCAGCAAGGGCAGCAACCGAGAGGGAAGTGGGGGGCCAAAGAAACCTCCATAGCAGGGGAAGGAGCTATAGAGTAAGAAGTAGGGGCCGAGGAAGAAATCAAAGCCTTCTTACCCGCAGGAGAGGAGGAAGGAGAGAAGCCAGGCTTACGCTTCTGAGAGAGAGCCCGGTGTCCCAGCAACTACGTACTGGGCAACGGATTCCAGCATCTCAACAAACTGAACGAGAGCACACATGCCGGCCGTTAGGAGAGCGATGGACATCAGCCCACACCGACAGACGGACTAGCATAGCCTAGTGTTATGCAATGAAATTATAACTACCAAATATTCCTCACGTAGGTCATCCTAATCACAGCTCCGCCGAAACGCTCAATCACAGTTGCCAATAGCAAAAACCTCTACAACAGTACCTGTTGCTCTCACTTAACTAGTAGTTGTAAAGGATGAGGTCCACCAGGGTACAGAGCAGAGCCTAAAACATTTTAAGTTAATTTGCGTTCTTTCCTCGAGAATGAAATGTCACTCACTCTGGTGGAATTAGTCATGGTATGATCACAGGAAGCATTACAAATATCCTGATGGCTGTCAGTTATCTCGCTGATTAAAGTGCGAAACAACTAAAACATCGTCACTTGGATTATTTCTTAATATGGTTCTTTAAGGAAGAACTGCACTTGACCCGGACAAGCCAAAACGTTCACAAAATTCAAAAGCTCCAGCAACAATACTTCAGTATTACAGATGACTTGCCAATTAGAATCTTAACTATTTCCACACACCTTTCCTGAAGAAGTCTCCTTCGCTCTTCTGGGCACCTTGGTGATAATTTGCAGCATCTTTTTCACTTCGAGCTTTCATCGAGGAGAAAGAACAGTGTTCGGCAACCTGGCGAAAGGAACCAATATTATGACCACAACAGGTTCAAACACAACAGGTTTCTCACACACGCACACACGCGGGCACGCGCGCGCACACACACCTGTGTGTGTGAGAGAGAAACTAGGGGCAGAGTTTTTCCACCCTATGCCCGTTACCCAATAGTAAATAGGTACCTGGAAGTTAGTTAGCTGTCACTGGCCACTTCCTGGTGGTGTGGAAAAAAAATTATTATTAGTAGAAACAGTTTATCGACAGTTGAGAGGCAAGCCGAAAGAGCAGAGCTTAACCCCCACAAGCACAACTAGGTGAATACCTAGATATCCCCCCCCCCCCCCCACACACACACACACTGATGTGGGGGGTCAGCGGCTGACTAGACAGAACGCTGGATGCGTGATCGAGCCCAGGACCCCGTGGTCCTGGGCTCTATTCCCGGCACCGGCGAAAAAACAATGGGCAGTTTCCTTCACCCCAATGCTCATGTCATCTAGCAGTAAATAGGTTCCTGGGAGTTAGACAGGTGCTACGGGGTGCTTCCTCTGTGTGGTGCGCAAAAAAAAAAAAGTAAGTTTGTGACAGTTTAATGGCAGGCCAAAAGAGCAGGGCTCAACCCCCCCCCCCCCCCCGGCAAGCACAACTAGGTGAATACATAACAACCCCGTCCCCCTTTCCCCATGGGGCCAGACACCCAAGTGGACATCACTTGGGGATTATCTCAGGGAACTGAGATTGATCCCCGGCGATGGCAAAAACAAATGGGCAGAGTTTCACCCTCATGCCCTGTTTAACTCCCAGGTACTATTTACTGCTAGGTAAACAGCTGCAACTGACCGTAAAAAATAAAAGACACATGTATGAATGTATAGATGAACTGAAGAAGGCAGCAACACTAGCCCACAGAATGAGAGCAAAACTGCTGATCATGGGGGACCTAAATCATTGAGAGAAATTGGGAATCAAGGAATCCCCATCGAGGGGACGAAACGTGGGGAGCAAAATTTGTAGATGTTATAGACAGGAATTTTCTAACACAACATGTGAAGGAAGACAAGGGAAAGGAGGAGATGCACCGAGCCTATTAGACCTGATTTTCACCCAGAACGTAGAAGAGAATTTAGAGCATGAAATACCTCTAGGGACCAGTGACCATTGTGTCCTAGTCTTTGACTACATGATGGAACTCAAACTTATGACCATGGGACAAGAGATCTGGATAAGGAGTCGACTACAGGAAAGGGGACTAAGAAGATAAGGGACTATCTGGGTGAAGTGCAGTGGGAGGAAGAAATTTGAGGAAAAACAATCCAAGATATGATGGACCTAGTCATACAGAAATGCCAGGAGGCCGAAGAGAGATTTATACCAACAGTAGAGGGGAAAAAAATAAGTAGGAATATAATAAACCATGGTTTAATAGACAGTGTCAGGAAGCAAAAATGGCCAGCAGGTGGGAGTGGAGGAAGTACAGAAGACAATGGACAGGAAAAAAAATCAGATGCAGAGCTAGGAACGATTACATTAACATAAGAACATCGGAAAGGGACTATGAGAACGATATTGCAATCAAAGCGAAAAAACAACCCAAGTTACTACAGTCATAAGAAAAATGTCGGTGAACGACCAAGTGACAAGACTAAGGAAGACAGAGGGAACATATACTGAAAGTGACAAGGAAATGTGCAAGGCACTGAAAGCCAGTTTCCATGGAGTGTTTACTACCGAGCCTGACCAGCTCCCATTGTTGGAAGGGGTTACCCTAGATGAAAGACGATCAGATATAGGAGGTGACAGCAGAGGAGGTAATGAGAGAGTTGACAACTGTAGATGCAACTAAAGCAGTTGGACCAGAGAAAGTATCACCGTGGATACTAAAAGAAGCAGCGCAGGCCCTCAGCGTGCCTCTGGCAATGATCTTTAATGAGTCACTTATGTCGGGAGAATTGCCCAGTTACTGGAAAAAGGCAAATGTCGTGCCGATCTTCAAGAAAGGCGATAGGGAGGAGGCACTTAACTATAGGCCCGTATCATTGACAAGCATCCCCTGTAAAATACTAGAAAGAATAATTAGGCTACGACTGGTTGCACACCTGGAGAACATTAGGTTTGTGAACAAACGTCAACATGGGTTCTGGACAAGGAAATTGTGCCTAACAAACCTTCTGGAATTCTATGATAGAGTAACGAGGAAAAAACAGGACAGATGGTTGGGCAGACTGCATATTTCTGGACTGCCAAAAAGCCTTCATACAGTACCCACATGAGACTGCTGTTCAAGCTCGAGAGGCAGGTGGGGGTGGGGGGGGGAAGGTCCAAGCATGGATATGGAACTACCTAACAGGAAGGAACCAAAAGAGTTACAGTAAGGGGGCGAGAAGTCGGACTGGCGAACAGCAACAAGTGGAGTACCACAAGGATCGGTGCTGGGACCAATTCTATTTCTTGTATATGTTAACGACATGTTTACAGGCGTAGAGTCCTACATGTCGATGTTTGCGGATGACGCAAAGTTGATGAGAAGAGTTGTGACACGAGGATTGCAGGTTCCTCCAAGAAGACATGAACAGGTTGCAGAGATGGTCAGAGAAATGACTACTGGAATTCAACACAAGCAAATGTAAAGTTATGGAAATGGGACTAAGATAGGAGACCAAAGGGACAGTACACAATGAAGGGGAAGCAGCCTACCTGTGACGACGCGCGAAAGAGACCTGGGTGTGGACGTAACACCTAACCTATCTCCTGAGGCACAAATAGGTAACGACAGCAGCGTACTCTACACTGGCAAAAGTTAGAACATCATTCAGAAACCTAAGTAAGGAGCCGGTCGGCTCCTTACTTAGGCACAATAGTAGTCAACTGAGCCGAAGCCAGAGATTGGTAGCCGGTCGGCCGAGCAGACAGCACACTGGATTTGTGATCCTGTGGTCCTGGGTTCGATCCCAGGCGCCGGCGAGAAACAATGGGCAGAGTTTCTTTCACCCTATGCCCCTGTTACCTAGCAGTAAAATAGGTACCTGGGTGTTAGTCAGCTGTCACGGGCTGCTTCCCGAGGGTGGAGGCCTGGTCGAGGACCGGGCCGCGGGGACACTAAAGCCCCGAAATCATATCAAGATCAAGAAGGAGGCATTTAGGGCGCTTTACACTGCCTAAGTTATGCCAGTCTTGGAGTATGCCACCTCATCATGGAGTCCCCATCTGAAGAAGCATATAATGAAACTGGAAAAGGGTCAGAGGTTTGCAACGAGACTCTTCCCAGAGATACGAGGGTGGGGTATGAGGAGCGCCTGAGGGAACTGTGCCTTACAACACTAGAAATAAGGGAGAGGGGGGGGGGGACATGATAGGAACGTATAAAATACTCAGAGGGATTGACAGAGTGGACAGACTAAATGTTCACACGGAATAATAACAGAATGAGGGGACATGGATGGAAGCTTTTAACTCTGAAGAGTCACAGATGTTAGGAAGTTTTCTTTTAGCATGAGAGTAGTGGGGAAATGAAATGCACTTCAGGAACAAGTTGTGGAAGCAAATGCTATATATAATTTTAAAAACCGGCATGATAGGGAAAGGGGACAGGAGTCATTGCGGTAAACAACCGATGCTCTAAAGGCGGGATCCAAGAGTGAATGCTCGATCCTGCAGACACAACTAGGCGAGTACAACTAGGCGAGTACACACCGAGGCACACAGTCCGTGTCGCGTCTTACCCAGGTTTCCAGATTCTAAGCTAAACCAATGAGTAATGTGCAGTATATTGTACTTTATATTCATACGAGGTTTAATACTCTACTCCCATTCCACCATTCACATACTTCCATCACATCACTTTAATCTGTAACTACAGATGTAGTTATTTTAATCGTCAATACACTTTCAAAGCTCCAATGAGCGATTGATATTTATCACTCTACAACCCTCCATTTGTTTTTTCTTCAATGTATCAACTCCCTCTGCCAGTCTTCCGTAGATTTTTAAACCTTTGGTAGTCTTTTGTCCTTTGTGTTCACAATTCGTGTTCTGCCAGATTTTTATAGTTTGTACATTAGCAAATAATGATGTATCAATTTCACCATAAAAAATATATATATTGTTAAATAGGTCCCAGAACAGCCCTGGGACAACACCTCCCTCCCCCTCCCACCACTCGGTAAGTGGGATAAAATATTTACTCCAGACTAGTTCTGAGAGTCAACTTAGGCCAGCATCCCTTATACCGTGAGCTACCCCCTAAAACAGTGAGTTAACATCGAGATGTGAAATCATTAATAGGAGGAGTAATCATGACACTTACATTATCAAGCTGCTGTTGGGAGAGGTTGGTGCCCAAGAACTCATTCAGTGTTGCAAGTTCCTTCTTTATGTCAGCTTTAAAGTCTTCATAAAACACAAAGTGCAAAAAGGTCTCATCCTTTTGCCCCCAGGCCATCATCAGGTTGGGCCAGTAGGGACAGTACAACACTGTAGATACGAATTACATTTAACTCAATGTTTTACATGGGTAAATAAAAGGTTAAGCCTTTAAATTTCGCAATATATAGTTATCTCCAAAATATACTTGTATAATAAGCTATACGAACTGCAGTTATTTCCGATACTGAAGCAATTAGCTAAAGAACATTTATATTTGATAATTATTTAGAAGTTAAAATTTCAAGACGACACTGAGTTATTGCAGACCTCAGTATCGTACACTATTATACTACTACCGAGGAGAACTGCAACTAAACTGTCAAAAAACAAATACTTGCACTTGTGGCCAATACTAACCACCTACGCTAACTGGCTAGAGCAGCCTGATCCCATTTGTCCAAACACAGAAGGTACCTACCTACAACACTGCACAACACAAACCTGAACACAGTATGCTGTTCCACTATGAAGCCCGTACCTTGCCAAGCACAAGACGAAGATGGAAAAAGGCCAGAGTGTGCTGCACGTTAGAGAAAAGAAGTTCTCACACAACATGCCCATATGTGAAGGCCTGCACAAACCCCAAAGTGAGGGCTGTATTTGGACTACATGAAAGTCCAACTGATCTGTGGGAAGAGTTACAAGATTTAACAGGTTTAACTGAGAAATGTTTAGAGGGAGGTTTTAAACTGGCAGCCAACGGATTCAGCGGAGCGTCGCCTCCCCCTTCCCCCCATCCTGTGCGGTGTGAAGTCATCCTCCTCCTAGGCCTCCCCCACCCTGTGTGACGTCACGAGATGCCACAAGGCCAAGGACTTCATTCGTCGAGGCATGTCAGCCTCTTGACTTTTGGGCGGGAACGTCCGTGTTTGGAAGTGGCATCGTAGGCTCGCCTGCTTTGCTCTAATTGGTCATGGCAAGGTGAGGGGGGGCGTCCTTGCCAGTCCCCTAGGCCGCCAAAAGGCAGTCTAGGACCGGCGATGTGAGAGCAAGACGTTTGGTGGTGGCGGCTTATCTTGAGGTTATCTTGAGATGATTTCGGGGCTTTTTAGTGTCCCCGCGGCCCGGTCCTCGACCAGGCCTCCACCCCCAGGAAGCAGCCCGTGACAGCTGACTAACACCCAGGTACCTATTTTACTGCTAGGTAACAGGGGCATAGGGTGAAAAAAACTCTGCCCATTGTTTCTCGCCGGCGCCTGGGATCGAACCCAGGACCACAGGATCACAAATCCAGCGTGCTGTCCGCTCGGTCGACCGGCTCCCGGCCGTGCCTCTGTCATCACCACCCCTGTTATCGCGGTGTTATCACCATTTCCTCATCACCACAGTGACCCTGCTATCGAGGATCGTGCCTGGCTCCAATTTGCGTGATCGTAGGCTGATTACCAAAAATTTGAGTGAGAAAAGACACTGTATAAGGAACACATGTTCGGAAGAGGCAGCCTCGTTGTGTATCAGATGTGACTCACATCTGAGGTCATCGGTGATGTGACCAAGATGATATTGACCTACACGTTTGGCAGAAAGTAGGATTGGGAAGGGGTTTCTCAAGTGTTTGAAAAGCCCCCGGTTTGCGATTTTAGGGAAATTACGAGTCCAAAACTCCAAGTTTTGCTGCATAACTGGTAAGGCCCACCATGGGGGTACATGACCTGATGCAGAACACGTCTAATTAAGATAACAGGTCCGGTCAGTAACCAAGTAGATGTCACCAGATTCCATATGTGCCGATGTTATGCCTGCTTAACCACAAGTCCAAGTATACCAGTAAATCGAGTAGGAGCAGCAATTAAACTGCCATCGTACTACGACACCAAAGTTGTAAACCAGAAGTAAACTAGCATATACATTGGTGGTACCAGGCAATAGACTACTTCAAGGTCAGGTTCTAATCCATCTGCCAATTTGTCCAGACTACCAAGTGTCTAGTAACCCACCAGACCTATAGCCCAGTATAGAAGCCTCTTCAACACTAAAGTTACCATTCAGCAAGAGAAGGGAAAGATTAATATTTAAAACCTCCAAATACAAGCACTAACAACCGTAACAATTTACGAAGTTATGCCCTGGATGGAAACAAATTATAACTTGCACCTATAGTTAACTGGCAGCTGCCAAATACACAATTTTTTTTTTTTTTTTTTATTTTTATTTTTACATGCAAGCATGCGTATAACGTACAAGAAAAACAGAACAAATATAACATAGAACAAAAGTACAAAGCACACATATGTACAAGGACAAAGGAACAAATCAATAGAAGACCAGCCAGAAGGGCTGACCACAAAAAAATGCATATACAAACAAAACACAATTAGTAACACAGTGTAATACAAACATAAGGGAAAACCCCAGGACAAAATGCACACAAAACAAGCCTGCTAACACCTCAAATACATACAGAGAGGCGAGAAACATACAAGAATAAGGACAATAACAATAAAGAAAACAGATCCGCCATAACAAACGGAAGGCAAAACATAACAAAGAGCACACGCCAACAGCCTGAAGGGCACACAATATGACAAACAAGTGCACACGACATCCATAACCGAACACACAAACGCATAGGAACCGCACACCCCCCCACTCACATACACACCCCACAACCAGGCAACACAAAATACATAGAAATCACTTGCGAGGAACCTCGTGAGAAATGTACTTCTCCGGGAACTGCTCACGAGGATATTTCGACTTGTAAGCTTCCCAGACGAGATCTTCAAGGTCGGTAGGGTTTTTGATCCCCCGCGCTCGAGCGGTTATCATAAACTCGGTAACATCTATATCTGGCGGCATCGGCCAAAGCCTAAGGTCACTGACGCAAGTCGCATAACGAGGCTGGGGAGCGCCAACCACGCCCCTCGAGGAAGCAGATGACACCGGAGAAGCGGACGAGGGACGCGGAGCCTGCCGCGCCTTCGCCATCGGAGCAGGTGTCGGACGCTGAGACGACAGCACTTCCACGGATACCGCAGGAGACACGGAAGGGACTGCAGGAAACGGAAGAGGCGGCAAGACCGCTGCCGAGGAAACGGGTAACGAGGAAGGGGCCACAGAACATCCAGAGCGAGCATCCTTTCTCAACATCACCACCAGGCCACCCCGCTCACTACCAACTACAGCAGGGGGAACCACCGCCCACGAAGAACCGGAGCCATCCGACGCAGGACCCTCGGACACCGGACCAGAGGTTGAGGCCGAAACGCCGGCACCGGCATCCTCAGGCAAGTGTACCTCCGCCACCACCGTAGTGTGCACCACATCCGGAGCCACGCCACCGTCAACGGAAGGACGACACTCGTCGAATTCGCCAACATCAGCCCACACAGAAGAACGCCGGGAACGCTTAGGCTCGGGCCGCACATCATCAGACCCGGAGGCAGACTCAGCGACCCGCGCAGCACCAACCGAGCGAACCGACGCACGCCGCAGCACGGCAGCCTCCTCAACCACACGGGGCACCAGGCCAGGCACAGGAGGGAATTCCGGATCCATCTCAGCTCCCAGCACAGCCGGGACAGACGGCGAGGGTGCAGGGACCGGGACAGACACAGCAGAGGAAGAACTGGAAGACGAGGGGACCGAGCAAACGGCAGGCGGAAGAGGCTCAGGGACACCAGCTGGAGCACTAGGCGAGGACACAACCTCCGGAGGAGATGCGGCAACAACAGGGGGCGCAACAGGCGGAGCAACAGCTGCTACAGAGGGCACCTCCTCAGCCGAAGAGACGTCCATACCCACCGAATCATCCCCCACAGGAAGGGGCGGAAAATCCTCCGCACTGAAGAGGTTCACTGGTGCAACAGGAGGCGCAGAACAGTCAGCAGCCTGATGGCCCAAAAGACCACAACGATAACACGTCCGCGGCTGACGGGCGTAAAACACCCGAACGTTGAACCCCATAAGGCGCACAGAGGACGGAATATCCGCCCGGAGTCTCATGCCCAGGGTGCGAATGTTAGACCTCACACCCTTAAGAGGACTAGAAGACACCACGTTCACTCTCACACTAACAACTGCGCCAAACCGCCCGAAATACCGCCGTAGCAGAGCCTCTGGAAACTCCAAGGGAGCCCCATGCACACTGATGTAAGTAAGTGCACCACTTCTATCCGAGAGGGTGACAGTGCCCGCACCATCCGGCAGGGGCAGTGTCCGCCCCTTGTATCGCCGGAGAAAATCGCGATACGCCGCCTCCTCTGCAAACTTCACGATGGCCCTACGGGCCGTTACCAACTCTACCCCATAAATCGCAAACACAGGGACAGAGAGCAGTTCACAAGCCAGGGCAATCTCCGGGTAACCAGCCCGCACAGAGAACTCTAGTCCCACAGACTGAGCCCGGACGACTGGGGGTAGAGGGACCCCCATCGTAACGCCACGTCAGCACAGGCGAGCAGACACACACCCGCCCCCAACCGGCCGAAACGGGCAAACAACACCAAACTGCTGGAGCGCCGATTCAACACGTCTGCCCCGCACCGAAGCTAGGGCCAGACCTCAAATACACAAGTTGTGGAGTCGTGGATACTAAATGACCGTGTGGGGGGGGGGGGGACTTTTAGCATACCAATTGTCCTCATGTGGTGCTACACTTTGTTAAATCTGTACTAATGTGTTGGCAATGATATAACAAGTCGCATGAATTGTATTTTTTGCACCTTGAATATTACGTTCTGATCGTGTTAGCTTTATCCGAGCATTTAATTTGTGCCACCTTGTCGAGGCTTCTCAAACACCACAACTGATTTACTTACAATCATTGTTCATGAAATGTTTGACGAAGTTGTCGAAGGTGCCAGTATAGTTGTGGAACTTTACGTTACAGAAGTGATAGAATAGCGATACAACCACGTCCTTGGGATCTCTAGCAATGTACACCACCTGAAAAACCATCAAATAACCATGATTGAAATTTAGGGTTAAAGATGTAAATTTATTTTTCAAAAAATAATTTAAAATATATATCCAACCAAGACTTTACTACACCATGGTTTAATAGGAGTTATTAAAAGGCAACTACTATTGAACACAGGCTCCCTTCCGAGCCCAAAAGTAAAATCTGGTCATAGCTCTTGTGTCCAATGTAGGCCGACTGAAAGTGCAGCTGGAGCCATCTCTTATGAAGGCCAGCGAAAGAACAGTCATAACTAGACCTTAATTAGGTTTATACAAGTAAAAGCTCTCACGGCTCAAGTTACATTTAGCAAGCTTTAAGACTAAGAAAAGTAACATAAGTATTCCCACTTATGTCTCAAATCTAATCTTATCAAACGTGTATCCCTAGATTTGTGTTCAATTGTGTAATAAATATATTTTTACATATATACACAATAGCTCTATAGATATCCATATATGCAAATCACCCTCCCCCCCCTGCAACTTTCCTTTGACAATGATAGCTTCTGGACCATGTATGCACTATACAAGTGTTAACATGAACAATAGATGTACAGTGGACATCACCATGGTTGATGCACATAGCTTTAGGAGGACATTCCGATCTAGAACGCTAACTGTCTACTACAAAATGACAAACACACACCTCACTGCACTGAAAAGTATCTATCCACATTTTTCAAGTTTATAACATTTGATCAATAAAGACCATTATGTTGCGAGTTTGCAGGGCAAGGATTATTTGATGGGACAAATTACTATGAGTGGCAGGCAAGAAACATCACGCATCCTAGAAGTTACGACGTTCAGCATGGATATGCACAACCGTAAAAGGGACAATGCTGTTCGGGGCAATAAGGAGCAGGGCGGCACTCCATCGAGTGCCCGGGAAAACACTTATACGGCTAATACGTAACCTGGCCAGAGCCGTTTCCCCACCGCCAGTTACGGTGGTGCAAAAGACAGACTACCCTTATGAGCATTCAGTGTTACCAATAACATGACCGACAACCCTGTCAACGGACACTGACGAATTAATGACTTTGCAAAAATCAAGGAAAGCCTGTGTGGGAAATTGACCCAGTGCAGATAAGACTCCTCAGAAGAAGAATTTGCAGGATCATTAGGAAAACTAATATGGCTGGTACCAATGCAAAATTAAACCATTTTAAATTTGCTGGAGATAAACACACTGGAATTTCTACTACCACAGGATGGACTATTAAAATGTCAAGAGCTAGGAGGGCACTGCGAGACTCACTACAATGACAAAGCAATGTAGACATTGAGAAAGTAATCGAGCATACAAAATGGCAAAGTTCTGTCGGGAAGATGCTGGTCTCCAGGGAAAGGCAACAGTTGTGATCAGGAAATGTAACAGTAGCTTGTACCGTCGGCTGACTTGGACCCATCTGTTAAGATTGCAACGTAGCAGTTGTGTGAAAAGTGTAGAGAGGAGAGAGAAAAAAAAATCACAATTGTAGGAGGGAGTAGATGCCTTTGCATTGCGAGTCTAGGTTTTGCAAAGATTTGCAATAGTGACCTCTGAATGGGGGCTAGGATGGACCGACACAAATATTGGCAACTAACAATATCTTGCAAGGGAGAGAAAACGGTTAAAAGGTCAAGAGGAGCAGGGGCCTACGGAAGAGGCAACGATCAAAGCACAACACAAGCGAGTGTGACGGTGTTGTGGGGACCGCGCAAGGTAGCATGGACAGTAGGGATCACTACGATCTTTTAAAGCCAGGATGCCAGTAAAAACACACAGGGCCAGGAGTCTAACGACCCCGTACCGGGCCAAACACCAGAGCCGAGGTGTAACCTAGTATGGTGAAGATCATCAAGACGAGGAGTTGAAGGAGAATCAGACGAGTAAACGAGAATCATAACCGAGTTTCGACAGCATGCGAGAGGAATGCACATCTCTCCAAGTAGTATTGGACAAGACTAAGTTAAAGGCCTTAAAACATTCAACTGCGAGGCAAGAGACGGGAGGCCACCAAGACAATCTTGTCAAATATTAACCGCGAAAGTTAAACTGTATACCAAGAGGACTGCAATAACGCAAAAACGAAGGACGAGAAACTTTCTTCCTAGTAAAAGTCGTAACCTTTACACATCTGTAGCAGAAAACTTGAGCCATAAATGATGGCCCCAGGATGACTGCTTCAATTCCATAGCAGAGGGGCAAGATCAACATAGAAAGTGGAGAAATGCCTAGGAGAAAGGCTGGAAAGAATACCATTGAAGGCAACCAGGAAAAATAAAGTGCTGAGAACACTGCTTTGGGGGGTACCCTTTCATACTGTCGAAAATAGGTAGCGAGAGTGGTACCAAGCCTCGCTCTAAGGGAATGACTAAGAGAGAGCCTTGCAGGAAGAGGGAGATTGCCACGAAGACCTAAATAACTAGGTTGGGACAGTGTCATCTCCAAGTGGTGTCATATCCAGGTTCTCTCGTCCCAAGTGAACCTGATTTCTGACAAGGAACAACACCTGCTTGAAGTCACTCCCCGGGAACTGACGACCCTTCTCGACCCGACCCTTCCCTTCCCCCAGATACGGTTATAACTATTCGGCCAATAAAGTGTGCATGGAGGGAGATGCCATAGCGTCTGTGTCATCAGAGCCCGCTGCCATAGAACAGCAGACGATCAGAGTAGACGAGTTGCTGGAGAGAAATTCTTGGGATAGCTGGAGATGTATGCAAAAAGGGGCAAAGGGACAAGAGTCATATTGGGATTCCGAAAAATGACAGAGGGAGGAATAAATGAAACAGCCAACAGCCGAAAAGTGTGAACCCAGTTCGGACGCGATCGACATCTGATCTGCCACAACAGAACCTCGGAGATGAAATACTGGAAAAATCTAGAACAACTTACTGATATTAGGCAATTTTTCAGATCTGGGGGATAGCAGTGTCAATCATAATTAATGAAGATTTCAAACTTCTGCTTAGCCTCACTGATGGCCCCATAGGCCACTGCACTCTTTAGCAAAATCAAATACGAGATTCTGCGTTTATTGGCGCTGGCGTTTCTTCCAGGCTGCACGCTTACAGCACACTCCGAGCAGTCGGATTTCCAGCAAGGAACACTTCCGCGTGTCCCGAGACGAAGAAAAAATTAAAGATCCAGATCAGAGGTAACAAACTCACCTAGGAAGGGTGAAAAATGTTACAAGGATGGGAAAATGTTATCGAGGTCAAGAACCCACCGCATGGAAGCCAAATAAATACAAGATAAAGAGAAGAATAAAGAGAAGAGTGGGATACATTTCATCAAAGAAAGCGTCAGATGGAGAACTATTGTGTGGGCATCTCCAGTGGGGAAGAGTTAACTCCACCACAGATGGGATGAGAAACTGGGACAAAGCTAAAAGTAGAAAGTAGGGGGATCGACATACTGCTTCTGACCAGTTGGGAACGAAGACAGGATCCAGGTTTACGCTTCTGACATGTACAAGTACCAGGAGACATGTACTGTGTGATAGCCTCCACAGTCTATAGGAGAGGAAGATCTTTAGAGAACACGGAGATGACCGGCAGGAGGATGACATCGGTCACGTGTTGTGAAACTGCGAAATAAAAATGAGGCCGAGAATAGACATGGGATTAGGAAGGGAATGCTGCAGCGGAGAGAAGAGGGAGGATGGAGAACTAATGAACTAAACGGCAGGAGAAGATTGGTAGGGAACCGCGAGGAAGATTCTGCGGTCAGAATGGGGAGGATCGTAAAACGGAGTTACTGAAGATATTTTGGTTTAAGGCCTGGCTACAGTTGTGGAAGCTAGAAAGGGGGCCGAGTGGTGGAGTAGAAAAGTGATGCAACACTAGCTCAAGTCATGTCAGAAAGAGTCTAGATATTTTCCTTTGCATCTTGCTCCAGGGGAAAAAATCTGATCACAATGTTTAGTGTTGAGAATGGCTTTCTTAAATTCTTAGTGTATGTACGAACGCAAGAAGGCAGGGTTGGCGTCACCGCAAGTCGTGGAGCGAGACTGGGGAGAAAAACATTTGATCTTTTAGTGGCCTAGATCTCCACACAGGTACACTACCTCTTGTGATGCTCTAGTGACATGTCCAAATTTCCAACACCTATGGCAGAGGTGTAAGTAAGTAAGTAATTATCAAAAGAAGGCACCAAACCGGGAAGGCTATGTAGCACCATCAAATACGCAAAATAATCAGAGGGCGCTAAATATCACCAAGGATGCCAATACGAGAACAAAAACGCACAAGGCGAACGATATCAAAAGTATCCGAGTCACCAAGAATTCTATCGAGGGACAGGTGACCGCGAGGGGCGGTCGGAAAGCAAGACACGCTCGTCCTGGAAGTCAGGACATTCAAGAAGGACATGCACGACCATAAGAGGGACAATGCAACTAGGACAATAAGGAGCAGGGCGGCGCTCCATCAAGTGACCATGGGTTAAGCGAGTATGGCCAATACGCAACCTCGCCAGAGCTGTTTCCCACCGCCGGTTTCGGTGGAAGGAGGACGGCCATGAGTAAACACAACATTTAAGAGTACGTAGCTTGTTACCAGTAACAGACAACCAAGAAGCCTGCCAACGGGTAAGGACTGAGGAATGGATAACCGGGTAAAAGTCGGAATATGGAATGCCTTTACGAGAGATGGGACAAGAGCGGACAGCTTCCTTAGCGGCAGCATCCGCACGCTCATTTAAAGACACACCAATATGGCTGGGAACCCAACAAAACTCAACCGACTTAAATTTACTGTGAACGAGAAACGGCCAATGCTGGATCTCGACAACTACTGGATGAAGCGGATTAAAGGACCCGAGAGCCATGAGGGCACTACGAGAGTCAACAACAACCACAAAGGAAGACTGACAACGAGAAAGCAGGAGACGAAGAGCAGAGAGAATAGCATAAAGTTCCGCTGTAAAGATGCTAGTCTCCGGAGGCAAGCGACACATATAAGTGCGATCAGGAAAAACAACAGAGTAGCCAACACCGTCCGCTGACTTAGACCCATCGGTGAAGACAGAAACGGAGCGGGAGTGAGAAGAAAAGTGCTCGAGGAAAAGGCGTTTTAGAACCGTAGGAGGGGTAAAAGCTTTAGTGATACGGGTCAAGGAAGTACAAAACCGCGCAAGAGGGACCCTCCACGGGGGCAAAGAAGGAACACGAGGAGAAACATCAGAAATACGAACGGAGAGAGAATCCTGTAGGCGAGATAACCGGACAGAAAGAGGGAGGTGGTGAAGAGGAACAGGAACCGCAGGAGGGGTAAAAGTTAAAGCACGACAGAGGCGAGAGGAAGGATGTTGCAAGGACCGCGCAAGATAGCGAAGACAGTAGCGATCACGGCGGTCCTGGAGAGACAGGAAGCCAGTGTCAACATACAAGCTAAGGATGGGAGTCGAACGAAAGGCACCAGAACCGAGGCGCAACCCAGTATGGTGCAAAGCATCAAGACGGCGAAGAGTAGAAGGAGAAGCAGACGAGTAAGCAGGGCAACCATAATCGAGCTTAGACAGGACGAGAGATGAATGTAAAGCAAGGAGAGAGTGCGCCTATCTGCCCCCCAAGAAGTATGGGACAAGACCCGAAGGAGGGTAAGGGCCTTAGAGCACTCAACACGGAGGTAAGAGATATGGGGAGACCAAGACAAACGAGTGTCAAGGAATAACCCCAAAAGCTTCGCGGAATCTTTGTATTCAAGGGGATGACCATAAAGTGACAAAGAGGGACGAAGAACAACCCGTTTCCGCGTAAAAGTCATGGCACAAGTCTTAGAAGTAGAGAACTTGAAGCCATGACCTGTGGCCCAAGACGACACGGCATCAATTGCAAGTTGAAGCCGGCGTTGAAGGAGAGGCGAATCATCACCCTGACAACAAAGGGTAAGATCATCGACATAGAGAGCGGAGAAGACACCAGAAGGAAGAGAGGAAAGAAGACCATTGAGGGCAACCAGAAAAAGAGTAGTGCTCAGAACACTACCCTGGGGCACACCTTCGTATTGCTGAAAAGAGAGAGAGCGGTACCAAGGCGCACCCGAAAGGAACGACGAGAGAGGAAGCTGCGGAGAAAGAGGGAGATGACCACGAAGGCCAAAAGAATGAAGTTGAGATAGGATATGATAACGCCAAGTAGTGTCGTAAGCCTTTTCTAGGTCAAAAAGGACGGCAACAACGGAGGTCTTCGCAGCAAAAGCAGGACGAATATAGACCTCCAAGTTCACCAGGACATCTGTCGTGCTGCGGCACTTGCGGAAACCAAATTGAGAAGGGGAGAGGAGGTGATGGTGTTCCAGGAACCACATCAGACGAACGTTAACCATACGTTCAGAGAGTTTGCAGACACAACTTGTGAGAGCAATAGGGCGAAAGTCCTTAGGGGAAGTACCCAGAGACCCCGGTTTGCGAATAGGGGTGACAACGGCATCGAGCCAGTCCTCAGGGACTGACGACGACTCCCAGATCCGATTATACAAACTCAGTAAATACCGAGACGTGCTCGGAGGGAGATGGCGAAGCATCTCATAATGAATACCATCGGAGCCCGCCGCCGTAGAACCACAGAGGGCCAGGGCAGAACGAAGTTCAGAGAGAGAAGGGATCATTATAGGGAAGCTGAAGATGAGTGCAGAAATCTAAAGGACGAGACTCGAGGACAGGTTTACGAAGAAGGAAAGATTGGGGAAGATGAAGACCAGAGCTAACAGAAGAAAAGTGGGAACCCAGTTCGGAAGCGACCTGCAACGGGTCCGCCACAAGAGTATCATGGAGGTGAAGGACCGGTGAAACATCGGGAACGAACTTACCCGCTATCTTGCGGATACGCTTCCAGATCTGGGCCAGAGGGGTCTCGGACGTAATTGTTGAGACATAAGATGCCCAACATTCACGTTTAGCCGTACGGATGGCCCTACGGGCCACCGCACTCGCTTTCCGAAAGAAAAGAAAAGAATCGGTCGTCTGCCTACGGCGGTGCCTCTTCCAGGCTGCACGCTTACAGCGGACAGCCCGAGCACAGTCCGCATTCCACCAGGGAACGCACTTCCGTGGACCCTGAGAGGAAGAGCGAGGAATAGAGCGGAGGGCAGCGTTGAAGACGGTGTCATGAAAAAGGAGGAGAGCGCGAGAGAGAGGCAGAAGGGAGAGGTCAGAGAGAGCAGCACTGAGGGTAAATAGGGTCCAGTCTGCCTTAGCAAACTGCCACCTAGGGAAAGAGAGGGAAGGGCGAAAAGAGAAAAAGGAAACAAGGATCGGGAAATGATCACTTCCATGGAGGTCATCAAGAACCTGCCACGTGAAATCTAAGTAAAGAGAAGAAGAGCAGAGAGAAAGATCAAGACAAGAAAGGGTGCGAGTCCGAGAGTCCAAATGAGTGGGCTCACCAGAATTCAGAAGAGACAGTGAAGAAGACAGGAGAAACGGCTCAAGGAGGCGACCCCGGGTATTCGTCAGAACCTCACCCCAAAGAGAATGACGACAATTGAAGTCACCCAGCAGGAGCACAGGCTCCGGCAAGGAGTCTAGGAGGTGTTTCAAAACAGGAAGAGAGCGGGACACTCGGGGGGGGAGATAAATGGAACAAACTGTGTACCATTTCCCCACAAAGATACGAGCAGCAGAACAATGGAGAGGCGAAGGAAAAAGTAAAGGAACAAAGGGAACATCAGCCCGAATCAAGAGAGCAGAAGAATTAGAAGCCCCAGCAATGGCTGGGGGGGGGGGGGAGAGAAAGGAATAGCCACGAAAACGACCAGGACGAGCACCAAGCATTGGCTCCTGGAGACAGACACAAAGGGGCGAAAACCGCGAAATCAGAAGTTGGAGTTCGAGGAAATTGGCGTAATAACCTCGAACGTTCCATTGAAGAATGGACAACGACGAGAAGAGAAAGGACAAAAACAGAGAACAAGGAAGAAACAAAGGCGAAAGAGCAACAGAGCACGTTAAAGAATATCAGGGTCGGGATCAGGGTCAGCAAAGTCAGGGTTAGGGGGCATGGGTAAACTGAGCAAAGACGGAGGGAAGGAAACGGGATAACAGATCAGAGGTGGGCGGGCAGGGTCCTGAGGAGGAGGAAGAGGAGGAGACAACGGAGAGGAGCAGTCAAGGACAGCAGCAGGAGGAGGGAGAGTAGAAAGAGGGGAGCGCACCCCAGCAAGAGCAGCAACCGAAAGGGAAGCAGGGGCCAAAGAAACCTCCATAGCAGGAACAGGGGGCGCAAGCACTGAAACGGGAGGGGAAGGAGCAACAGAGCCAGAAGGAGCCGAGGAAGAAAGCGAAGCCTTCTTACCCGCCGGGGAAGAGGAAGAAGAGGAGCCAGGCTTACGCTTCTGACTTAAAGAGACCGGTGTCCCAGCAACTACGTACCGGGCAACGGATTCCAGTGTCTCAACAGGAGAAGCCGAACGAGAGCACACACGACGGCCGGTAGGAGAGCGATGGACATCCGCCCGCACCGACAGGCAGTGGGGAGAGCCGATAGACGGAGGAAGAGGATGGGAAGGAGGATCGGAGGGGGACGAGGAAGAAGACACAGAAGACACGACAGACCGGGTAGAAGGAAGGGGAACCCTAGACAGAGGACCAGGAGGAGGATCCTTCGGGAGAGAACCCAAAGGAACAGAGGAGGGGGCAGTGGGCGCATCAGGGTCCAAGGCCCGGAAACGGTTGCGAGTCTGAGGAAGGCGGGAAGGACGAGGAGAGGAAGAGCGCAACATGCGAGCATAAGAGATATTAGCATAAGGCGGGAGCCGGCGAACCTGGCGCCTCGCCTCAGGAAAAGATAAACGCTCCCGGGGCTTCAGGTTGAGGACGGCTGCCTCAAGCTTGTAATGGACACACGCACGGGAGAAGGTAGGATGGGCCTCACCGCAGTTGAGGCAACGAGCCTGGGGAGAAGTGCACTCCGACTTAGAGTGACCTTCGCCACCACACAAAGGACAGAGAGAGACAGTCCCGGAGCAGCGGAGGGCACCATGCCCAAACCTCCAGCACTTGTTGCAGAGCCGAGGAGAAGGAATGTACTCCTGGACAGAGCACCTGGCACCAGCAAGAATGACAGAGGGTGGAAGGGTCCTACCATCAAAGGTAATCTTCACAACCCGGAGGGGTTGACGGCGACTACCACGAGGGGGACTAGTAAACGTGTCCACCTGGAGAATAGAATGGCCCTGGGCAGCGAGGATATGTCGAATATCGTCGTGGCAGTCGCGCAGGTCCCGAACACCGGTCGCAACATGGGGCGGGAGCAAAATAGTGCCAACACTGGCATTCAACTGAGCGTTCTTCGAGACCTGAACGGGGGTCTCGCCAAGGCAGGATAAGGCAGCCAAGCGGGAAGCAGCATCCTGAGAAGGAGCAGCAACGACACGTGTACCGAGACGAGTGGGGTTGAAAGTAATGGAGGCATCCACGGAATCAATGAGATGCCGATGGAGGGAGTAATCGTCAGGAGGCGCAGAATCAAGAGGGAGAAGATCAAAATATTTGGCCCACGAAGCGGGACCAAACAAGGCTTGATAGGTAGCAGAACTGGAAGGAATCGAGCGAGGGCGGCCGTGACGAGGACAGCGGTGAGAACCCCCAAGAGAGAGGGGTTAAAAGGCACAGTAGTTACAACTAGAGAAGGAGCCGCGCCAGGGGACGAGGTAGTCACCACTGGGGGCTTGGGGCTCTACCCAACCACAGAGGAGGGAGGGGAGCCAGGGGAAGGAGTCAGAGAGGCCAAAGGAGGAGCAAGGTCGGGGCCCAATGCAGCGGAGGCTACAGAGCCCGGTCTTCCAATACGGACCGACTCGGGGGCTTGGTCGCCCACCCCACGAGCCTGAGAAGGTAAGCCAGAAGCAGCCGAAACAGGGGTTATCATCTTGACGAAAAGAAGAATTCATTCACGAATGTGCCCCCACACCCACCATGGAGCCACAATTAGAGGCATGACACCCAACAAGAAGCTATCGCCGATCTTGTCAGGGCCTCCTAGGGGTGCGTCGTGAGTATACGCCCCACAAACGCCACCTTAAGAAACCGACAGTCCGTCGAGATCGGGTTCAGTGACGAAGTGGGGATTGACAATAAAAGGTTTCCCTCGCTCTCTACGTCGGGTACTGCAGTTCTACGGGTGCATGAGTATGCCTCCTCAAGCACCCGGGCGTCAAAATAGAAGAAGTCCAAGGGAAGAACCAGAACGAGCAAAAGGTCGGCAGGAAACGGCAAGCAGATAGGAGAAGAGGGGGGAGAAAAACGAAACAGAAGGAAAAGGAAAAGGTGCCCAGGAGAATTGGAGAGGACGGCAGCAGGAGCAGAAGGCTAGAAAAGGACAGAGGACTGTCCCAAGGAGCATCACACTCCGGCAGCCGCCCACGAAGCCCCCACACGGCGTGGCAGAGGTGTAGTTAAGGAACTGATGAATCTACGCGGAGATCTTTAAGACAGATTTCCTACAGGAGGAAGTATGACAGCTGAAACAATGTCAAGACGAAACGCAGGATGAGACATTTCCTTTCAATGTCGTAAAGGACAGGGGGTCTTAAGAAGAGACTGGCAAAGCTTCCTACCCATGTTCTAAAACTTCCTTCCAACACAGCATAAGAGCTAAAAGTACTGTAGGGAGCCATATGTTTGCCTGAAAGGCAAGACAACAAAATGAGCGCCGGTCCCTCAATCTGCTCACCAAGTAAAAGTAGCAGCCAAGTGAATTTTGGTTGTGGGAGATTCCCAGGCAAGGTATTTGGATAGAGCCTTGTGTCAGGAGGAGGAACAGGTTAATTAAGGGTTTACTATCCAGGGATAGTAGTAAATATAGTATACTTAGCAGGGATATAGTAAACAAGTATGATATGGAAGGAGATGGAAACTCATTTTTATGAGTGCAGGTGGAAGTGCTGTAGGATGAGTTAGGAACTGATACAGAGGTTAAAGACCGCCATATAATTAGTTAGGAGCAAGGCATGACTCCCAATCATATGTGGCATTCTTCCAAGTAAGGGAGTTCGAAATTTATGGTTGTCGAGGACTTAATTACCGACCTGACATTTTAAATCAAATGCAATATCATTCATTGGTACCTGAACACTTAAAGAAATGGCATGTATGCTTGGGATTGGGTGCATTTATCTAGAACTGGGGTTGTTGCGGCTGCCAACTCGTTGGAAACATGGTTGGAGGAGTTTGTTTTTGGTTACACTTGTTAGTGGTATGGGAATTGACATGAAGGGGGCAGTAAACTTTTGTGCTGGTGGGGGGGGGGGGATTAATTGGCAAAACGTACATGGAAGGAGAAGAGCTTCAAAATAAAACACCTAAGGTATATTATACGAACAGTTAAGAGTAAAAAACTGAATATGCTATTTAAGTGCTCTTATCTGAACAAACTAGATAATTTTGCACTTTACGAAACAAGGATGAATGTAGAAAACAGAACTATTAGCCGAATATCAAACCGACTTCTACCATTTCTCATGGTAGACAAGGAGGGGGAGCAGCCATATACGTTAAGATTTCAAGTACCCCAAGATCCTGAACTCCAGTTTCAACTTTCATGGCATGTTCAGACTCGATATCACGGTAATATATCAGCAAGTTAGAAAGCAAGCAAGAACGGTGGATGGGGCGGTTCCCACTGTAGGCTTGTGGCCCGACCCAACTACAGAGGAGGAAGTGGAGTCAAAGGGAGTAATAAGGAGGGTCAAAGGAGGAGCAAGGTCGGGGCACAATGCAGCTGGAGCGTACAGAGCCCGGTCTTCCAACAATCTGAGTCGGGGGCTTGGTCGCCCACTCCCACGAGCTTGAGAAGGTAGAAGAGAAGCTGAATGTGACAAAGCTAGAGTAAAGACCTTCATTCACGAATGTGCCCCCACAGCCACAATTAGAGGCAGGACACCCAACAAGAGACATGTTGCCAATCTTGCCGGGGGCCCTCTAGGGGTGTGTCACGAGTACACACTTCAAAAACACCACCTTAAGAACCGTCAGTCTGTCAAGATCAGGTTCAGCGACGAAAGAAAGATTGACAATGAAAGCATATCCTCGCTCGCGACGTGGCTACCACAATTCAACGGGTGCAAGAGTATGCCTCAAAAACTTGGGCGACAAATCAAAAGAAGGCCAAAAAGAATAGTCAAAACAGGCAAAAAGTCTGCAGCAAATAATTGGAAAGGAGAAGAGGGAGAAAAACGAAACATAAGGAAAAGGAAAAGTCGCCCTGCAGAATTCGTGAGGATAACAGCAGGAGCACAAGGCCACAAAAGGATAGAGGACTGTCCCAATGAGTATTACACTCCGGCGGCAGCCGCCCACCAAACTCCCCCCTCACAGAAACAATGGACCAGACAGGGATGATGTGGGGTTATTGGAAAACCTGTCAACAGGTAAACCAAAGGTAGTAGGGGCTCGAGGAGGGAAAGGAAGGTCAATTCATGTCTACTACACAGCTCCCACATTTAAAATTAGATCCAGTTATTTAAGGAAACAGTCTTCCCAATATTTAGATTGAAACATTAAACTTAAAATGAAGCATTAGGAACTGCTGAATTAGATGACATTTTACCGAACATTTTATCTTTTGTACCTATTTTAACTAACATCTTAATCGTTTGATTACAGTCGCAGATTTTCCTGTATGCTCCATGAAGCAGTGATGGCAAATCAAACCGTTTTATTCCCATAAAACCATTGGATTACAGTAGCCAACTCTGACCTTCGTGGTTAGAGGAAGGGTAAGCGGCAGGAGGGTGCTGGGCAGGTGGGTCTTCATCACTCAAGGAGCAGGTAAAGCCTCGCTAATCTGCAGAAACACTCCGTCTTCTACCTTCTTCCCTGGACACATTTGAAGAAACATTTCTGTCATCTGCTGAGGATTCTCAACAGTGCTTCTTATGGTCTTTCTGTCAAGCATCATGTCAAAGCTGGAATGTTATTACTACAATTACTAAACTTTACCAGAACTAGAATTAATTTATTGCTTCAGAATTAATACATTTAAGTCGTTTCTTAAACCATTCATCAGTTATGCGATAAGTTCTGGTAACATTTCTTTATATAAACCCATCCAGCAGCACAAATATAGGATCCTTCATACATTGCAACTGATACCCGAATGGTTCTTAACTAATCACATGATTTTTTTTAAACTTAACTGTTGAGGGCAACAACTTCACAGTCAAGCACGCATTAACATCACGTGCGCAAACTAGGTTACGTAGACATTTATACCAAAAGCTAATTGTCACAAAACTATCACCATCTTAAAACAATATTAGACTTCACTTTACAACTAATATGACCTATACCCACGCCCTATATTCTGCCACAATATCAGACCTTGTACTACTTATTGTGTCCAACCCATTCTCCTATTAAGATACGTACAAAAACCATGTGCACCATATTACAAAGAATGACGATCTAAGCAATTGGGTAGATTTTTTCCACTAGTCACTTTTTAGTCCGAAAATATTTAAAAATATTCCAATGCCTAGTATAGCACATTTAATTAAACATAGATTTAGGTAAGGTTAGTCGTCTTAGCAACTAAAGTAGAAATTTTTTTTTTCTAAATTCAATAGTATCTATTCCTACTTTTCTTATCAAGTTGTACGTCTGCATGTGCTATTGTCCTCATCCTTCCTGTAAGTACTCCCAATACAGGGAGGGATGGGTTTGTCAAAAGTACCATTTCCGTGTAAACAACAATGTAGTGTGCGAGTGAAAAGTAAATTTAGGACAGTTTGGCATCAATGGTAAACAGGATTATCCAACAATGATTAAGAGAACTAATCACCCGAGTCTTTAATTTAGCTCACACATACACACAAACACAGTGTTAGGAGAGAAATATTTACACAAGACATCCGAAGCGATTGTTTCACACGCAAGACCCGAATTTATGTAATTACAGTATGGAGCCAAAGTATTTGGACCAATCATGAAGATAACTGGTCCAAATACCCATTTGGTATATATACCAACATAGGTACAATTTAGTTAGTCGCTAAAGCTTAAGATAATAGGCTCAAGTGACTTTAGAAATGCATTTAACAGTGTAGCCAGGGTAAGCATCCCAACCAGTAGTAACGTATCAAAAATTTATGACGGCAAGTTATTTATAGGTTAAATTTATTTTTGGCAACCACTAGTATTTAGTCCGCCAGCCCCTCTGTCCACCAAACATTTTATAAAAAATCTCTTCGCCCAGCACCGCCTTAAATATAAATCTGTTAATGAATTTACAATCCCCAACCCCCTTTTTCCCCACTAATAACAATTAGCAACAATGTTCACACAACTCTAGAGGCGGAAGAAATGATGCAGTGAAACAAGACTTAAGTAGAAGGTAACCGGTATTTGAGCCTAATGCATTATCTAATTTCACAATCAAGCTGGGGCGAGGCTGTATTACAGAAAAGTACAAACTCTCGCAAAAATGCGTCTTGACCCCTCCCAAGTTATATATAGTCTTAATAACCATTATGTCCCCAGATAATTCCCCTCCCCGCCCCCCCCCCCCCCAAAAAAAAAAAATTGCATGCACTAATCTGAACAACCGTTGAACAAACCAACTTGGGTCTAGTCTAAGAACGTAAGTAAGTAAGTAATTATCAAAAGAAGGCACCAAACAGGGAAGGCTATGTAGCACCATCAAATACGCAAAATAATCAGAGGGCGCTAAATATCACCAAGGATGCCAATACAAGAACAAAAACTCATAAGGCGAACGATATCAAAAGTATCCGAGTCACCAAGAATTCTATCGAGGGACAGGTGACCGCGAGGGGCGGTCGGAAAGCAAGACACGCTCGTCCTGGAAGTCAGGACATTCAAGAAGGACATGCACGACCGTAAGAGGGACAATGCAACTAGGACAATAAGGAGCAGGGCGGCGCTCCATCAAGTGACCATGGGTTAAGCGAGTATGGCCAATACGCAACCTCGCCAGAGCTGTTTCCCACCGCCGGTTACGGTGGAAGGAGGACGGCCACGAGGAAACACAACATTTAAGAGTACGTAGCTTGTTACCAGTAACAGACAACCAAGAAGCCTGCCAACGGGTAAGGACTGAGGAATGGATAACTGGGTAAAAGTCGGAATACGGAATGCCTTTACGAGAGATGGGACAAGAGCGGACAGCTTCCTTAGCGGCAGCATCCGCACGCTCATTTAAAGACACACCAATATGGCTGGGAACCCAACAAAACTCAACCGACTTAAATTTACTGTGAACGAGAAGCAGCCAATGCTGGATCTCGACAACTACTGGATGAACCGGATTAAAGGACCCGAGAGCCATGAGGGCACTACGAGAGTCAACAACAACCACAAAGGAAGACTGACAACGAGAAAGCAGGAGACGAAGAGCATAGAGAATAGCATAAAGTTCTGCTGTAAAGATGCTAGTCTCCGGAGGCAAGCGACACATACAAGTGCGATCAGGAAAAACAACAGAGTAGCCAACACCGTCCGCTGACTTAGACCCATCGGTGAAGACAGAAACGGAGCGGGAGTGAGAAGAAAAGTGCTCGAGGAAAAGGCGTTTTAGAACCGTAGGAGGGGTAAAAGCTTTAGTGATACGGGTCAAGGAAGTACAAAACCGCGGAAGAGGGACCCTCCACGGGGGCAAAGAAGGAACAACACGAGGAGAAACATCAGAAATACGAACGGAGAGAGAATCCTGTAGGCGAGATAACCGGACAGAAAGAGGGAGGTGGTGAAGAGGAACAGGAACCGCAGGAGGGGTAAAAGTTAAAGCACGACAGAGGCGAGAGGAAGGATGTTGCAAGGACCGCGCAAGATAGCGAAGACAGTAGCGATCACGGCGGTCCTGGAGAGACAGGAAGCCAGTGTCAACATACAAGCTAAGGATGGGAGTCGAACGGAAGGCACCAGAACTGAGGCGCAACCCAGTATGGTGCAAAGCATCAAGACGGCGAAGAGTAGAAGGAGAAGCAGACGAGTAAGCAGGGCAACCATAATCGAGCTTAGACAGGACGAGAGAGGAATGTAAAGCAAGGAGAGTGCGCCTATCTGCCCCCCCAAGAAGAATGGGACAAGACCCGAAGGAGGGTAAGGGCCTTAGAGCACTCAACACGGAGGTAAGAGATATGGGGAGACCAAGACAAACGAGTGTCAAGGAATAACCCCAAAAGCTTCGCGGAATCTTTGTATTCAAGGGGATGACCATAAAGTGACAAAGAGGGACGAAGAACAACCCGTTTCCGCGTAAAAGTCATGGCACAAGTCTTAGAAGTAGAGAACTTGAAGCCATGACCTGTGGCCCAAGACGACACGGCATCAATTCCAAGTTGAAGCCGGCGTTGAAGGAGAGGCGAATCATCACCCTGACAACAAAGGGTAAGATCATCGACATAGAGAGCGGAGAAGACACCAGAAGGAAGAGAGGAAAGAAGACCATTGAGGGCAACAAGAAAAATAGTGCTGCTCAGAACACTACCCTGGGGCACACCTTCGTACTGCTGAAAAGAGGGAGAGAGAGCGGTACCAAGGCGCACCCGAAAGGAACGACGAGAGAGGAAGCTGCGGAGAAAGAGAGGGAGATGACCACGAAGGCCAAAAGAATGAAGTTGAGATAGGATATGATAACGCCAAGTGGTGTCGTAAGCCTTTTCTAGGTCAAAAAGGACGGCAACAACGGAGGTCTTCGCAGCAAAAGCAGTACGAATATAGACCTCCAAGTTCACCAGGACATCTGTCGTGCTGCGGCACTTGCGGAAACCAAATTGAGAAGGGGAGAGGAGGTGATGGTGTTCCAGGAACCACATCAGACGAACGTTAACCATACGTTCAGAGAGTTTGCAGACACAACTTGTGAGAGCAATAGGGCGAAAGTCCTTAGGGGAAGTACCCAGAGACCCCGGTTTGCGAACAGGGAGGACAACGGCATCGAGCCAGTCCTCAGGGACTGACGACGACTCCCAGATCCGATTATACAGACTCAGCAAATACTGAGACGTGCTCGGAGGGAGATGGCGAAGCATCTCATAATGAATACCATCGGAGCCCGCCGCCGTAGAACCGCAGAGGGCCAGGGCAGAACGAAGTTCAGAGAGAGAGAAGGGATCATTATAGGGAAGCTGAAGATGAGTGCAGAAATCTAAAGGACGAGACTCAAGGACAGGTTTATGAAGAAGGAAAGATTGGGGAAGATGAAGACCAGAGCTAACAGAAGAAAAGTTGGAACCCAGTTCGGAAGCGACCTGCAACGGGTCCGCCACAAGAGTATCATGGAGGTGAAGGACCGGTGAAACATCGGGAACGAACTTACCCGCTATCTTGCGGATACGCTTCCAGATCTGGGCCAGAGGGGTCTCGGACGTAATTGTTGAGACATAAGATGCCCAACAGTCACGTTTAGCCGTACGGATGGCCCTACGGGCAACCGCACTCGCTTTCCGAAAGAAAAGAAAATCGGTCGTCTGCCTACGGCGGGGCCTCTTCCAGGCTGCACGCTTACAGCGGACAGCCCGAGCACAGTCCGCATTCCACCAGGGAACGCATTTCCGTGGACCCCGAGAGGAAGAGCGAGGAATAGAGCGGAGGGCAGCGTTGAAGACAGTGTCATAAAAAAGGAGGAGAGCGCGAGAGAGAGGCAGAAGGGAGAGGTCAGGGAGAGCAGCACTGAGGGTAAACAGGGTCCAGTCTGCCTTAGCAAACTGCCACCTAGGGAAAGAGAGGGAAGGGCGAAAAGAGAAAAAGGAAACAAGGATGGGGAAATGATCACTTCCATGGAGGTCATCAAGAACCTGCCACGTGAAATCTAAGTAAAGAGAAGAAGAGCAGAGAGAAAGATCAAGACAAGAAAGGGTGCGAGTCCGAGAGTCCAAATGAGTGGGCTCACCAGAATTCAGAAGAGACAGGGAAGAAGAGAGGAGAAACGGCTCAAGGAGGCGACCCCGGGTATTCGTCAGAACGTCACCCCAAAGAGAATGACGACAATTGAAGTCACCCAGCAGGAGCACAGGCTCCGGCAAGGAGTCCAGGAGGTGTTTCAAATCAGGAAGAGAGAGCGGGACACTCGGGGGGAGATAAATGGAACAAACTGTGTACCATTTCCCCACAAAGATACGAGCAGCAGAACAATGGAGAGGCGAAGGAAAAAGTAAAGGAACAAAGGGAACATCAGCCCGAATCAAAAGAGCAGAAGAATTAGAAGCCCCAGCAATGGCTGGGGGGGGGGTGGGGGGAGAGAAAGGAATAGCCACGAAAACGACCCGGACGAGCACCAAGCATTGGCTCCTGGAGACAGACACAAAGGGGCGAAAACCGCGAAATCAGAAGTTGGAGTTCGAGGAAATTGGCGTAATAACCTCTAACGTTCCATTGAAGAATAGACAACGACGAGAAGAGAAAGGACAAAAACAGAGAACAAGGAAGAAACAAAGGCGAAAGAGCAACAGAGCACGTTAAAGAATATCAGGGTCGGGATTAGAGTCAGCAAAGTCAGGGTTAGGGGGCATGGGTAAACTGAGCAAAGACGGAGGGAAGGAAACGGGAGAACAGAGCAGAGGTGGGCGGGCAGGGTCTGGAGGAGGAGGAGGAAGATTAGGAGACAACGGAGAGGAGCCGTCAAGGACAGCAGCAGGAGGAGGGAGAGTAGAAAGAGGGGAGCGCACCCCAGCAAGAGCAGCAACCGAAAGGGAAGCAGGGGCCAAAGAAACCTCCATAGCAGGAACAGGGGGCGCAAGCACTGAAACGGGAGGGGAAGGAGCAACAGAGCCAGAAGGAGGAGCTGAGGAAGAAAGCGAAGCCTTCTTACCCACCGGGGAAGAGGAAGGAGAGGAGCCAGGCTTACGCTTCTGACTTAAAGAGACCGGTGTCCCAGCAACTACGTACCGGGCAACGGATTCCAGTGTCTCAACAGGAGAAGCCGAACGAGAGCACACACGACGGCCGTTAGGAGAGCGATGGACATCCGCCCGCACCGACAGGCGGTGGGGAGAGCCAATAGATGGAGGAAGAGGATGGGAAGGAGGATCGGAGGGGGACGAGGAAGAAGACACAGAAGACACGACAGACCGGGTAGAAGGAAGGGGAACCCCAGACAGAGGACCAGGAGGAGGATCCTTCGGGAGAGAACCCAAAGGAACAGAGGAGGGGGCAGTGGGCGCATCAGGGTCCAAGGCCCGGAAACGGTTGTGAGTCTGAGGAAGGCGGGAAGGACGAGGAGAGGAAGAGCGCAACACGCGAGCATAAGAGATATTAGCATAAGGCGGGAGCCGGCGAACCTGGCGCCTCGCCTCAGGAAAAGATAAACGCTCCCGGTGCTTCAGGTTGAGGACGGCTGCCTCAAGCTTGTAATGGACACACGCACGGGAGAAGGTAGGATGGGCCTCACCGCAGTTGAGGCAACGAGCCTGGGGAGAAGTGCACTCCGACTTAGAGTGACCTTCGCCACCACACAAAGGACAGAGAGAGACAGTCCCGGAGCAGCGGAGGGCACCATGCCCAAACCTCCAGCACTTGTTGCAGAGCCGAGGAGAAGGAATGTACTCCTGGACAGAGCACCTGGCACCAGCAAGAATGACAGAGGGTGGAAGGGTCCTACCATCAAAGGTAATCTTCACAACCCGGAGGGGTTGACGGCGACTACCACGAGGGGGACGAGTAAACGTGTCCACCTGGAGAATAGAATGGCCCTGGGCAGCGAGGATATGGCGAATATCGTCGTGGCAGTCGCGCAGGTCCCGAACACCGGTTGCAACATGGGGCGGGAGCAAAATAGTGCCAACACTGGCATTCAACTGAGCGTTCTTCGAGACCCGAACGGGGGTCTCGCCAAGGCAGGATAAGGCAGCCAAGCGGGAAGCAGCATCCTGAGAAGGAGCAGCAACGACACGTGTACCGAGACGAGTGGGGTTGAAAGTAATGGAGGCATCCACGGAATCAATGAGATGTCGATGAAGGGAGAAATCGTCAGGAGGCGCAGAATCAAGAGGGAGGAGATCAAAATATTTGGCCCACGAAGCGGGACCAAACAAGGCTTGATAGGTAGCAGAACTGGAAGGAATCGAGCGAGGGCGGCCGTGACGAGGACGGCGGTGAGAACCCCCAGAGAGAGAGGGGTTAAAAGGCGCAGTAGTTACAACTAGAGAAGGAGCCGCGCCAGGGGACGAGGTAGTCACCACTGGGGGCTTGGGGCTCGACCCAACCACAGAGGAGGGAGGGGAGCCAGGGGAAGGAGTCAGAGAGGCAAAAGGAGGAGCAAGGTCGGGGCCCAATGCAGCGGAGGCTACAGAGCCCGGTCTTCCAATACGGACCGACTCGGGGGCTTGGTCGCCCACCCCACGAGCCTGAGAAGGTAAGCCAGAAGCAGCCGAAACAGGGGTTATATTGACGAAATGAAGAATTCACTCACGAATGTGCCTCCACACCCACCATGGAGCCACAATTAGAGGCAGGACACCCAACAAGAAGCTATCGCCGATCTTGTCGGGGCCTCCTAGGGGTGCGTCGTGAGTATACGCCCCACAAACGCCACCTTAAGAAACCGACAGTCCGTCGAGATCGGTTTCAGTGACGAAGTGGGGATTGACAATAAAAGGTTCCCCTCGCTCTCGACATCGGGTACTGCAGTTCTACGGGTGCATGAGTATGCCTCCTCAAGCACCCGGGCGTCAAAATAGAAAAAGTCCATGGAAGAACCAGAACGAGCAAAAGGTCGGCAGGAAACGGCAAGCAGATAGGAGAAGAGGGGGGAGAAAAACGAAACAGAAGGAAAAGGAAAAGATGCCCAGCAAAATTGGAGAGGACGGCAGCAGGAGCACAAGGCTAGAAAAGGACAGACGACTGTCCCAAGGAGCATCACACTCCGGCAGCCGTCCACTAAGCCCCCACACGGCGACAACGAGCTGTGCGGGGAGGGGGTCTAAGACGTAAAGTACTAACACAGGCAATGCCAAAAGATATACTGGCACCCGGTCTGATTAAAATATCTTAAGCAGCCAACATCATTTTATCCACATCCGGTGCAATGTTAAGCAGCAGTGTAACCGGTTTATGAAATTTCATCCAAAAAATACAAAAATGCCATTTTTTTTTTGCCGAGATATAAAATAGTTAAAAATTATTTACGAGAAATATTTAAGAACATTAGTAAGATCTTTGCTAATATTATCTGGTCTTCAAAATTACAAGAATTTTGTCTAAGGTACGTCCACAAATTTGCGAATTTACTGCCACTTTCTGAACTAACATTACAATAAAGTAGTTGCCATAGAAAAGCTATCTAAATCAGGGCTCTGAGAACTTTAATGAGCTAAGCACTAATTAAAAATAAAAAAATCCTACCGATTTACTAGGCGCAATCAGACTACAATAGTTATTATACCACTGATCCCAGGCGTTACGAAGACAATCACACTGATAAACTAATAAGAATGTCATACTCTATATGCGGTGCTCTGATGAAGATGGGCAGGTCGGCCCTCTGGTTGTTGAGGTCGGGGTTGTGAAGCATCGTCCACACCAACTCCAACATCCAGGTCGTCCCAGACCTGGGCATTCCCATCACAAGTACGTCACCTTCAGTGAACTGAAGAGAAACTTATTGTAGTATACATTAGAGAGAACAAGTGTATACAATTGTTACCCACATATATACCAGGGTCGAAGGATCCAAGTACAGTCCCCCCCTCTCCCTCGGACCAAGTATATAACCAATATTCAAGGGTCAGAGTAACAATGACACCACACCTTGAAGTTGTAGATGGTGTCAGCATATTTGGTGAAGAGTGTCGGGTAGAGATAGCCTCCGGGCCTGAGGCGGATCATACCATGGTTGTAGAGCGTCTGTTCCTCCTCCATCCTGGCCAGCCACTCCTCGCTCATGGCCTCCACCCGGTGACCACTAGCCAGCTTCGTAGTCATCTTCCTAGGTACAACTACAGGGGTCGTTATGGCAGTCAACTCTTTAAAATACCTGGTATATGTCAGGCATTACAACAGCGAGGTAAAACATGTTTACAAACTGATGGCAAAGATGATGAAGGGTTGAGCATGGGTGACATGACTGGTGGTCAGGGCTGTGTCGGGCGATGACCCGTGTGTTCGTGACCCCGGGAAAGGGGGGGGGGTTTGAACAATATTACTTGGCAAGGGTATTAGGTGGGGAATATTATGGAAGATGTGTAGACTATGTAGTTCGGGGAGGCATCAAAGCTTCAACGGTTCCTGCACTTTCCAATTCAAATTGTGTAAATAGAACTACTCTACCAAAAAAACTAAAGCGTCATTTCAAAAAAATAATTTTAGAATAGGGAATCTAGCGTAACCAGCGCCACCAGTCGCCACTCTTGGGGTGGGGATGTTTAGGAAGAGAAAACTAAAGTCACCAGACCTACCACACCACATACTGAACCAAGCAACACCTGCCTGTGTAAGACTCAAAAACACAGTATAATCTGAAATAATGTCATACAAGTTTACACTTTAATCCGAAATACTTTTAAGGAATATCGGATCTGATCACACAAATGCCGCACTAATAATTTTTAATCTTTTAACCTAGTAATTATGTATTAAAGATATCTTACAACGGTCGATATGCACGATGCATTAGGTGTAAATATAACCTTACTAAGACTGCCATAACCTGGTGGTAAAATCTTAGCATACTTACAACTACACAGTTGCTATATTACCTTCACAAAACTTAAAAGTCCACCTTCAATCACAAGCCGACGGACTAAGAAGGAGGTGGTATACATTTTAAATACACAAATCATGTTAAGTGGCCTAATATCTGCAATAAATCCAGATAGCCTCAATGATTAAATAATGTAATACAAACTCCCTGCCATTGGCGGGGCGTGTTACCAGCAATTTCTTAAAAATATGCCAATTCAACGCACCGCTATTGGAAGTCTGCACAGAAGCCAATTTAAACCATAATGGAGATGGATCAATATTGCATTCTCTCTGGTTAAATGTGCTATCCACTGTACTGTTATGCTATTCCTGCACGACACCAAACACCAACGAGTTGCGCTACAAAGAGCAGAATATAACATGGCAAGGAAGGTAGTATTTATAGCGTGCAGGAACCATATTTGCGATGAGAAGTAAGAGCTGCTCGTCTCAAAGTCCCTCCAACATTATATTCCCTCCTCACAACGTCGGCAATAACTACAAACATTTGTGAATTTCTCTACTCTTATTGCACAATTACACCAATCACAGCATCTTTCACAAATACAGTGCAAATACACTCTGCTGACTCAACAAAACTACTGCATTTGGCAAATAGACTGTAGTTATACGAAGTTACTAAAACGGTTATACAGTCCCTAAATTATTTTCACACTTTAACTATAGTCTTCCCTGAGGAAAAATAATTTAAATACGTCTATACACTACAGCTCACCTTCTGACACTGAAGGTAACACTGATGGAGGGAGGAGGAGCAGCACAACAGCTCACACCAACACAAGCAACACATATGAACTGTTATTGGCTGAGGCTCCACCCAAGTCAACACCCCAGTGTTACCAACTCTGCTAATGAAGTGCTCTCCTCCATCTAGTGATACCAATTCTGTGTACTAATTAACCTTAGTCTATCTTTTACAGCTAATAAAAAAACAGCTGTAAGTTGACATAGAGAAAAAAGAGGCACAAAAGTTATGTTAAGGAAGAACAGTAGAATGCTTCGTCTAAATAATTGTTAACATTAACTCGGGTTGTTTCCCAAAATCTCGCTGTTTTTCGGGCTTGAAAAAACGTTTAAATTAAAGGGGTTTACTCCATAATAAGTGTAAAAACCTTAACTCTAGAGGACAATAACCTGTAATTGGAGGACGCATTTTAGTGGCTGGTATCTATAGTGTGCGGGTCACTGGTCATTACGTGTGAGAACGAGGGAACTGCGCAGCGATCTCACCAAAACCGGACCTAACAATTAATGAATCTTTACATGTGCACTATGTAAGGAAGCGTAAACATTAACATGTTTTATTGAGAATACAAGCGTGGTAATGTGTAGGTTTTCTCATCTTAAACAGCATCAGCATCAATAGGTAAGGTCGCAGAGTGAAGGTTTTCAAAGTTAGACAAACGAACATCAACCACAGATTTGTCTAGCGTCAGCAGAGAACGCAAGGCAGTGTTATCTAGACTGATAGACAACACCCACTACCATGAACATGGTTACTTAATTATAGTCGGCATCTTACCCTGGGGTGTGGTACAGTCATTGGTCGGCACCTTACCCTGGGGTGTGGTACACACAGTCACAGGTCCGCACCTTATCCTGGGGTGTGGTACAGTCATTGGTCGGCACCTTACCCTGGGATGTGGTACTGACAGTCATGTTTTTTTCTTTTTATTATTAAAACAGCAATTACAGCGTACAGTAACCATATAAACAGTAAAGCAGAGTAACAAAGAACACAGAATAACAACAACACAGATAACAAGTAACACCGATCAACATAACACAAAAGTGAAAACAAAGAATAACATAAAACTCATAAGAACACATACACACAAAAACAAAAGCAGCACTACCCAGATGGGGCGTGCCAAAAGCGTCAGTAATTACAATAGCACACAATAAAACCAGAGGTAAAATATAAACAAGGAATACACATACAAAATTACACAACACACCACAGAATCGAGAACACAATAACAGAATATGGTAATACCACATACTAAAGAAAATGCAGGAAATTACCAAGGGAATACAACAAAGCAATACACAGCACAGTACATAGAACAAAGGAAACAGAACACATTTGCAAGACATAGTAAAATATCAAAATAAAAAATAAAGAATCGGTATAGCACAAACCAACATTGGAACATATAACACAGTAAACAGGACACAGATAAGAGAACAAATCGTAAATAAGCATAAACAAAAATGGAATCTTACACATAGGTAACAATGAAATAGTAAAAAAAAAAAAAGAAAAAACACTAGAGCATTATAACCCAGCAAGAACTAGGTAAGAAAACAGGGGAAAAAAAGGAACCCGTAATACATAGCTCAATAAACCAACGAAAGAAAGAAGCAACACAAAGCAAGAACCACACACACAGTCAATCATCTTCATATTTATCCGGATAGTAACGACGCGGGTACTTCTTCCGATAGGCATCCCACTGTGCCCACATTTCCATAGGCGCGTTAACGTGACTACGTGACCCTCGTGGTCGATGCATGAAGTCAGGAACCTCCAGCTTGGCTCCCTCCACCACGGGGGCGGTAGGCACGGGAAGAGGCCGCACAGAGGACTTTGATACAGACGGTGGAACCACACGGGACTGAAGCACAGGAGTCGGCTGGACACAGGCCGGCAACTGAGCGGGCGGAGTCGCAGGGGATGCAAGCACAGAGGGCGATGGTGCAGGAGCCGACACCACAGGGGACGGAGTAACAAAGGATGACTGAGCAGAGGGCAAAGGCGTGGAAGGCACAGACATGGACGCCAGAGGCACGGAGGCCGCCGGAACAGAAGCATTTGTAAGAACCGGCACCAAGTCCCCTCCCTCTCTCGCAATCTCGGCCGGTGCCACAACCTCCCAACCCAGGGAACCAGCAACCGGTGACGCGGAGGCAGCCGGAGAAGACACCGGACCTGGGCCAGGCGACAGTCCCACCACAGGACCCATCACTGCTGCAACACGACCCACAGGAGCTGCAGGCACTCCAACAGCGTCGCACACATCATCATCCCCAGAAGACGAACTCCCGGAGTCCTCAAATTCCCCGACGTCGGAGACAGACTCAAAGCTTGTCGCGAACGCTTGGACACAGGTCGCAGATCGTCGGAACTATCACCTCCGCTAGAAAGCACCGTAGCAGAACCGCTGGTTGCCTGTGCAACTCCCCGCAGCGCACGATCACTCAACATCGCAGCCTCAACAACCTGGGGAACAGGACCACACACCGCAGGAGACATCACAGTGTGCACGTCGACACGGGTCGAAGACACAGCTGCCGGAGACAGTACAGACCGAGGCGCAGCCTCGACGTCCGGAGTCACGAGACCACACACCACAGGAGACTCAACTGGAGACTCGACTGGAGACGAGGCAGGCAGGGGAGGCTGTCGTGCGGGAGCCGGGGATGCACTTCCTTCCACTCCGACACCCACAGCCACATCGAGGCTGGCATCAGAGACCGGCAACGGGGCCACAGAGGACTGGGTAGTAACACTGTCCACAGCAGCACCTTCCGACAGGTCCGGGACTGCCAACGGGGGAAAGTCCTCCTCCCTGAAGAGGTTCACTGGCCCAACCCAGCTCGCATCACATCCCGCAGCCTGATGGCCCGAGAGTCCGCACCGGAAACACGTCCGGGGCTGACCCCCATAGAACATGCGTACCATGAAGCCCAGAAGCTGGAGAGACGAAGGGATGGAGTCCTTCAAGCGCAGCGCCACAGTGCAGGTCCCATTCGGGATACCCTTCCACTGCCCGGAGGAGACTGAATTCATTCGGACACTCAAGACCCACCCATATCGGGTAAAATGACCCTGGAGAAGAGAGTCAGGGAACTCAAAGGGAGCACCATGAACCGCCACATAGGTAGTCTCACTGCACCTATCCGACACTACCACCGAACCACCACCCTCAGGCAGAGTAAATGTTCTCCCGTCATAGCGGTCCACAAAGTCATGATACACAGCCGTGGAGCAGAATTTCATAACAGCTCGGTGCTCGGATACAAGTTGAACGCTGCAGACAGACGCCACATCCACCCGCAACATGTCGATCATCACCACTTCAACTGCCGGGTAAGACGCTGGGCCAGTAAATTCTAGGCCAATGGTATCTCTCCGCTTCACAGGGGGGAGGGGGGCCGCCATCCCTGCAGCCGCCACGGCCCTAAGGGTCCGCTCACACACACAAACTACCACGGGTCAGCAAACCAGCTCACAGGTGACACGTCCACCTCCGCCCAGAGCTAGGCGAACACTCCCTACTGACAGTCATTGGTCGGCACCTTACCCCTGGGGTGTGGTACAGATAGTCATTGGCCGGCACCTTACTCTGGGATGTGGTACAGAAAGTAATTTTTTCTTTTTATTTGGAACAACGCAAATACAACAATAGAAAAACGTCATCATCAATCACATTGTCAAGGCAAGAAACATAGGAACAAACGTTAGAACAAGAAAACACACAAACAAAACTCGTACAAATCACAAAATAGTAACAAAAACATAGGTAACAATGAAATAGTCAGAAAAGAAAAAACACCAGAGCACTATAGCCCAACAAGAACCAGGCACAAGAAACACGTGAAAAATTAACTCCTAGCTCACAACACATCAAAACAAATAAAGAAATAAAGCAACACAAAACAAGAACCACACACAGTTAATCATCCTCATATTTATCCGGATATAGACGCCATAGGTACTTCTTCCTATAGGCATCCCACCGAGTCCACAATTCCACACACGTGTAAACGTAGACTATGTGATCCTCGCGGTCGATGCATAAAGTCAGGAACATCCAGCTTGGCGCCCTCCACCACATGGGCGGAAGTCACTGGAAGAGGCCGCACAGAGCTCTTCGGTACAGAAGATGGAACCACATGGGACTGAAGCACAGAAGCTGGGCGGCAATATAGCGAGCAGAGTCTCAGGGGACACAATCACAGAGGGCGATTGTGCAGGGGCCGACACCACAGGGGGCGGAGTAACAATGGACGGCTGGGCAGAGGGCAGCCGCGCAGCGGTCGGCATCACCAAGGGCACATGTGCAGAAGGAACAGACATGGACGCCAGAGGCACCGGGGCCGCCGGAACTGAATCTTTCTTAAGAACCAGCACCAGGTCCCCACCCTCTCCTGCAACCTCGGCCGGTGCCACAACCTCTTAAATCGAAGAACCAGAAACCGGGGATGCAGAGGCAGCCGGAGAAGATACAGGACCAGGGCCAGGCAACAATCCCACCACCGCTGCAACACGGCCCACAGGAGCCGCAGGCACTCCAACATCGTCACCCACATCATCATCTACAGAAGACGAACTCCCGGAGTCCCCAAAATCCCAGACGTCGGCCCAGGCCTCAGCATGAGGCGGAGACAGACTCAAAGCTCGCTGCAAACGCTTGGACAGAGGTCGCAGGTCGTCAGAAGTATCACCCCCGCCAGGAGGCACTGTAGCAGAACCTCTGGTTGACCGTGCAACTCTATGCAGCAGCGTACACTCAATATCGCAGCCTCATTAACCCGGGGAACAGGACCATACACTGCAGGAGACATTACAGCGTGCACGTCGACACGGGCCGAAGACACAGCTGCCAGACTCAGTGCAGGCCGGGGCACAGCCTCGACGTCCGGGAGCACGAGACTACACACCACAGGAGACACAACTGGAGACTTGACTGAAGACAAGGCGGGCAGGGGTAGCTAGGTGCGGGAGTCGGGGATGCACTAACTACTACCCTGACACCCACAGCCACATCGATGACCGCCAACGGGGAAAATCCTCCTCCCTGAAGGGGTTCACAGGCCCGACCCAGCTCGCATCACAACCCGCAGCCTGATGGCCCGAGAGTCCGCACCAGAAACTAGTCCGGGAATGACCCCTATAGAAGACGTGTACCTTGAAGCCCAGAAGTAGGAGAGATGAAGGGATGGGGTCCTTCAAGAGCAGTGCCACAGTGCGGGGTCTCATTCGGGATACCCTTCCACTGCCCGGAGGACACTGCATTCATCCGGACACTCAAGACCCGCCCATACCGGGTAAAGTGACGTTGGAGAAGAGAGTCTGGAAACTCAAAGGGAGCACCATGAACCACCACATAGGTAGTCTCACTGCACCTGTCCAACACTTCCACCAAACCACCACCCCTCAGGCAGAGTAAATGTCCTCCCGTCATAACGATCCATAAAGTCATGATGCACAGTCATGGAGCAGAATTTTACAACAGCTCGATTCCCGGATACAAGTTGAACTCCACACACAGACGCCACATCCACCCGCAACACATCAATCATGATCACTTCAACTGCAGGGTAAGACGCTGGGCCAGTAAATTCTAGGCCAATGGTATCCCTCCGCTTCACAGGGGGAAGGGGGGCAGCCATTCCTTCAGCTGCCACGGCCCCAAAGGTCCGCTCACAAACACGAACTACCACCAGCCATCAATCAGGAGCCCACAGGCAACACGTCCGCCTCCGCCAAGAGCCAGACGAGCACTCCCCATTATATCACAGACAGTCATTGGTCGGCACCTTACCCTGGGGTGTGGTACAGGTAGTCATTAGTCGGCACCTTACCCTGGTATGTGGTACAGACAGTCACAGTTTGGCACCTAACCCTGGGATTTGGTGCAGGCAGTCATAATAATAATAATAATAATAATAATAATAATAATAATAATAATAATAATAATAATAATAATAATAATAATAATAATAATAATAATAATAATAATAATTTATTTGCAAGAAGGTACAAGGGGTTATTGAGATTACATAAGCTGGGTACATCCATGTAGAGCTACTAACACGCATAACGTTTCGGAAGGTCTTTAATTTACCATATCAGGAAAGATGAAAAGGTGCAATGTTGTTGGAAATTTCCAACACTAATACAATACTATTGTATTATTATAAACTAGTATTAAAATATACTAATTACTGTAGTTACTAAAATTTACTAACAGTGATGTTCACATGAACTAACTATTATATCTGTATAAGGATGCTGGAATTCTTACGAAACCGAGCCCAGTATTTCGTCAGATTATACCTAGTTAAACACATTTATATCCAGTGTGTTAGAGAATTGAATGTGATTCTCTAAAATCATCAGTATTCCGTGTGATAATTATTTACGGATAACATAACTCCCAAAAAATTCCAAATCGAGAGATTTTAGTTACAATTGTTATCAAGTAATAATTTTACCATCACGCGTGATTGCCATGGAGAAAACTAAAATCTTCTCCATTTCTTGTTTACTACCATAAGACGAGAAAGTAATAATATTTAACTCCCTAGAATTACAACCCAGTCTTTATTAAAGCATTTCAGCCACAATTACGCGAAATAATATTATTCGTGATAAATAATTTCTGTGGCGAATGAGGGACGCTTGTGGGAGAGGGAGGAGAAGCCATTGTTGTGGAGCGAGACGCCATGGTGTGTGGCGTGGAGGTCTCGTGTTGCAGAATTAAGCAACAAGGTCGTGGTGTTAGAGTCTGAGACACGTGACGTTGAGATTATCAGCAAGAATTACCCTGGTAATCAACATAGAATGAGTTAATATTATTCTACGTGATCTGCAGTGACCGGCCAACTAATAACGCGTCAATATTCAAGCCAAGCTATCAACCACGTGTACAACATTGCGGGAGTTTAAGCTTGGGACGCGGTATTGGCAAGCTTCAACATAATTTGTACCCTTAGCTAAGTATATAATTCCCTTTTGATGCATCATTAGAGATTGTATATGTCGGGGAAGCTTGTCGTTAGATCGAGCGACCATAACAAATCCAATGTTAGTACCATAACAAATTTGTTTTCCATTTTCATGAATATAGATATTTCAGTAGCCTAGTTCAATGCTACGTAATATCCCTTAAATTACAGCTCGCATGTGAGGAGTCAACGAGCTGTTACATTACTTCGTGTTATTCACCTCCAAGTGTTTCTGCGAGGAATTCCGGAGATCCCGAGGATGAGTCGTGAATGATGTCATTGAAATCGTCTTAAAGCTAAGACTTTTTGTACTCACTTATTTACTCTAAAATTCATTATTTCTATATCATTTTATCTAATCGGATACTGATCTTGTACACTGGAGATAATCCGTGTTTATTTGAATGATTAATTTCTGATGCTAATGATCTTTATAATTACTGGTGATAATCTTCTATAGATTTCTTTAATTTGGTCATAAGATTAGTTATTACACAATAAACTGGTGCACGAACCACACTAGTTCCTAGACGTATATGAAGTTCTAGCAATAACCCCCAAATGTAGGTGTTTGAGGCTTTGATTTAAGTTAATTATCTATACAGCCCATTAATTATTTAAGTGATTATACTTCTTAATATTTAGCCATAGTCACTGGTTCTTCCTGGAGTTTTTAATGATCACTTTTTATTAGTTTCCCTCTTTTCTTAAAAGTGGGTGGTCCTTCGTAATTGATTTCATTAATTTAATAATTAAATAAATAGAGTCAAGCCCCAAATATCCCACAAATGTAGCAAGGTTTTATATCAACAAATAACTACAACATAAGTTGACAGAGGTGATTACACTGGTAAGGATATGTATCTCAAAGCCTAATATTGTGGAAGTGGGTAGTACAAGATACAGTGTGAGTTAGAAGTAAAACGCAGGAAACTGTGAGGATAAAATTAGGTCCTTTTGGATATACTTTTGAACAGGGCATAGGTTGGATAATTTTTTAATTCATCAGGGACTGAGTTCCAAACACTGGGCCCTTTTATTTGCATGGAGTGTTTGCACACGTCGGCAAGTGTTTGTCATAGGTCGACACCTGACCATGGGAATTGAGGCATGCAGTCAGTGATCGTCACCTTACCCTGGGATGAGGGGCAAACAGTCAGTGATCGACACCTTACCCTGGGATGCGGGGCAAGCAGTCAGTGATCGACACCTTACCCAGGGATGCGGTCTAAGCACTCAGTGATCGACACCTTACCCTGGGATGTGGGTCTTGCAGTCAGTGATCGACACCTTACCCTGGGATGTGGGTTATGCAGTCAGTGATCGACACCTTACCCTGGGATGTGGGTCATGCAGTCAGTGATCGACACCTTACCCTGGGAAGTGGGTCATGCAGTCAGTGATCAACACCTTACCCAGGGATGTAGGGCAAGCAGTCAGTGATCGACACCTTACCCTGGGATGTGGGGCAAGCATTCAGAGGTCAGCTCCAGATCCTGGGATGTGGTACAAGCAGTCAGAGGTCTTCATTTACCCTGGAATGTGGTACAGTCATAGATCGTCACCTTACTCTGAGATGTGGAACAAACAGTCAGAGGTCGGCACCTTACCCTGGAATGTGGTAGACATTCTGAGGTCGGCACCTTACCCTGGTATAACGTAGTTATGATGTATCACCACTGATACAAGCCACTAAGCAAGTTGTTACTAATTATGACTTAAAGTTATTTAAACTTAAAGTTATTTAAACAAATAACTTAAAGTTATTTAAAACTACTTAATGCCGCCACCACCTTTGCCTTTGGTGAACATTGGTACTTTACAGTGACCGACGGTGAAGGGTATCGGTCACGGGAGAGTAAGAGGAGTGAGTTAAGAATATCACAGACGAGGGGGGGGTGAGAACGGCCGATTTCCACTATTTACTGGCAACTCTCTATGAATGACTAACAGGAACGAATGAATACAACAGATGGACAATTTTGTAAAATATATTTATTTTATTATGTTCAATATAAAAATCCTAATCTATCTTCCCTCTCAAGACAATAGAATTATCAACACTTTTGATGTTAGAACATAAGGGACTCACACAATATACAATAGTGATGAAGCTTCCGTGTAGACACCAGATCGTCAGTCTTCCTCCCCCATGTGATGCCCAACACTACACCCCAGTGTTGGACAAAATATAATACAAAGGATGTATGAAAACTGTTTGTTATTTCCAACATAACTCCGGGAGGAGAGAACTAGGGTCGTAGTTCAGGTCTTAATACTAACGTGCACCTGTTTCTTTATCCTGAAGTTATATTCATGGGTTAGCAGATTAGTATGTTAGTACGCACCTAACGAATGTCCCAAATCTGTGATAGATATGACTAATTCAACATGGGAACATAATTAAATATTTAAAATATTGAGTAATTATCAGTAAGAAACAGAATGATAATATCAAAATGAAATATGTATAATTAGATCATTTATAATCAAGGAGACTTCGACAATACAATGAGGTCACTGTCCAGGGTCACTGTGACTTGTAACTGTCGAGTTACTGGACATTAACCCAACACTGCATCAGCATGGTCACCTCAAGTTTAAATAATGAGTTATCTACACCTAAGCAGAATGAAAATATTGTTTAAGTTTCAGTTTACATTTCTGAGCAGCGACTCTAGATGGTAGATGGTCTTGTGCTCTGTTGGGCAGAATCACTGTGCTCTGAACTTGGGTTATAGGTACTTTTGTAGAGCATTCATGTTCTACTAACTCTAAGGGTACTAATATGTCTAGCGTTTGTAAGGTAGTAGTGCCTCGAGACTGAACCTTAACAATTCGTAAAATACCATGGCAGTCAGGATGGACCTCAACAATTTTGCCTATAGGCCAATCTGACCTGGGTCCATCACTGTCTACTAGGACAAGATCACCTGGATTGAGTTGAACTTTGTTGTATGGGCTTGCAGCTCCATAGTGGTATTCTTTTAGAGCGGTGAGATGTGTCCAGACCTCTTTCCATTTCTCTGTCACTCTTGAAAGATGTATATAACTCTCCACCAAGTCTCTCGCCTTGACACATAAAGGGTCAGCTAGATCCTCGTCTCCTAGAGATATTAGAGGGTTCAGAAGACCACCATGAATCAAATGAGAGGGGTCTCAGGGGGTTCTCTTTGGGAGAAATCGTATAATAGATAGGTTAATGGCCTGTTATTTACTCGAGCCTCGATTTCAGTGACAAGGGTTTGCAATTCGGTGAGGCTAATTTTCTGTCTGTGAAGTGCCATTCTCAAGCATTTGTTGACAGTGCCTACCATGCGTTCATAAAAGCCACCTTGCCATGGGACTCGTGGAGGAATAAATTTCCAGTGGCACTGTCTCTGTTTGAGCACAGAGTGCACTTCTAGATGGTTCCATATTTCTTGTAAGCAGGCTTCTCCTGCCACGAAGTTAGATTCATTGTCTGAATTTATTCATTTTGGGCAAGATCTGCGTGCAGCAAACCTGTGAAAGGCTTGGAGAAAGGCGATGAGTCACAATAACGTGGCTGAAGTATGTTGAGTGAACTTGAGTCCTGGCTTTGTTGCTGTGGACTCTTCCCTTTCACAGTATATACTCAAATGCTCTAATCTTTCTAACAAACGTGACTTAACATAAGCTTTCCCCCCTTCCATTTCTTTCTCTCTCTTTCCTTTTCTTTCTCTCTTCTCCCTTTTTCTGTTCATTGTCTTCTCCTACGCTCCCTTGCTATCCTCTTCTTTTTCCTATTACTATCTCCTTCGGTGGTTATAATAGGAGCTGCCTCGTATGGGCCAATAGGCCTGCTGCAGTTCTCATTACTAATATCCCCTACACCTGACTTTCCTCCTCAGATCTCTCTTGCCTATTTATTGCCTGTCCCTACCTCCTCATCACAATCGACTTGAGAATGGTCCAGGACGGACCGAAACGTCATCGTCCCTTCAATTTCTAGTGTGTGGTCTGGTCAACATTGGAGAAAGGCTTCTGCACTCATGTCAGAAGTTACTTCCAAGTGTATGCCTCGTGTGGTAGCACACGTGAAGAGACAAATGTAGGCTTTCACCAGAATTTTATCTGGAATGCCTGTTATAATTAATGCTCCTGTGTAATCGACACCTGTGGTCTCAGAAGGACAAAGGTGGACAACTCGCTCCTTAGGTAGGGGTGGAGGTCCTGGATAAGGACACACTCGAGCATCATACCTCCTTCAGATTACACAAGATTTGATTAAGAATCTGACAGTTTAGCGACCTTGGGGGAAGAGAGAATTTCTGTCTAAGATCAGTAAGAGTATCTAATACTCCACCATGCAATGTACCATGTTCATGGTAATGTATAACTATGAGTTTAATGATGGTGTGGTGACGTGGTAGAAGTATAGGATTCTTTGTATCCAAATTTATTTCTGCTTAAAGCAGACGTCCACCGCATCTCAAAATTTTATAATTAACTGAATCAAACCAAATGCCCAGAGACGTACTTAATTTATCTGGAAGGTGTTCATATTCCTTCCCATAAGTCTCTTGTTGAGCTTGTTGACCCAATATTTGATTGGACTAGGAAATCGATATTTGATCCTTGCCTTGTTGAGGAAGTCAAATACCATTTCGGTAACAGTTTACCTAAATTGGAATAATGATGAGGATTGATAGCTAAAGTTCGAGGGGGATCTGGATCTACAACAAGGGGAGTGATATTGGTCACAGTGGCTTGTGGCTTTTGTTTAGGGCGCTGACCACTAACTAGCCATTGGGGTCCAGTAAACCACATCTCAGTTTTAACTAATTGTTTTAAAGTTAAACCTCTAGATAAATAGTCCTTGATTGGGACATGTCTCCATTTGTAACCAGCAGACAGTTCTCGAATTTCCTTTACTCGATTGCTGACATGGGGAGTTTTGTTGTTGTCGTTTTTTACCCACTGTAATACTGCTTCATTGTCTGACCACACTACTATTTCACCAAAGTGAATATTACTGAGTGTTCTGATCAGGCAATGAGCCTGTCTTACACCTACTCATAAGGCAGTTAATTCCATTTGGGGTAATGACCTCTTTTTAATCGGGGCTACCCTTGCCTTAGATGTAAGCAAAAATGATTGTTGGGTGTTAACCAGATAGGCTACTGAGCCATACGCTTTGCCTGAAGCATCGCAAAACACATGTAAATTTGTGGGTAAATTCAGTCCTAAGGCATTTCGAGGAAACTGTTGTGACGATAATCTTTTTCAAGAGAGATTGAGCCTGCTCTTCCCTACTTTAAGTTACGCCAAAGACACAAGTATAAGATGCTACATTCAAGATACGTCACCAGTAGCACAAAACGTTTTGTATAGGAGGCAAAACATATCAAAGATCCCCCTACTCCACACACCCTCCACGTGCAGGCTCGTCATCAAACCAGCTAACTACCCTTCACCAGTTTGCCTGCCTGTGATTGGTGACTAGCCAGCCGCGCACCTGCACACAGCACCTCAGCGCCCTCTACACGAATCGACATCTGAGCCTGACCAGCAATCCACTTCAGAATATTCCTTGTGCTCTTAAGGTTGACACCTCTCTCTGGCATACTCGCTCATTAGCTCGTATACGAAGGGAGGTTTCAGCCATAGCCGATATTCTCAGCACCATTTTAACATTGTATTTTGTATTTCACATTTCCTTGCATTTTCTTTATTATTTAACTGTAATTTAACTTCCCTAGATTTGTCTTTATTTTCATTTACGTTTAAAGTAAATATATTAAAGTTTCATTGTTCATATTTTGTGTTTTACGAGTTCCTCCCTCTAACTTACCACAGGCGAGCAGTCTATAATTTTGTTTAAAGTGTGACCAGGCTTTGACACCTGCCATTGGAGGACTGCCGAACATCAACACTCCAACACTTTCCTGTCACATTTTAATGGGGGCCTGTCCGGGAGCTTCACTCGGGTACTAGTACCAGAACGTCAATTTGTGGTAAGCGTACTTCACTTTGCTAAAGTAGCCTTTTAATATTATCATTAATTTTCATATTTATATGGTGCTACGTGTATTGTGCATTCCGAGAGTAGCATATGGTGATTGTGAGATAACTTTGGATTATGTGGTGACTGTAGGCCGCAGTCATTCTCTTAATTGGTCATCTCTCCCTCCGTGTTATTACTCGTGTTTACCACCTTTTGTGCCTAGGATATTTCTCATATTTTCGGCAGATCATTTTGGTACCCTGGTACTTTGGTTTGTCTCTGGGTCAAAGCACCCTATCTTCTGCAATCCGACCGAAGGAGGAAAAGAGGGCCATAGTTCCTCTAGCACAGACTTTGTTGCTGAGTTGGGACCTCTGCAGCAGTTCTCGTCACCAGTTGACACTTGCGACACTTGCGCCCCTACACGTCGGTCAGAGATGATGATATTTACTTTGGTAGAGAATTAGCTTTCTTTTTACAGAGCACAAAGTTCGCTAATTCTGTAAGTATCATATTCATTTAGTGGGAAACCCTTGCTTATGTCCTATAGTCTTGGCAAGGTATGCCTACATTCTTGGACTGCCTAATTCACTTTTGGAGCAATTAAATGTTTCATTTGTTTTAGAAACTCAGTTTCACTTATTTAGTAGGATTTTCTTGCCCTTATTCTCTTACATTGAGTACCGGGTACAAGATTTCCTGCGACTTTGATTGACTAATCATTTACCATCCTATAATTAACTTTAATTGTTAAAGATTAAAATTCCACAGGATAGTTACCAGTTGCCACATTATCCTGTTTCTGACATTTACCATATCACAACTATATTCGTGTACATTTATTTGCTATCTTTAACCATGTTTCGTCTCCAAGCTTTCCGTAACGACCCAGCTGGTGAAATAGGGACATTATGTCGTGCCAAGAGGACTGAATTACAAACTCTTGCACACGAGTATCACCTAGATGTTCCCCATGGAGCCAACAAAAAGGAAATACATAACCTCATCATGGATTACCTCTTAGAAGAAGGGAAGATTGACTCTGAAACTCACGAAACTTATTCTATTGCAGATAAAACTGATTTGGCGACTATGAAACTCAAACTAGAACTCGCCATGCTCGAAAGAGCAGAGAAAAGACGAAGCTGCAATAAGGAAAGAAGAACAAGAAAGGGAGGCTGCCCTGGCAAAAGAAGCCCTACAACTGAAATAGAGGCCACCTTGAGGAAAGAACAAGAACGAGAGGCTGCCTTGAGGAAAGAACAGGAACGTGAGACAATAATACTCCGTGAGCGTGAGTACAGCTTGAAGCAAAACATCGTCACCTGGAGATGCAACGTGAGCATGACAAACAGCAAGCTGCTATGGCTATAGAATGTCGTAAACAAGAACCTGCGTTGGAAACTACGCACCTCACTGAACGCCAGCAAGCTACCGCCAGTCTTCCAGTAAGTTTCAATATCTCCCATGCAAGTAAGTTAATGCCACCATTCGTTGAGACAGAGATCGACGTCTTTTTTACCACCTTTGAGACTCTAGCTAATCAACTTAGCTGGCCTGCTGACCAATGGTCTACCCTTCTCAGAGTGCCTCTTACAGGTAGAGCTGCAGTTACTCTCAGTACCTTAGCATCTGAGAATGACTACCAGACCCTGAAGCAAGCAGTGTTGGACGCCTACCTTCTTTCCACCGAAAGCTACCGACGAAAATTCCGTGACCATCTTAAGGCAAGTACCACCACCTTTCTAGAATTTGACAATACAAAGAAAAGATATTTTATGAAATGGCTGGAAGCAGCACATGTCTCTACTTTTGCAGAACTCATCAACCTCATGCTAGTTGAGGAATTCTTGAGACGTGTTCCCCCTTCCGTCCGCTTATATCTAGCAGATAAAGAAGAAACTCACTACATCAAATGTGCGAAGTCGGCTGACACCTTCAGCCTCATCCACCGGCCGACACCATCACCACCTCCCAGTAAAGTCTTGGTACAACGATAAAGTGAGTACTGATGAAGCGAGCTCACAATTGTATTGCAAGTATTGCAAACTCTATGGACATACCATAGATAGATGTGTGAAGGCTCAATACAAGAGCAATGAATCTACTAAACCCAAACAGACTCCTCCTAAGTCCGATAAGCCTGTAATGAATGTTGGTGTTAATGTTAATGATCTTTCTCTCTTCAGTAAACACCTGTATCCTGGAACTGTCTCTACCAACGGTACAGATTCGGAGGGAAGTTTCAAATTGAAGATCTTGAAGGACACAGCGGCTCTTCCGTCCATTATGTTGAAATCGGTTGTGAATAACGTCACCTATAACTGGGAAACCGTCCTTATCACTGACCTCACTGCTACTACTGCATATCCACTCGCCAGAGTCCACCTGGATTGTCCCTTCGTGACCGGTGAAGTCCATGTCGCCATCAGGGAAAAGCCTTTTCCCATGCCTGGAGTGCAACTTCCCCTTGGCAACGACTTGGCAGAAAATCTGCAACCGCCCAACCTGATCATCACGGACAAACCCCAGGTGTGTACTTCTGTAATGGATAATCCTATCTTTGAATATGTCCCAGCCGAGGTTCAAGAGTGATAAAGTTTCTCCTCCGGTTTTGGTGACCACCCGTGCACAAGCTGCACGACCGCAACCAGCTGACTCTACTGCTACCGCTGTCCCTCAAGACCCTCAGAATCTACCTCCCAATCTTACCAAGTTGGAGTTCCGTAAGTTACAGAGGGAAGTTCAATAATTAACACCATTATTCTTTCAGGCTGAGACTCAACCTGACAGTATCCCTGGGTTCTTCCTAGAGAATGAATTGCTCTGCCGCAGATACAGACCCAGCAAGTTAAAGGAGGATGACGATTGGGCCAATGTCGAACTAGTGATTCCCACCAGCATACGGCCCGATATTCTACGCCTGGCCCACGGAGCTCTTTCTCGCTATGGCTTCAACAAAACCTACCACGGAATCGGACAAGACTACTACTGGCCAGGTATGGTAAAAGACGTAAAGAAATACGTCCAAGAGTGTCATATATGTCAGATGGCAGGTAAACCTAACATCTCTATTCCCCAGGCTCCTCTGAAACCCATGCAGGTGCCTGCGGAACCTTTCCACAGACTCATCATAGACTGTTGGTCTTTACCCCGGACCAGTTCTGGCAACGCATATATAACTATCATGTGTCCTACCACCAGGTTTCCCATAGTTCCAGTAAAGAACATTACGGCTGCTACAGTGGTGAAACATCTATTGAGGATCTTCACCCAGTATGGATTTTCCAAGAGGTTCAAAGTGACTGTGGCACCAACTTCACCAGTGATCTCTTCAAGAAGACTCTGGAAGAGTTCAACATCACACAGGTACTGTCCAGCCCCTATCATCCTGCTTCACAGGGTTCTCTTGAACGTAGTCATCAGACTATTAAAGCACTCTTAAAGAAATTGTGCAATGAGACTTTGAAGGACTGGGATAGACAACTTGATCTCAAAATGTGCATTTTTCGAAGTCTCCCCAATGAGTCACTAGGAGTATCTCCTTATGAGATGCTCTACGGACGTAAGTGCCGTACTCCTCTTAAAGCTTTCAAGGACTCTCTACGTAATGCCAAATTCAGTGACCATCAGAATGTGCCTCGGTTTCTTCAAAACTTAAAACACATTCTAGAGAGAGTCCGTAAATTTGCTAATGACAACCTAGTGAAAGCCCAAGAGAGGATGAAGACTCATTTTGACCAGAGTAGCAAATTAAGGAAATTTAAACCAGGAGACTTCATATTGGCATACCTTCCTATCCTAGGTTCTCTATTGAAAAACAAGTTTTCAGGACCCTACTGTATCAAGGAGTGCAGGAACCACTACGTTCTCGAGACTCCAGATAGGCGGCAGAAGACCCAGCTGTGTTACAGTATCAAGGTATTCCCCCTACTGTGCTGATATCTGTCCCTATATCTAAAGGTCCACATCTCCACAGTGAAACCTTCCCTGCTTCTCCCGAAAGCATTAACACTAAATTGGTGCTTTCCAAATCGGAAATCCTACCTGATCTTCATCCCAATTTACAGGACTATAATAGTGCTCCTTTGCCATGTTCTAATCCTATTCTCACCTCGCCAGATAGCACGAAGCCTTTCATCCTCAATGTCAACGCCAGTGGTACCGGCATCGGGGGTGACCTAATGCAACAACGAGGCGAGGAGAATCTACCTGTTAGCGACTACAGCTACAAGGAACCACCGCACAATCGACAGGGAGCTACTCATCGTCCTGAACTTTCAGCACTTCGAACCATACCTGAAAAGTGCTCGGTCTACCACCATCTACGTGGACCACAACACCCTACACTTCCTGCAGCAAGCCCAATTCAACAATCGACGGCTTCTACAATGGGCTTGATATCTGCAGAATTTCAACCTGGAGACATCTACATCAAGGGGTCTGACCACATCATAGCAGACGCCCTCTCCAGAGTCAATGAGGTAGAGGCTGCTCCACCTACCACTCTACCTCCTGATGACGTAACTTCACCGGAACCGCAGGCTTCGGGGGAGAGTTGTGACGATAATCTCTTTCAAGAGAGATTGAGCCTGCTCTTCCCTACTTTAAGTTACGCAAAAGACAAAAGTATAAGATGTTACATTCAAGATACATCACCAGTAGCACAAAACGTTTTGTACAGGAGGCAAAACATATCAAAGATCCCCCTACTCCACACACACTCCACGCGCCGGCTCGTCATCAAACCAGCTAACTACCCTTCACCAGCTTGCCTGCCTGTGATTGGTGACTCGCCAGCCACGCACCTGCACACAGCACCTCAGCGCCCTCTACACGAATCGACGTCTGAGCCTGACCAGCAATCCACTTCAGAATATTCCTTGTGCTCTTAAGGTTGACACCTCTCTCTGGCATACTCGCTCATTAGCTCGTATACGAAGGGAGGTTTCAGCCATAGCCGATATTCTCAGCACCATTTTAACATTGTATTTTGTATTTCACATTGTCCTTGCATTTTCTTTATTATTTAACTGTAATTTAACTTCCCGAGATTTGTCTATAATTTCATTTGTTTAAAGTAAATATATTAGTTTCATTGTTCATATTTTGTGTTTTACGAGTTCCTCCCTCTAACTTACCACAGACAACAGGCAAGCAGTCTATAATTTTGTTTAAAGTGTGACCAGGCTTTGACACCTGCCATTGGAGGACTGCCGAACATCAACACTTCAACACTTTCCCGTCACACTGTAGAATACTAAGTTTTCTGTAACCTGGAATTAACTTTTACCATTTTTCTTGGAGATTCTCCGGCAACGTTTCATCCCACCCCATGTTATTTTGCCAGCACTCCAGCATGAGGAGTTTTCCCTTAATTAGAATAGGACTGAGTAGGCCTAGAAGGTCAAATGGTTTGCTGACATGGGAAAGAAGTTTTCTCATAGTTAGGGGTGAATTGTTGATTTCCACCGACTTGACATTTAATTTGTCTGTGGAAGTATTCTACTCCAATCCTAATACTTTCAATTTGTGAGGCACCTTATAATCAGGGAATTCTTCCTCGATTATCTAGTTCAGTTTGTTATTTGACGCCCACAACTGTAAGGGCATAAAAGCTCCTAATAGTTCACGGTTAGCCTCATGGTAAATTTCCACTAGTTTATTTTCAACATTAGTGGCGCCTTGAAAATTGTTGCTAATCTCAGCCCTATAAGAGCTATTAGACTTCTTAAGATGTGTATCCAGAGTAGCCTGGAGTAAGATTAGTGAAGATGTTGCTCCGAACAGTACTGAGGCAAACTTATAAGTAATGACGTCGATATTGGAATCCTGTGGATCTTTCACCCATAGAAATTTAGTAAAATCACGATCCGTCTCTTGCAAGCCTACACTTAAAAAGGCCTTACTGATGTTGGCCGTATAGGCGAAAATGCCGGAACGAAATCGTAACAAGAAATCCTGTAGTAATTGAGTTAGACTAGGGCCAGTTTGTAGACAATCATGTAATGACATGCTGTCTGCCTTTAATTTGGCACTGCAGTTGAATGCAATCCTGATTGGTGTCATAACTGAAACTTTCATGACAGCATGATGTGGCAAGTAATGGCCTGATTTATTGTTGTCTTGGTCAACAACTTCTATAAGCTTATTAGTAAGTTGTTGCTACATTATGTCATGATACAGTTTACTTTATCTGGTTGTTTCCATAGCCTAGTTAACTGTGAATTTAATTGGTTTGAGGCCATGAAATAATTTACTGGAAGCTGTGGGTGGTTCAGCTTCCATGGGTGTCTCATCCAATATTGATTATCTTGAAAATAACAGTATTAAGATATTGTTGACCAGTCCATGAGTCGTCTGGACTAGGTTGATCTGGGACTATGCCCAAGGTGTTCAAATCCCATAATTTGTATACAGGGGAATTACTCATCATCCTCAGTTTTGTCGCTGATGTGTAGTGGTGACTGCTCTAGGCCTAGTCATGCTACTTTTGAATTATTTTGTTGATTACTAATAGATTTAGATTTTTGTTGGATCAACACTGGTCCTGTGAGTAGTTTACCCCCAACTGACGGCAACAAGTTTACACCTCATTGCCTGGTACATCCATTAATAAATCTACAGAAGTAGTCAGCTTCAATAAGAATACCTACGTTGCTGAGGCAGTCTGTATTTATTTTATGGTCGGCTAGCCTCATACCACTGCATTTAAGAAATTTGACTGTGTGAGCAAGACCGGTAAAATGTAGATTAGAGGAAATCTTGTCAACGACGACTATCGCTTGTATTGAGCTGGTGCAGCCTCTTAAACGAACCAACACTTTAACAACTTGGTAGTTACGAGGTCCACTGTTGGTTAGTAATCCAGAAATATTTATATTCACTTGAATAGTAGGCTTCAGTTTGAACTGATCAACAAACTGTTGAGAAATAAAGGTTTTCTATGAACCTTGGTCAAAGAGACCATGAGTGGAATGTTGACCAGACCACACACTAGAAAGTGAAGGGACGACGACGTTTCGGTCCGTTCTGGACCATTCTCAAGTCGATTTCCACGAGTGGAAATCCTAGATCCTTTGGTGATTAGTTTTAATTGAGCCGTTTGTAATGTAGTTGTGTTACATGACTCTGTTGCAAGTACACTTATGTCTTGATGTACCTTGTAATACTGTACAGATGTAAATTTTCTAGAATTCGTATGAGGATTAGTTGATCTTGATTGATCATTACCACACATGGAGTAATGGTGTCTACCCATGTTGCACTTGTTACACATACGTAAGGAGATAGTATAGCTGTTAGGGTCATGAGGAGCCATGCACTTTGTGCATCGGTGTAATTCTTGCAAACGATGTGCACTGGAATTACAGTCTGGGTAAGTACTACACTTGTAAGTAAGATGTTCATTATTGCAGGACAAACACTTCTTCATTGCAAGAGAAGTGGTAAGAGTGGCACTCGCTACTGGGTTGATGGGTTCACGGTGTATATACCTACATTTCCAGATTTCCATTTAGGAGAAGGTTTGTTGGAATTTGGTTTTACTGCAGTAGTTGCCCATCTTGATTCGCTCTTTGTCTTTCGACTAAGGTGCTATCTTACAGGAACTATGAGAGTTGTTGTAGGGTATTCATAATTTATTATCCTGATACATGTGAAAGGTGCTGCAACTAGGCCAAGTTTCAGCATCTCAGCCTAAATAGAGAAGGAGAAAAAAAAAATTATACAATTTTTCAAGAATGTTCAATTGCTTTCACAGCTCACAATTGTGAACCAAGATCATTTCTATGACACTCAGCTATGACCTTACTATATAATAAAGATTTGCACCAAGGGTTTTTATCCCAGATGTATTTAGTGCAATAATACAGATTTTTAAAGTTTCCCAAAAACGTATACAACAAAATGAAGTTTATCATTATTTATAAAATCAATAAATCTACGTAAATAAGAAAAACTACATGTGTTTTTAGAGGCATCAACTCTACATATAATGTGCAAGTTTCATGTAAATTGAATAATAAATAAAGGCTGTGAAGGCAGATCTAGTTGTAAAAGTTGGAGTGGCGTAGCGCGCCGCGACAAGTTACTCATACTCGCGGCTGAGAGGCCGCCACAATCTTCACTTGTGACAATACATGATTTATGCATTGCAGCCAGCTCGTACCTTCTATGGAGAGCTCGCATGCATCTAGCTTTCAATGCTTTTCTCTTGTTCATTTGGTACGTCATATTGCAGTACAAATAGCAGAAATAGCACGAGTTCTGGGAGATATTGTGAGAGCGCGTCAACGATACATCCACTTCCTGAGGGACACACACAGTGACTGACTACTAAGCCACAAATCCCACCCTCTCTCTCATACGAGACTGTTGCCAATGAGTGAGTTTATATTCGTTTTATGCATAACATGTTATTTTCAACGCTATTACGAAATATTAGACTTCTACAACGTAAGATACAATACCCTGCGGCGCACCCACGCCGCGAGGACCGGATTCACGAAAGTTGCAGCGGGAAATTTGACTCTAATTACGTTATTTTTCAAGATAACATAAAACGGTTTGCACCACAGTGTTGCCAGAACGTTGTAGTATTTTTCGTAATTTTTTCGTAAATATTCCATTTTTCTTCGGATTTTCGGGTGCCTTGCCCCCTAATGAGCATGGCACCTCCTGTGATCTCGTTCATGGTCAGAAAGACTTTATTGTACAAAGTACACAATTTGTCTAAGGTTTCCCTTGGTAATTTATGCCTTATAACTACTCCTGTCATCCGTTCAGCTGTTTGAATTTGTACTTCGAGGCTTAGGGCCTTGAGTAGAAACTTTAGTTCTAGTCTGAAGGTTTGAAGAGAATCTGTAAAATTGTTAGCAGCTGGTAGGTCCAGTAAATTTTGGATTAAAATTGTAATAGTCCTTTCTGTGTTACCAAAGTTCCTCTTAACCAATTGAACAGCTAGGTCGTAACCATCACTAGTCAGGGTTATGTTTGAGATTACTTTCAAAGCTTCATCTCATAATAAACCTTGCAAAAAAAGTGAACTTGGTTGTTTTAGGAATGTTAGTTTTGGAGTCTACTGCATCCACAAATTTCTTCCAGAAGTCATCCCAACTTTCCTTCTCACTACCAGAGAATGCAGGTAGACTTATATGGGGTAATTTGACGTCAGGCTCTGGAAATGCTGAAGAAGCTGTGGTTAATTATTTTTTGCACTTAGTTTCTTAAAGGGTTGAGGTTTAATTTTTAATTTTTAAATTTTGCCATGAGAGGCGAGTTTATTGGGCAGCGCCACTCATCTTGTGAGTGGACACACCGCCATAGCAGCATGTACAACACTCCCCAATAGGAAGAAAACCCGCTGGGTTGTTCATCCTGTCACTTGTACCCAGACACAGCTGGGACTTGCTTAACTGTCTCAAGTGAACAGCTCCTCAAACAAGAAGATTAACATCTATCAACCCTTAAAAGCTTACGTTATCTTGCGTTTGCAAAATGGGAAAATCTTTTAAGAACAGTATCAATATTTGACAAACAGTTTTCCTAACTCAAACAATGTGGGGGTTTATTATTCTACACATACTTTTGATTTCTCTCAGGTGTTCACATTCACGTTGATCATGGTCAAGGCGGTGTCCATCACTCTCACCACAGATTCTGCAACTTAGCTGATCAACTGTTGTTTCCATTCCATATCTCCATGGATATTTGTATCCAAGACGGATTCTCGAAATTACTGATTCTCTTCCTCGTCCTCCTCCTCTTCAGCCATAATGATTGGGATTGCCAGCTGCAACCATGTTGTATCATCGTATAGATTTACTGGTTTGTGCTTCTATCCTCCTTTCCTCAGTTTCCTTGTCACGGTGATGTTGCCTGACAAAACCTCTAAAATGTAGTAAAGTCTTGGGTATGAAGTATTCAATATGATCTCCTTCAGCGCCTTCAGCAGCCAGCACATCTCTTCGTTCATCCCCACATATTCCAACATGGAAGGAGATCCACAGAAAATTGATGACTCTTCCCTGATTGGTAAGTACTCTCACAGCTCTCTTAATTTCACCGACAATGGCAAGATTTTCTGCCCGATTTTTATTTAGGCTTTGCAGTGCTGCTTTGGAATCGGTGCAAATCACTGCACCATTAGTGTGGGATATCTGGGGCTTGACTCATATATTCAATTATTTACTTATTTGATTTAATAATTCGAAGGACCACCCACTTTTGAGAAAAGGGGGACAACTAATAAAAGTGATCATTAGAATAACACTAGAGAACCAGTGTCTATGGAAAATTATTAAAAGGATAATCACTTGAAATATTGAAAGGACTGTATTATTAATTAATTAAAGTCAGAGCCTCAAAGACCTACGTTGGGAGGGTATTTCTAGAAATTCATATACATCTAGGAACTAGTGTGGTTCGCCACCAGTTCATTGCTGAGTAAATGATATTATAAATCTAAACTACTATAGATTCAAATATGAGAACTCAAATTGTGAATATTAAAGATTATAAATTACTGAGCAACAGTCAGAGCAAACACATTGATTACCAATCATAATTTCTGGTAATAATCTATTCAATGCAAAGATTCTACAAGAATTATATAAGAATCAAATCATATAAAATAAATTTGTAGGAAAAGGGTCTTAGCTTTAAGACGATTTCTATAACATCGTTTCGTCATTCGTCCTCGTGTTCACAGGATCTCCACGAAGAAAGAACTAGAGGTGAATAACACGAATGAAGAGAAACAACTTGATGACTCCTCGCATACATGCTGAAATCAGAGAAAATTAAGTAGCATTTGAATAGGCTACGTTATAGTTTCAATATTCATGAAAACGGAGAAAATTGCCGAATTAGTACTAACGTTGTATATTGGGTAATCCCACTATATGACGACAAACTACTCACAAATATATAATCTTGGATGTTGCATCAAACGAGAAACATATACTTATCATGAGCGTATTGAATACTGAGGTCTGCTGGAACCGCGTCAGCTAGTCCCTGACGTTCACTGCTGTGTACGTGTAATTACGGGTCTTGGCTTCAATTGTTGATGCGTTATTAACTGGCTGGGCACTATAGAACACGTGGATAAGTAATTATTAACTGTTGACCGAGTATCAGCGTAATTCTTGCCGATAAATTCCCCAGTCACTACCACGTGTCTCGCCACTCTTCACGCCAGGGATACCTCTCTCTCCACGACGGGCTACACAATGGCGTCGCCGCCTCCCTCAACCCGTCTTGCATTCACCACAGAAATTATTAATCACGAATAATTCTTTTCCGCGCAATTATGGATGTAATACGTTAATGAGAACTGGGTTGCAATTATAGGGATTTAAATATTATCATATTCTCGTTTTATGGTGTCAAATGAGAAATGGAGAAGATTTTATTTTCTCCATGACGTTCGTACGTAACAGAAAGGACTGTTACTACATAATGATTTAGTTAATAACTCTCGGTTTGAGATTATTGGGAGTTATATTATCCGTAAGTAATTATTACATGGAATACTGATGATTTTAGAGAACCACATTCAATTCTCTAACCCATTGGTAATAAATGTGTCTAACAGGACATTATCTGACACAATATTGCAACTCGATTTCATGAGAATTCTAGCATTAATACGCAGATGCAATGGTTAATTTATTTTGACACTACCGCTAGTAAAATTAGTAACTACTGTAGTTAGTATATAATGATAATGATTTATTATAATACAATAGTAGTTTATTAGTGTTGGAAATTTCCAACATAACTCCGGGGGCAGAAAACTCGGGTTGCAGTGCAATGTTGAGTACTGACATACCTATCCCGAAGTTAATGTGTTAGTACACACATAACGGATGTCCCGTAATTGTCAAGCACATACAAGAATTCAAGTCTTGTAAAGGAACTCATGTTAAATAAAACATGGAATTGTGAATCATCTAAAGTTAATGACTAATAAAGCCTACAATATACTCTGTGACTAGTGTCGCTATGACATGTAACGTTTATGTTACTAAGTCTTAAAGTTCTGCAAACTCATAGATACTCTATATGAAATAATGTTATAGTTGATAGCCTATACAAATAAATTTAGGATTAAATCATACAATTTAAAGTAACTGAGAATCCACTGTGAGGTGAATGTTTTGGGTCATGGTGACTTGTAACTGATTTGTTACTTGACATCACAACACAGCATCATGATGATTACTAAAATTGGATGTGAAATTATTTGCTCTTAGTCAGAGCTATAATAGGCTTGTAGTTTCCGTTTGCATTGTTGAGCAGCTGCTCTAGTGGGGCGGGTGCTCGGTGGATCAGAATGGTTGTCCTCGGAAACTGTTGGTGAAGCTGGTTCTGATAAACACTCACGTTCTGCTAATTCGAGAGGTACCAACTTCTCTAAGGTTTTTAGGGTAGTAGTGCCTCGGCACAAAACCCGTACTACTCTCAGGATGCCTTGGTGATCTGGGTGGATAGCAACAATTTTGCCTATAGGCCATTCTGACCTTGGTCCATCACTGTCAACCAATACTAGGTCTCCTGGTTTAAGTTGAACTTTATTATAGGGGCTCAAAGCTCCATAGTGGTACTCTCGTAGAGCTGTGAGGTACTCTCGAGTCCACACCTCATTCCACCTTTCAATTACTCTCGAGAGATGTTGGTAACTTTCTACTAACTCACTCTTGGTTACATCGGAAGGGTCGACTGGGGTCCTCTTCTGTCAAGGGTATCAGAGGGCTCAGCAGGCCCCCATGTATTAAATGTGAGGGACTCCGAGGTTCTCTCTGTGAGAAATCATCTGATAGGTAAGTTAATGGGCGATTGTTGACTCGCGCCACAATTTCCACGACGAGTGTTTGGAGTTCGGAGTAACAAATTTTCTGTCGATGCAAGGCCTTCCTTAAACACTTCTTGACAGTCACTATCATACGTTCGTAGAACCCACCTTGCCAGGGGGCTCTGGGAGCAATAAATTTCCAGTGGCATTGTCGTCTCTACAGGACAGACTGCACTTCTGGATGATTCCATATGTCTTGTAGGCAGGCTTCTCCTGCCACAAAATTTGAACCATTATCATATATCATTAGTTTGGGACAAGATCTGCGAGCTGCAAATCTGCGAAAAGCTTGGATGAAGGCTTCGGCACTCATGTCAGAAGTCACTTCTAGATGTACGCCTCGTGTGGTAGCACACGTGAAGAGGCAAATATAAGCTTTCACTGGTATCTTATCTGGATTGCCAGTGAGAAGCAAGGCTCCTGTGTAATCGACACCAGTGGTCTCAAAGGGACGAAGATGAACTACTCTCTCCTTAGGGAGTGGTGGAGGTCCTGGGTAAGGACACACTCGAGCGTCGTATCTTTTGCAGATCACATAGAACTTAATGATTAATTTGACAGTTTGACGACCTTGAGGAAGCCAATATTTTTGTCTGAGGTCGGTGAGTGTGTCTAACACTCCGCCATGCAAAGTATCATATTGATGGCGATGCAAAACTAGAAGTTTTGTAATAACATGGTGACGTGGTAGAAGGATCGGATTCTTTGTATCCAAATCAATTTTTCATGAAGAAAACGTCCTCCACACCTTAATATATTATGAGTGTTGGTATCATACCAGATACCTAGAGACTTGGTTAATTTATCTAGAAGATTTTCATATTCACTTCCATATGTCTCTTGTTGTGCACGTTTGATCCAGTAGAGGATAGGATTGGGAAACTTATGTCTGATTCCTATCTTAGCAAGAAAGTCAAACACATGTGCTGTCACTCTTAATAACTTACTCAAGTTAGAATAATGGTGAGGATTAATAGCTGAGATTCGATGAGGTTCTGGTTCTTTCATGGGAGTAGTGATATTGGTCACTATGACTTGTGGCTTTTGTTTGGGCCACTGACCACTAACAAGCCATGAAGGTCCATTAAACCACATCGAAGACTTCAGTAGTTGTTTTAATGTTAACCCTCGTGATAAGTAATCTGCAGGATTGTGCTTAGTGGGGACATGTCTGAATTTATATCCAGCAGATAATTCATGAATTTCCCTAACGCGATTACTAACGTAGGGAGTTTTATTGTTGTTATTTCTTACCCATTGTAAGACTGTCTCATTGTCTGACCACACTACGATTTCACCAAAGTGGATATTATTGAGTGTCTTGGTCAGGCAATGAGCCAATCTTACTCCCACCAGCAATGCAGTTAACTCCATTTGAGGTAAAGATCTCTTCTTGATTGGAGCAACTCTTGCTTTAGATGTGAGTAAAATGTATTGTGCACAATTGACTAAGTAGGCTGCAGCGCCATACGCTTTGCCAGAGGCATCGCAAAAAACGTGCAAATTTTTGGGTAAGTTTTGTCCTGAAGCATTACGCAGAAATTTCAAAACACCTAATTGATTGAAATCCGTTGTGAGTATCTTGAGGTTATCTTGAGATGATTTCGGGGCTTTTTAGTGTCCCCGTGGCCTGGTCCTTGACCAGGCCTCCAACCCCAGGAAGCAGCCAATGACAGCTGACTAACACCCAGGTACCTATTTTACTGCTAGGTAACAGGGGCATAGGGTGAAAAAAACTCTGCCCATCGTTTCTCGCCGGCGCCACAGGATCACAAGTACAGTGTGCTGTCCGCTCCGCCAACCAGAGTATCTGCCATTTATCTCGCAACTCAATTGGCAATGGATCATCCCATCCCATATGTTTCTGCCAGCATTCCTGCATTAGGAGTTTGCCCCTTATTAATATAGGACTAAGTAAGCCTAAAGGGTCAAATGGTTGACTGACATACGAGAGTAATTTTCTCATGGTGAGGGATGAATTATTGGTTTGTACTGACTTGACATTCATCTCGTCAGTACCTGTGTTCCATTCCACGCCCAGAACTTTTAATTGATTAGGCACCTGATAACCTGGAAATTCTTTCTCGATTATCTGGTTTAATGATTTATTGTTTGAGGCCCATGATTGTAGTGGCATATTGGCTCCTAATAACTCACGGTTAGCCTCATGGTAGATTTCTACCAATTTGGATTGATCATTTGTAGTTCCCTGGAAATTATCGACATACAAGTTGTCACTGATCTCTGCTTTATAAGGGCAATTTGACTTCCTCAAATGTGTATCTAATGTGGCTTGAAGTAGAAATGGGGAGGAAATCGCTCCGAATAGCACAGAGGCAAATCGGTAAGTTATGACATCACTCTCAGGATCTAGTGGGTCCTTAATCCAGAGAAATTTGGTGTAATTACGATCCTCTTCTTGCAAGCCTACTCTAAGCAAAGCTTTACTGATATCAGCAGTATAAGCGAAAATATCAGTACGGAATCGTAATAGTACATCATGTAGCCTTTGTGTTAGGCTAGGTCCCGTTTGGAGACATTCATTCAAGGACACGCTGTTTGGCTTCACTTTAGCACTACAGTTGAAGACAATACGTATTGGCGTTGTCAATGAGTGTTTCACCACAGCGTATGGGGTAAATAATGACCTATTTTTCGGTCATCATTATCAACAACTTCGATAAATTTACTATTGAGTTGTTGTTGAATTAAGTGATGATACATGTTCAGTTTGTCTGGCTGCTTCTTCAGCCATATTAATTGGGGCTGTAATTGAGAGGCTGCCATGAAATAATTAACTGGAAGTTGTGGATGATTCAACTTCCATGGTAGTCTCATCCAGTATTGTTTGTCCTTATAGACAACTGTATCCAGATATTGCTGGTAAGTCCACATATCATCAGGGCTTGGTTGCTCAGGGACAATACCTAAAGTGTCTAAATCCCACAGACGATGTACAGGTGAATCAGACTCATTATCTTCAGATATTTCTCTGAAATGTAGGGGTGACTGTTCCAAGCCTAGTCACGCCACTATTGTATTGTTAGATTGTTGGTTGGTTGACGCTGGATTTTGTTGGAAAAGCACCGGTCCAGTAAGTAACTTGCCTACAGCAGATGGCAACAAATTCATTCCATGTTGTCTGGTGCATCCCGTTATAAATTTATAATAATGGTCAGCGCCTATAAGTATACCAACATCAGTGAGGCAGTCAGAATTTATTTTGTAGTCTGCTAGCCTCATGCGGTTTCGTTTAAGATATCTCGCAGTGCGAGCTAGTCCTGTGACCTGCAGGTCTGAAGGAAGTTTATCTACTACTACCGCTTGTATTGGACTAGTGGAAGATCCAAGTCTCACTAACACCTTGACTACTTGGTATTCACGAGGTCCACTATTAGTCAAGAACCCAGAAATATTCAGTCTCACACTTTTGGCAGGTTTTAATTTTAACTACTTGACTAATTGTTGCGTGATGAAGGTTTTCTGTGATCCTTGATCAAAGAGACCTCTAGTGTAAATCTAGATTTCCTGTCAATTAGTTTGAGTTGAGCTGTAGGCAGAGTGGTGTTATTGCCTGACTCAGTAGCAAGTACATTTATTTCTTGATGTACCTTGCAATATTGTACTGTAGTAGAATTCATAGAATTCTCCCCAGTTGTCATAGATTGTGTAGCAGTTTTTCTACATAAGGCATAATGATGTACACCTTTGTTGCATCTACTGCATAACCGTAGCTGCACTACACATTTACTGGGATCATGAGAGCCCATGCACTTGGTGCACCGGTGTAATTCTTGTAACAGCTTAATCCTGGTAATAAAGTTAGGATAAACAGTGCATTTGTAGGTGACGTGTTCTTGAGCACAGAACAGACACTTTCTCTCTCTGGCTGAATTTGTCCTTTTAGTAGACATATCATTTGTAACGTCAGAGGGAGATACAGAATAAATACCTACACTACCACTCCTTTTTCCAGTGGATGGAGTAGTCTTAGGTTTGAATTTATTGGACTTTCTCAAAGTCGATTTGGGTTTGACTGAGGTGTCAATATTAGGTGGTTTAGACTCAGGTTTAATCTTATCATGAGTCTTCAACCTGTTAACCGTTATTCTCAGTCCCTCGAATATTTGCTCGAGAGTGAGAAACTCGGTTTTATAGTGTGAGCAGATTTCTGCTAAGATATTTCGAGGTAATTTCCTCGGCAAAAGTAACTTGATTGACCATTCTGAGGCTGGTACATCAACTTTAGTACCTAAGGCCTTTACTAGAGACTCTACTTCTAGCCTGAAGCTTTGAAGTGAGTCTGGTCTGTTACTTGGTGCATTCAGATCTAGCAACTGGTAATAAAGGTTAGCTATACTCAACTCCTTGTTGCAATAGTTCAACTTTAGCAGTTTTATAGCTTCCTCATAATTACTCTCAGTGAGAGCTAGGTTATTTATGACCTTTTTAGCCTCCCCTTTGAGAAGACTAATCAGGTATGAGAATTTAGAAATCTTGTCAAGAGAGGATTTCTTATGTATATGAACTTCAAATGAAGTCCAAAAGGTGTCCCAATTTTCTTCATCCAGCCCTGCAAATGTAGGTAAGTCTAAAGTAGGTAGACGAACCTTAGGTAATTGATTACTGGATTGAGACATAGTATTATTTGCATTAGATTTAGATTGTGTTACTATATTGGATAGTATGTCAAGTTTATCTTGAGTCTCATCTTCATACTGAGAAATATCTGCTATAATTTGATCCATTTCATCAGGATCAGTTTCAGTGGTATTCAGTAGGTTGAGATAAGACTGACTTGTAGATCTAACTTGATCAAATTTTAGATCGGCCACTCTCACTGATGTTTCTAGTCGAAAGTAATCAATGGGAGTTGCTTTAGACAAGGTATCAGACTTATTAATTAGTCTAGTTAAATGACCTTTGAGGCCAATATAAGTTCTCCTTAATTGTTCAGGAGTAGCCATGGTGGCTTTAAGTCCAAATTTCATAGGACTTGAATAAGTATTACTAATGAAGCTTGGGTACTTGCTCATTAGTTGACAAGTAATATTGAGTATAGCCTAAATTAATCTGGCTAAATTACACTCTACCTCACTCGAGGTTAAATGTATCTACCTAACAAAAAGTAGCTAAGGATTTTGAGCAGTGCTTGAACTTCACCATTAACTTTCTTCCAACTAGCTCATCTTTATCACCATTAGATGTAATGGTGATCATTCAGCAGCACTCAAAATGCATACACACAAATAATGAGTACACAAATAATTAATACAGATATACTCTAATCAGAGTTACCCTAAGGTTAAATCCCACCTTGATAGGGTCAGCACAAGGATGAATAATGTATGTACTACTAACTAGCTCAAGACTAGCTGTAAGAATTTCTACCTAAGAAACAACAAATTCATTTAGTCTGCATTTGTGCCAAATTCAGCACAATCACAGTCTAAATTCCTACCTAATAAAGGTTGGCATAGATTAATTTGTGGTGCAGTAATGTGAATATATAGTTGTGCTGTATTTTTGTTTTTTTTTAGATATTATAGTTTATATAAGTGTGCACTTGCACACACAGGTGAAAATACAATTATGTACAATTAATTTGGCTTGCCAGCCACAGCCTTTTATGGTGATTGTATGTGTTGATCAATTTGTCAACTACATGTGACCTAGACTCATCTGACAGGTGTACTCCATCTCTTGCCAGGTTTTGCCTGTATGGTCTGGCTGTAAATTGAATGTAAGTGGCATCCAATCGTACTCGCTTCCTCAGTCTAAAGTTTATATATTTGGCAGCTCTTTGGTAATATTCTGGACTCACTCCCCAACGATTATTATTGCTCAGTTGGCGAGGTTCCACCAATGTGAACACTACTGAACTGCTAATGAGTTTAAATGAGGAAATTATTGTTTTAAGGTGATTAATTACCTCAGCTGGGTGTCGAGTAGGATGGTTGTCATTACCACCTAAATAAATAATAGTTAGATGGTGAGGCCACTCTAACGCAGGTGTTAATGTGGAATTATTATAGAAGTTATGAGCTGTTGCTCCTGGTGACCTGAAGATTCTTACCTCAGTGTGAGGTATAGGTCTGAGTGTTGTAGGTAATTGACTGTGTCCTACTAGTGCTACTTTATACATGATGTATAAACAGCAAATAAATTGGTGTGAATTAGGCTAACCTATGTGGTACACTGCCGGTAGACACAATTAATAAATGTGGTTAGTTTAAACTACTTCACACGGTGATTAGTTATTACCAATTAGTATACATCAGGTTCGAAAAGGACCATAATGTGGGATATCTGGGGCTTGACTCATATATTCAATTATTTACTTATTGGATTTAATAAATCGAAGGACCACCCACTTTTGAGAAAAGGGGGAAAACTAATAAAAGTGATCATTAGAATAACACTAGAGAACCAGTGTCTATGGATAATTATTAAAAGGATAATCATTTGAAATATTGAATGGACTGTATTATTAATTAATTAAAGTCAGAGCCTCAAAGGCCTACATTGGGGGGGGGGTATTTCTAGAAATTCATATACATCTAGGAACTAGTGTGGTTCGCCACCAGTTCATTGCTGAGTAAATGATATTATAAATCTAAACTACTATAGATTCAAATATGAGAACTCAAATTGTGAATATTAAAGATTATAAATTACTGAGCAACAGTCAGAGCAAACACATTGATTACCAATCATCATTTCTGGTAATAATCTATTCAATGCAAAGATTCTACAAGAATTATATAAGAATCAAATCATATAAAATAAATTTGTAGGAAAAGGGTCTTAGCTTTAAGACGATTTCTATAACATCGTTTCGTCATTCGTCCTCGTGTTCACAGGATCTCCACAAAGAAAGAACTAGAGGTGAATAACACGAATGAAGAGAAACAACTTGATGACTCCTCGCATACACGCTGAAATCAGTGAAAATTAAGTAGCATTTGAATAGGCTACGTTTTAATTTCAATATTCATGAAAACGGAGAAAATTGCCAAATTAGTACTAACGTTGTATATTGGGTAATCCCGCTATAAGACGACAAACTACTCACAAATATATAATCTTGGATGATGCATCAAACGAGAAACATATACTTATCATGAGCGTATTGAATACTGAGGTCTGCCGGAACCGCGTCAGCTAGTCCTTGACGTTCACTGCTGTGTACGTGTAATTACGGGTCTTGGCTTCAATTGTTGACGCGTTATTAACTGGCTGGGCACTATAGAACACGTGGATAAGTAATTATTAACTGTTGACCGAGTATCAGCGTAATTCTTGCCGATAAATTCCCCAGTCACTACCACGTGTCTCGCCACTCATCACGCCAGGGATACCTCTCTCTCCACGACGGGCTACACAATGGCGTCGCCGCCTCCCTCAAGCCGTCTCTCGCATTTACCACAGAAATTATTAATCACGAATAATTCTTTTCCACGCAATTATGGATGTAATGGCATATATATATATATATATATATATATATATATATATATATATATATATATATATATATATATATATATATATATATATATATATATATATATATATATATATATATATATATATATATATATATATATATGTTGTACCTAGTAGCCAGAACGTCGTACTTGACCTACTATGCAAGCCCCAATTTGCCTAATAAACCAAGTTTTCCTGATTATATATAATTTTCTAATTTTTTTCTTATGAAATTATAAATCTGTCCATTTCATTATGTATAAGTTAATTTGTTTATATTTGAGTTATAACTTATGTAGATATATGACCGAACCTAACCATCCCAACCTAACCTAACCTAACCTATCTTAACCAAACCTAAACTATCACAACTAAGTCAATAAATTATGGTCTTCATATAATATAATAATAGTAATGCATATAAACTAAATGGCCACAATTTATTGAAAATATAGAAAATCACTCGGCCTATTAGGCAAATCGGGCCTTGCATAGTAGGCCGAGAAGTGCGTTAAGGCTACTAGGTACGACATATATATATATATATATATATATATATAATATATATATATATATATACATATATATATATTATATATATATATATATATATATATATATTATATATATATATATATATATATATATATATATATATATATATATATATATATATATATATATATATATATATATATGTCGTACCTAGTAGCCAGAACGCACTTTTTGGCCTACTATGCAAGGCCCGATTTGCCTAATAAGCCGCGTTTTGCTGAATTAATATATTTTATCTAATTTTTTTCTTATGAAATGATAAAGCTACCCATTTTATTATGAATGAGGTCAATTTTTTTTTATTGGAGTTAAAATTAACGTAGATATATGACCGAACCTAACCAACCCTACCTAACCTAACCTAACCTATCTTTATAGGTTCGGTTAGGTTAGGTAGCCGAAAAAGTTAGGTTAGGTTAGGTTAGGTAGGTTAGGTAGTCGAAAAACAATTAATTCATGAAAACTTGGCTTATTAGGCAAATTGCGCCATGCATAGTAGGCTGAGAAGTGAGTTCTGGCTACTAGGTACGACATATATATATATATATATATATATATATATATATATATATATATATATGTCGTACCTAGTAGCCGGAACTCACTCCTCAGCCTACTATGCAAGGCCCGATTTGCCTAATAAGCCAAGTTTTCATGAATTAATATATTTTCTCTAATTTTTTCTTGTGAAATGATAAAGCTACCCATTTCATTATGTATGAGGTCAATTTTTTGTTATTGGAATTAAAATTAACGTAGATATATGACCGAACCTAACCAACCCTACCTAACCTAACCTAACCTATCTATATAGGTTAGGTTAGGTTAGGTAGCCGAAAAAGTTAGGTTAGGTTAGGTTAGGTAGGTTAGGTAGTCGAAAAACAACTAATTCATGAAAACTTGGCTTATTAGGCAAATTAGGCCTTGCATAGTAGGCTGAGAAGTGCATTCTGGCTACTAGGTACGACATATATATATATATATATATATATATATATATATATGTCGTACCTAGTAGCCAGAACTCACTTCTCAGCCTACTATGCAAGGCCCGATTTGCCTAATAAGCCAAGTTTTCATGAATTAATGTTTTTTCGTCTACCTAACCTACCTAACCTAACCTAACCTAGCTTTTTTTGGCTACCTAACCTAACCTTACCTATATATATAGGTTAGGTTAGGTTAGGTAGGGTTGGTTAGGTTCGGTCATATATCTACGTTAATTTTAACTCCAATAAAAAAAAATTGACCTCATACGTAGTGAAAAGGGTAGCTTTATCATTTCATAAGAAAAAAATTATAGTAAATATATTAATTCATGAAAACTTGGCTTATTAGGCAAATCGGGCCTTGAATAGTAGGCTGAGAAGTGAGTTCTGGCTACTAGGTACGACATATATATATATATATATATATATATATATATATATATATATATATATATATATATATATATATATATATATATATATATTAGTATATTTTGGAAGCAGTCTTCCCTGTAGACATATATTATTAAATATGACCGAAAAAGTAAGATTAATAATTCTAACACGACTTTTCTCAATCTTTTTCTCAAACTTTTCGACATATATATATATATATATATATATATATATATATATATATATATATATATATATATATATATATATATATATATATATATATATATTAGTATATTTTGGAAGCAGTCTTCCCTGTAGACATATATTATTAAATATGACCGAAAAAGTAAGATTAATAATTCTAACACGACTTTTCTCAATCTTTCGTACATTTCTTTTCACTGTTGGAGGTAAATCAAAAATCAATTCTCCAAAATTCATTTTTATGTCTAATCTGACGCGACACGAGCGCGTTTCGTAAAACTTATTACATTTTCAAAGACTTTAGTTTACAAATACACAACTGAATAGAACTTACGCATCTCCGATTTTATATCTACATTTGAGTGAGGTGGAATAGTTGATGTGGCATTAATCAACACAAGACAGAACAAGAGGTGGTATTAATAGGGTATTAATTTCATCAACACAAGACAGAACAAGGGGTGGCATTAATAGGGTATTAATTTCATCAACACAAGACAGAACACGAAACAATGGGTATTGAATAGAAGTGTTTGTAGAAAGCCTATTGGTCCATATTTCTTGATGCTTCTATATTGGAGCGGAGTCTTGAGGTGGGTAGAATATAGTTGTGCAATAATTGGCTCTTGATTGCTGGTGTTGACTTCTTGATGTGTAGTGCCTCGCAAACGTCAAGCCGCCTGCTATCGCTGTATCTATCGATGATTTCTGTGTTGTTTACTAGGATTTCTCTGGCGATGGTTTGGTTGTGGGAAGAGATTATATGTTCCTTAATGGAGCCCTGTTGCTTATGCATCGTTAAACGCCTAGAAAGAGATGTTGTTGTCTTGCCTATATACTGGGTTTTTTGGAGCTTACAGTCCCCAAGAGGGCATTTGAAGGCATAGACGACGTTAGTCTCTTTTAAAGCGTTCGGTTTTGTGTCTGGAGAGTTTCTCATGAGTAGGCTGGCCGTTTTTCTGGTTTTATAGTAAATCGTCAGTTGTATCCTCTGATTTTTGTCTGTAGGGATAACGTTTCTATTAACAATATCTTTCAGGACCCTTTCCTCCGTTTTATGAGCTGTGGAAAAGAAGTTCCTGTAAAATAGTCTAATAGGGGGTATAGGTTGTTGTGTTGATTAATGCCACATCACCCCTTCCACCTCACTCAAATGTAGATATAAAATCGGAGATGCGTAAGTTCTATTCAGTTGTGTATTTGTAAACTAAAGTCTTTTAAAATGTAATAAGTTTTACAAAACACGCTCCTGTCGCGTCAGACTAGAAATAGAAATGAATTTTGGAGAATTGATTTTTGATTTACCTCCAACAGTGAAAAGAAATGTACGAAAGATTGAGAAAATTCGTGTTAGAATTATTAATCTTACTTTTTCGGTCATATTTAATAATATATATATATATATATATATATATATATATATATATATATATATATATATATATATATATATATATATATATATATATATATATAAATAATATATATTATATAAATTATTTATATATATATATTATATATATAATTATATAGGTCATATGTTTTTGTATTTTTGCTGATTTGTTAGTAAATAATAAAAGAAATATAAATTATTTGATTTTTTACCCTTAAATTGGTTTTAATATCTAAATTGAAAACAATAATATAATATAAAAAAATATTACAAAAATAATTATACAATATAAAATAAAATATAATAAAAATAATGATATAATATAAAATAATATAATTTAATTTCAAGAAATTTAACTTTAAACACAAGGTGAAAAGGGTTTAGATTAGGCTCAAACCTTTCACAAGAGATTCATATTGGTGTATGAATGGATTATGAATGACTCATGTTAGGATTGTAAAGTTTCCACAACATCTCAAATTAGTGTTAGATACGTAGGTCTTGGTTATAAGTTTTGGAAACCTATTTAAGTCCACACACAATATCGTATCTGATACGACAAAACAAACTTTTCCAATCCTTTCAAATACTTTCCAGATATGTTGTGGCAACCTTAAATTGTTTGCTGGGTGAGGATTTTGAAGGATGTGATCATGTCTCCCCTTACTCTTTTGTCTTCCAGGGCCGTAAGGTGCATTTCCCGCAGCCTTTCCTCGTAACTCATGCCTCTTAGTTCTGGGACTAGTCTAGTGGCATACCTTTGTACTTTTTCCAGCTTCGTCTTGTGCTTGACAAGGTACGGGCTCCATGCTGGGGCCTTATACTCCAGGATTGGTCTTACATATGTGGTGTACAAGATTCTGAATGATTCCTTACACAGGTTCCTGAACGCTGTTCTGATGTTAGCTAGCCTCGCATATGCCGCAGACGTTATTCTTTTTATGTGGCCTTCAGGAGACAGGTTTGGTGTGATATGAACTCCTAGATCTTTCGCTCTGTCCGTTTCATTAAGTACTTCATCTCCTATTCTGTATCCTGTGTCTGGCCTCCTGTTTCTACTGCCTAACTGCCTAGTTTCATTATGTGTGTATGTGTACTCACCTAGTTGTGCTTGCGGGGGTTGAGCTCTGGCTCTTTGGTCCCACCTCTCAACCGTCAATCAACAGGTGTACAGGTTCCTGAGCCTATTGGGCTCTATCATATCTACACTTGAAACTGTGTATGGAGTCAGCCTCCACCACATTGCTTCCTAATGCATTCCATTTGTCAACCACTCTGACACTAAAAAAGTTCTTTCTAATATCTCTGTGGCTCATTTGGGCACTCAGTTTCCACCTGTGTCCCCTAGTGCGTGTGCCCCTTGTGTTAAATAGCCTATCTTTATCAACCCTGTCGATTCCCTAGAATCACTAGTGTTTGTGTGTGTGTGTGTGTGTGTGTGTGTGTGTGTGTGTGTGTGTGTGTGTGTGTGTGTGTGTGTGTGTGTGTGTGTGTGTGTGTGTGTGTGTGTGTGTGTGTGTATGCGTGTGTGTGTGTACTCACCTAATTGTGCTTCCGGGGGTTGAGGTTTGGCTCTTTGGTCCCGCCTCTCAACAACACATACACACACACACACACGTGTGTGTGTGTGTACTCACCTAATTGTACTCACTTAATTGTGCTTGCGGGGGTTGAGCTTTGGCTCTTTGGTCCCGCCTCTCAACTGTCAATCAACTGGTGTACAGATTCCTGAGCCTACTGGGCTCTGTCATATCTACATTTGAAACTGTGTATGGAGTCAGCCTCCACCACATCACTTCCTAGTGCATTCCATTTATTAACTACTCTGACACTGAAAAAATTCTTTCTAACGTCTCTGTGGCTCATCTGGGTACTAAGTTTCCACCTGTGTCCCCTTGTTCGTGTCTCACCCGTGCTGAAGAGTTTGTCTTTGTCCACCCTGTCAATTCCCCTGAGAATTTTGTAGGTGGTTATCATGTCTCCCCTTACTCTTCTGTTTTCCAGGGATGTGAGGTTCAGCTCCTTTAGCCTTTCCTCGTAGCTCAATCCTCTCAGTTCCTGGACGAGCCTGGTGGCATTCCGCTGAATCTTCTCTAACTTTGTCTTGTGTTTAACTAGGTATGGACTCCAGGCTGGAGCTGCATACCCTAGGATTGGTCTTACATAAGTGGTATACAGGGTTCTGAAAGATTCCTTACACAAGTTTCTGAAGGCAGTTCTTATGTTGGCCAGTCTAGCATATGCCGCTGATGATATTCTTTTGATGTGGGCCTCTGGGGACAGGTTCGGTGTGATATCAACCCCCAGATCCTTCTCTCTATTTGATTCTTGCAGGATTTCCCCTCCCAGATGATACCTTGTGTTCAGCCTCCTGCTCCCTTCGCCTAATTTCATCACCTTACACTTTCCAGAGTTAGACTTCAGCAGCCATTTTCTAGACCATTCCTCCAGTTTATCCAGGTCATCCTGTAGTCTCTGTCTATCTTCATCCGTCTTGATTCTTCTCATAATTTTTGCATCATCAGCAAACATCGAGAGGAATGAGTCTATACCCTCTGGAAGATCGTTCACATATATTAGAAACAGGATGGGTCCAAGTACTGAGCCCTGTGGGACTCCGCTGGTGACATCTCGCCACTCTGATGTCTTCCCCCTCACCGTTACTCGCTGTTTCCTGTCGCTTAAGTACTCCCTTATTCACTGGAGCACCTTCCCTTTTACTCCTGCCTGTTGCTCCAACTTTTTTAACAGCCTTTTATGGGGTACTGTGTCAAAGGCTTTTTGGCGTGTGTGTGTGTGTGTGTGTGTGTGTGTGTGTGTGTGTGTGTGTGTGTCTGTGTGTGTGTGTGTCTGTGTGTGTGTGTGTGTGTGTGTGTGTGTGTGTGTGTGTGTGTGTGTGTGTGTGTGTGTGTGTGTGTGTGTGTGTGTGTGTGTGTGTGTGTGTGTGTAATTACCTTTTTTTTTTTTTTTTTTTTTTGAGATATATACAAGAGTTGTTACATTCTTGTACAACCACTAGTACGCGTAGCGTTTCGGGCAGGTCCCTGGAATACGATCCCCTGCCGCGAAGAATCGTTTTTTCATCCAAGTACACATTTTACTGTTGCGTTAAACAGAGGCTACAGTTAAGGAATTGCGCCCAGTAAATCCTCCCCGGCCAGGATACGAACCCATGACATAGCGCTCGCGGAACGCCAGGCGAGTGTCTTACCACTACACCACGGAGATTGTAAATTGATTGTACCTAAGTGCAATTACCTAAGTGTAGTTACAGGATGAGAGCTACGCTCGTGTTGTCCCGTCTTTACAGCACTCTTTGTCATATAACGCTTTGAAACTACTGACGGTCTTGGCCGTCAGTAGTGTGTGTGTGTGTGTGTGTATGTGTGTGTGTGTGTGTGTGTATGTGTGTGTGTGTGTGTGTGTGTATGTGTGTGTGTGTGTGTGTGTGTATGTGTGTGTGTACTCACCTATATGTACTCACCTATATGTGCTTGCAGGATCGAGCATTGACTCTTGGATCCCGCCTTTCTAGCTATCGGTTGTTTACAGCAATGACTCCTATCCCATTTCCCTATCATACCTAGTTTTAAAGGTATGAATAGTATTTGCTTCCACAACCTGTTCCCCAAGTGCATTCCATTTTTCTACTACTCTCACGCTAAAAGAAAACTTCCTAACATCTCTGTGACTCATCTGAGTTTCCAGTTTCCACCCATGTCCCCTCGTTCTGTTATTATTACGTGTGAACATTTCATCTATTTCCACTTTGTCAATTCCCCTGAGTATTTTATATGTCCCTATCATATCTCCTCTCTCCCTTCTTTTCTCTAGTGTCGTAAGGTTCAGTTCCTTCAGCCGCTCTTCATATCCCATCCCTCGTAACTCTGGGACAAGCCTCGTCGCAAACCTCTGAACCTTCTCCAGTTTCTTTATGTGTTTCTTCAGGTGATGGCTCCATGATGGCGCGGCATACTCTAAGACGGGTCTCACGTAGGCAGTGTAAAGCGCCCTAAAAGCTTCCTCATTTAGGTTTCTGAATGAAGTTCTAATTTTCGCCAGTGTAGAGTACGCTGCTGTCGTTATCCTATTAATATGTGCCTCAGGAGTTAGATTAGGTGTCACATCCACTCCCAGGTCTCTTTCTCGAATCGTTACAGGTAGGCTGTTCCCCTTCATTGTGTACTGTCCCTTTGGTCTCCTGTCACCTGATCCCATTTCCATAACTTTACATTTACTGGTGTTAAACTCCAGTAGCCATTTCCCTGACCATCTCTGCAGCCTGTTTAAGTCCTCTTGGAGGATCCTACAATCCTCGTCTGTCACAACTCTTCTCATTAATTTTGCGTCATCTGCAAACATTGACATGTATGATTCCACTCCTGTAAACATATCATTTACGTAAATTAGAAAGAGGATTGGTCCCAGCACCGATCCTTCAGGTACTCCACTTGTTACTGTTCGCCAGTCCGACTTTTCGCCCCTTACCATTACCCTCTGGCTCCTTCCTGTTAGGTAGTTCTTCACCCATACTAGGGCCTTTCCGCTTACTCCTGCCTGCCTCTCAAGTTTGTATAGCAGTCTCATGTGCGGTACCGTATCAAAGGCCTTTTGGCAGTCAAGAAATATGCAGTCCGCCCAGCCTTCTCTGTCCTGCCTTATCCTTGTTACTTTATCATAGAATTCTAAAAGGTTTGTTAGACATGATTTCCCTGTCCAGAACCCATGTTGGTGCTTGTTTACAAACCCAATGCTCTCCAGGTGCTCAACAAGTCTTAGCCTAATTATTCTTTCAAGTATTTTGCAGGGGATGCTTGTCAGTGATACGGGTCTGTAGTTAAGTGCCTCCTCCCTATCACCTTTTTTGAAAATCGGTACGACATTTGCCTCCTTCCAGCAACTGGGCAATTCTCCCGACATAAGTGACTCATTAAAGATCATTGCCAGAGGCACGCTGAGAGCCTGCACTGCCTCTTTAAGTATCCACGGTGATACTTTGTCTGGTCCAACAGCTTTATTTGCATCCAGTGTTGTCAACTGTTTCATTACATCCTCTGCTGTCACCTCTATATCTGATAGTCTTTCATCTTGGGTAATCTCTTCTAACAATGGGAGCTGCTCAGGCTCGGTTGTGAACACTCCATGGAATTTTGCATTCAGTACCTCGCAGATTTCCTTGTCGCTTTCTGTATATGCCCCTTCTGTTTTCCTCAGTCTTGTCACTTGGTCATTTACCGACATCTTCCTTCTTATATGGCTATGTAGTAATTTTGGTTGCTTTTTCGCTTTGACTGCAATATCATTCTCATAATTTCTTTCCGACACTCGTCTTATGTTAATGTAATCATTCCTAGCTCTGTTACATCTAATCCTGTTGTCCTCTGTCCTTTGTCTTCTGTACTTCCTCCACTCCCTCCTGCTTCTCACCTTTGCTTCCTGACACTGTCTATTAAACCATGGGTTATTATATTCCCTCCTGTTTTTTTCCTTTATTGTTGGAATAAATCTATCTTCAGCCTCCTTGCATTTCAATATGACTTGGTTCATCATACCTTGCACTGTTTTTCCTCTGAGTTCTTCCTCCCACTGCACTTCTCCCAGGTAGTCCCTTATCCTTCTGTAGTCCCCTTTTCTGTAATCAAGTCTCCTTTCCCGGACCTCTTGTCCTTTGGTCACAATTTTAAGCTCCATCATGTAGTCAAAGACTAGGACACAATGGTCACTAGCTCCTAGTGGTTTTTCATGTTCCAACTGCTCGATGTCTTCTACATTCTGAGTGATAATGAGATCTAATAGGCTGGGCGTATCCCCTCCTCTTTCCCTAGTATCTTCTTTCACATGCTGTGTTAGGAAATTCCTGTCAATAACGTCTACCAGCTTCGCTCCCCAGGTCTCCTCCCCGCCATGGGGATTCCTCGTTTCCCAATCTATCTCTCCGTGATTTAGGTCCCCCATGACCAGCAGCTTCGCTCTCATTCTATGCGCTAAAGTTGCTGCCCTCTGCAGTTCATCCATACATGTCTTGTTGCTGTCCTCGTACTCCTGCCTGGGCCTTCTACTGTTTGGTGGGGGATTGTAGAGTATCAAGATTACAATCTTCTTCCCATCCACTGTCAGATTTCCATGTATGAAGCTTGTGCTTTCATTGGTACCCGGATTTTCCAGCTCATCAAACTTCCATTTCCGCTTTATTAGTAGTGCCACTCCTCCTCCCTGTCTCTGTGTCCTTTCTTTTCTTATCACCTGGTACCCCTCTGGAAAGATTGCATCCGAGATCATGCCATTTATTTTAGTTTCCACTATTACCACTATGTCTGGGTCTGCCTCACTAACTCTTTCTTTTATCTCTTCTGTGTGTGTGTGTGTGTGTGTGTGTGTGTGTGTGTGTGTGTGTGTGTGTGTGTGTGTGTGTGTGTGTGTGTGTGTGTGTGTGTGTGTGTGTGTGTGTGTGTGTGTGTGTGTGTGTGTGTGTGTGTGTATGTGTGTGTGTGCGTATTTACTATTTGTGCTTGCATGACCGAGCCGTTAGCTCTTGGACCCCGCCTTTCTTACCGTCGTTTGTCTTCTGTACCCTACCTCGTTGTTTGTGTGGATATGTTCTTTTTTTTACTCACTAAGACTTGGTAATAAGGCAACATGTCACTTCTCATAGGGAATCTTTCAACTGTGAGTAGTTCAGTGCTACGACTTCTCTAATTTTCCTAATTGTATTCACATTAAGCAATGTGTACACACGTGTCTGAATGACATTCATGTGAGCATTTCAATATTCCATTGACGTTTTCAAATTTAAAAATATTACTTGTCATTCCTATTTGAAAATGTCGCCCCTCATAAATGTATGTTTCGAGGATGAAATTACCGGAATAATTACACCATCATCTTCATCATCTTGTGAGACATCGCCGACACCTCTACACTCGTCGTCGCCGACACCTCTACACTCGTCGTCGCCGACACCTCTACACTCGTCGTCGCCGACACCTCTACACTCGTTGTAACTGACTGTGTACACTTCGTACATTTATTGTCTCGCTAATTTGAGATCATATTAGATTCCATATGTCACTGGCATTATATGTATGATTTTCCGAATAATTTTTGTTTTTCAGTGTTTGATGTTCCGATTAATTTTTTTAAGAAATTAAAATCACATGAATATCATCATGGTTTTTAGTCAATGATAATATTTTTTAATTTGTAAACAGCAGTGATCTTATTGGTTCCAATTTAGTGCACCAATAACACAAACTATTCAGTCCCGGGGAAATGCACTGACAGAACTTGAATACCAACATGTTGATTTAAAAGAAGTAGAGAGTTTTTAAGACGTAAGTAGAGATCCTTCCCCTTCGACGGCTGGCGGTACACTGAGACACCACGTGGAGCACTTGTTGTGGCGGGGAGGGGGCGGGGCCTACTGACGTCACCAACTATGTCACTCCACCCAGCACTTGTTGTGGCGGGGAGGGGGCGGGGCCTACTGACGTCACCAACTACGTCATTCCACCCAGCACTTGTTGTGGCGGGGAGGGGACGGGGCCTACTGACGTCACCAACTATGTCACTCCACCCAACACTTGTTGTGGCAGGGAGGGGGCGGGGCTTACTGACGTCACCAACTATGTCACTCCACTCAACACTTGTTGTGGCAGGGAGGGGGCGGGGCCTACTGACGTCACCAACTATGTCACTCCACCCAGCACTTGTTGTGGCGGGGAGGGGGCGGGGCCTACTGACGTCACCAACTATGTCACTCCACCCAGCACTTGTTGTGGCGGGGAGGGGGCGGGGCCTACTGACGTCACCAACTACGTCATTCCACCTTCCCCTATCATGCCAGGAACAAAGTCCTTACAACCAAATATGATTCTTACAAATCCTATTTGTTAACGACAATTAGTAGCTGGTGGACGCCTTAAGACGTGACAGACTTATGACCTGTCACATCTCTACATGTTAAGTATGGCCTTAGCCTAATTATATAGCTTCTGACCACACGACCAGTTGTAGTACTTACCAAAACCTCTATGATTAATCTGGTTTCAGATGAAGTATTACCAAAATCTAATTCATGATTACTAAACAGTTTCTGCAAATAATAAAAAGGAAACCAACAAGTTAGCCTTTTTGTTCCCTCTTTATGAAGTTATACATCACAAGATATAGTACATTTGTCATATATATTATTTACAGAGGAAATATTAGATTACATATAGGTGACATAATTCTCAGGAAAACAGTGTTTCATGTTATCACAGAATATGAACAGTGAACATCCACACACACACAATGTAATTAGAAAGAAGCATAAATATGGTAATCTTAATATTCCTGTATTCTATATCAATATAAAACATTACAAACCTGATTAAATCTGCTCTAATGTCTGGTCAACACAATGCTTCTGGAGTGTCTTAATCCAGTTTGTAAGCATAAATTTTTGCTTTTATAAATAAAAAATGTGCATATTATTTTTAACTTCATTACATTGGCCAGTTGTATTGTTGTCCACAATGCTCAACATCATCAATCTGTCATTAGTGTGGTGTCAAGAATATGTATGTACAAGAGTTAACGTTGTTTTGGAGCAATCAACTTGACATGAAGAGTTGCCCATATTGTTCTCAGTATATAAGTGGATATGTCTCCTCTACTCTGTGTACTATAACAATGATCAAGATGTTATACACTTGTTGACTGGTCATCATTAACAACACTTCAACATTACTTATCTGCCTGAGAACATTATTTGCACATGAATAAAAGTGAGGCGAACAGAGGCAAGGTCGGGGTACTTCGACATATGTATCAAGGTCAGTATACCTCGACATATGTATCAAGGTCAGTATACTCAGGCACATGTATCAAGGTTATTATACACCAGCATATGCATCAAGGTCAGTATACTCGAGCATATGTATCGAGGTCAGTATACTCCAGCATATATATATATCAAGGATCAGTATACACTGGCATGTGTATCAAGGTCAGTATACACCAGCATATATATCAAGGTCAGAATACTACGGCATATGTATGAAGGTCAGTATACTCAAGCATATGTATGAAGGTCAGTATACACTAGCAAATGTATCAAGGTCAGAACACATCAGCAAATGTATCAGGTCAGTATTCTCCGACGTATGTATCAAGGGCAGTATACCCAGGCATATGAATCAAGGTCAGTATTCTCCACCATATTTATCCAAGTCAGAAAACTCCAAAATAATAATAAAGGTCAGTATGCACCGGCATATGTATCAAGGTCAGTATACTCCAGCAAATGTATCAAGGTTAGTATACTCTGGCATATGTATCAAGGTCAGTATAATCTGGCATTAGTTTCAAGGTCAGTATACTAGAGCATAAATATCAAGGTCAGTATATTCTGTATTATGTGTCCAGTTTAGTATACCTCGGCAAATGTATCAAGTTAAGTATTCCCCAGCATATTAATCAAGGTCGGAATACTCTGGAATATATATCAAGGTCAGTATACACAGGCATATGTATCAAGGTCAGAATACACCAGCATATGTATCAAAGTCAGTATACTCTCTCATATGAATCTAGGTTAGTATACTAGAACATAAATATGAAGGTCAGTATACTCTGCCATATGTGTAAGGGTCAGTATACTCTGACATGTATCAAGATCAGTATACTCCAGCATATGTATCTGTAAGAATACACCGGCATATATATCAAGGTCAGTATACTCCAGCGTATGTATCAAGGTCAGTATAATCTGGTATAAGTATCAAGATCAGTACATCTGGTCATATGTATCAATGTCAGTATACACATGCATATGCGTCAAGGTCAGTATATTATGGCTTATTTATCAAAGTCATTATACTCCGGCATATGTATCAAGGTCAGCATACTGTGTCATTTGAATCATGGTCAGTATACTGTCATACGTGTCAGTATATTCTGGTATATATATCAAGATCAGTATATGCTCTCATAAGTATCAAGGTCAATATACACTGGCATATGTACCAAGGGCAGTATACTCTGGAATATTTGTCAAAATCAGCATACTCTGTCATATGTATTAAGGTCAGTATACACCAGAAAATTTATCAAGGTCAGTATACTTTGGCAAATGTATCACTCAGTATACTCTAACATATGAAACAATGTCAGTATACTAAAGCATAGCTATCAAGGTCAGTATACTCCAGCATTTGTATCAAGGTCAGTATACTCTGGCATATGTATCAAAGTCAGTATACTTTTGCATATGAATCAGGGTCAGTATACTCTGTCATGTGAATCAAGGTTATTATACTCTGACATATTTATCAAGATCAGTGTACTCCATCATATGTTTCAAGGTCAGTATACTCCAGCATATGCATCAAGGTAAGTATACTCTGGCATATGTATCATGGCCAGTATACTCCAGCACATGAATCAAGGCCAGTATACTCTGGCATAAGTTTCATTTACAGTATACTGTCATATATGTGAAGGACAGTATACTCTGACATATGTATCCCCAGCAAACAATTTTAGGTTGCCACAACATATCTGGAAAGTATTTGAAAGTATTGGAAACGTTTGTTTTATCGTATCAGATACGATATTGTGTGTGGACTTAAATAGGTTTCCAAAACTTATAACCAAGACATATGTATCTAACACTAATTTGAGATGTTGTGGCAACTTTACACTCCTAACATGAGTCATTCATAATCCATTCATATACCAATATGAATCTCTTATGAAAGGTTTGAGCCAATAATCTGAACCCTTTTCACATCTTTGTGTTTAAAGTTAAATTTCTTGAAATTAAATTATATTTTATATTATATTATTTTTATTATATTTTATATTATATTATTATTTTCAATTTAAATATTAAAACCAATTTAAGGGTAAAAAAAATCTAATAATTTATATTTCTTTTATTATTTACTAACAATTATAATTATTTACTAACGGAGATAGGGGAGGCTGTACGGCGGAGAGTGGCGGCTGTGGTGGACAGTGGCGGCGGTGGCGGATAGTGGCGGCGGGCGGACAGTGGCGGCGGCGGGCGGACAGTGGCGGCGGGCGGACAGTGGCGGCGGTGGCGGATAGTGGCGGCGGGCGAACAGTGGCGGCGGTGGCGGATAGTGGCGGCGGGCGGACAGTGGCGGCGGGCGGACAGTGGCGGCGGGCGGACAGTGGCAGCTGTGGCGGATAGTGGCGGCAGGCGGACTGTAGCGGCGGCGGGCAGACCGTGGCGGCGGCGGGCGGACAGTGGCGGCGGCGGGCGGACAGTGGCGGCGGCGGGCGAACAGTGGCGGCGGCGGGCGGACAGTGGAGGCGGCGGGCGGACAGTGGAGGCGGCGGGCGGACAGTGGTGGCGGCGGGCGGACAGTGGTGGCGGCGGGCGGACAGTGGCGGCGGCGGGCGAACAGTGGCGGCGGCGGGCGGACAGTGGAGGCGGCGGGCGGACAGTGGAGGCGGCGGGCGGACAGTGGTGGCGGCGGGCGGACAGTGGTGGCGGCGGGCGGACAGTGGAGGCGGCGGGCGGACAGTGGTGGCGGCGGGCGGACAGTGGTGGCGGCCGGCGGACAGTGGTGGCGGTGGCAGACAGTGGTGGCGTTGGCGGACAGTGGCGGCGGTGGCGGACAGTGACGGCGGTGGCGGACAGTGGCGGCGGTGGCGGACAGTGGCGGCGGTGGCGGACATTGGCGGCGGTGGCGGACACTGGCGGCTGTGTCTGGCGGTGGTGGCGGGCGGTGGCGGGTGGCGGCTGGCGGTGGTGGGTGGTGGCGGCGGTGGTGGTGGGTGGTGGTGGCGGCGGCGGCTGGTGGTGGTGGGTGGTGGTGGCGGCGGCGGCTGGTGGTGGTGGGTGGTGGTGGCGGCGGCGGCGGCTGGTGGTGGTGGGTGGTGGCGGCGGCGGTGGTGGTGGGTGGTGGTGGTGGTGGGTGGTGGTAGCGGCGGTGGTGGTGGGTGGTGGGCGGCGGCGGCTGGTGGTGGTGGGTGGTGGCGGCGGTGGTGGTGGGTGGTGGTGGCGGCGGCGGCTGGTGGTGGTGGGTGGTGGCGGCGGGTGGTGGGTGGCGGCGGCGGGTGGTGGGTGGTGGCGGCTGTGGCGGGCGGTGGCGGGCGGCGGCGGGCGGCGGCGGCTGTGGTGGGTGGTGACGATCGGCGGTGGGGGGGGCTGGTGGCGGCTGGTGGCGGCTGGCGGTGGCGGCTTGCGGTGGCGACTGTGGCAACGGGCGGTGACGGCTGATAGCGGGCGGTGGTGGCGGCTGGTGACAGGTGGTGGTGGCGGTGGTGGCGGCTGGTGGTGGTGGCAGCTGGTGGCGGTGATGGCGGCTGGTTGTGGTGGCAGCTGGTGGCGGTGATGGCGGCTGGTGGTGGTGGTGGTGGCGGCTGGTGGTGGTGGCAGCTGGTGGCGGTGATGGCGGCTGGTGGTGGTGGCAGCTGGTGGCGGTGATGGCGGCTGGTGGTGGTGGTGGTGGCGGCTGGTGGTGGTGGCAGCTGGTGGCGGTGATGGCGGCTGGTGGTGGTGGTGGTGCTGATGGCGGCTGGTGGCGGGCGGTGGCGGGCGGTGGCGGCTTGTGGCGGCTGGTGGTGGCGGCGTTGGTGGGTGGTGGTGGTGGTGGGTGGTGGTGGCGGCTGTGGTGGGTGGTGGCGGTGGTGTCGGCGGCGGCTGTGGTGGGTGGTGGCGGCGGCGGTGGTGATGGGTGGTGGCGGCGGCGGTGGTGGTGGGTGGTGGTGGCGGCGGCGGTGATGGGTGGTGGCGGCGGTGGTGGTGGGTGGTGGTGGCGGCGGCGGCTGGTGGTGGTGGGTGGTGGTGGTGGGTGGTGGCGGCGGGTGGCGGTGGTGGGTGGCGGTGGCTGGTGGCGGCTGGTGGTGGGTGGTGGCGGCGGGTGGTGAGTGGCGGTGGCTGGTGGCGGCTGGTGGTGGGTGGTGGCGGGTGGCGGCTGGTGGTGGGTGGTGGCGGGTGGCGGCTGGTTGTGGGTGGTGGCGGGTGGTGGCGGGTGGCGGCTGGTGGTGGGTGGTGGCGGGTGGCGGCTGGTGGTGGCGGGTGGCGGCTGGTGGTGGGTGGTGGCGGCTGGTGGCGGGTGGCGGCGGGTGGCGGCTGGTGGTGGGTGGCGGGTGGCGGCGGGTGGCGGCTGGTGGCGGGTGGCGGCTGGTGGCGGGTGGCGGCGGGTGGCGGCTGGTGGCGGGTGGCGGCTGGTGGTGGCGGGTGGCGGCTGGTGGTGGCTGGTGGCGGGTGGCGGCTGGTGGTGGGTGGTGGCGGCGGGTGGTGCGTGGCGGTGGTGGGTGGCGGGTGGCGGCTGGTGGCGGGTGGTGGCGGGTGGCGGCTGGTGGCGGGTGGCGGCGGGTGGCGGCTGGTGGCGGGTGGCGGCTGGTGGTGGCGGGTGGCGGCTGGTGGTGGCTGGTGGCGGGTGGCGGCTGGTGGTGGGTGGTGGCGGCGGGTGGTGCGTGGCGGTGGTGGGTGGCGGGTGGCGGCTGGTGGCGGGTGGTGGCGGCTGGTGGCGGGTGGCGGGTGGTGGCGGGTGGTGGCGGGTGGCGGCTGGTGGTGGGTGGTGGCGGGTGGCGGCGGGTGGTGGGTGGTGGCGGCGGGTGGTGAGTGGCGGTGGTGGGTGGTGGTGGGTGGTGGCGGGTGGCGGCTGGTGGTGGGTGGCGGGTGGCGGCGGGTGGTGGGTGGTGGCGGCGGGTGGTGAGTGGCGGTGGTGGGTGGTGGGTGGCGGTGGCTGGTGGCGGGTGGCGGCTGGTGGTGGGTGGTGGTGGGTGGCGGCTGGTGGTGGGTGGCGGCGGGTGGAGGCTGGTGGTGGGTGGCGGGTGGCGGCGGCTGGTGGTGGGTGGCGGGTGGCGGCTGGTAGTGGGTGGTGGCAGGTGGCGGGTGGCGGCTGGTGGTGGGTGGTGAGTGGCGGTGGTGGATAGCGGTGGCTGGTGGCGGGTGGCGGCTGGTGGCGGGTGGTGGCGGGTGGCGGCGGGTGGCGGGTGGTGGCGGCGGGTGGCGGGTGGCGGCTAGTGGCGGGTGGTGGCGGGTGGCGGCGGGTGGCGGGTGGTGGCGGGTGGCGGCTGGTGGTGGGTGGTGGCGGCGGGTGGTGAGTGGCGGTGGTGGGTAGCGGTGGCTGGTGGCGGGTGGCGGCTGGTGGCGGGTGGTGGCGGGTGGCGGGTGGTGGCGGGTGGCGGGTGGTGGCGGGTGGCGGCGGGTGGCGGGTGGCGGCGGGTGGCGGGTGGTGGCGGGTGGCGGGTGGTGGCGGGTGGTGGCGGGTGGTGGCGGGTGGCGGCGGGTGGCGGGAGGTGGCGGGTGGCGGCGGGTGGCGGGTGGTGAGTGGCGGTGGTGGGTGGCGGTGGTGGGTGGCGGTGGCGGCTGGTGGTGGGTGGTGGCGGCTGGTGGTGGGTGGTGGCGGCTGGTGGTGGGTGGTGGCGGGTGTTGGGTGGTGGCGGGTGGCGGCTGGTGGTGGGTGGCGGCTGGTGGTGGGTGGCGGCTGGTGGTGGGTGGCGGGTGGCGGCGGGTGACGGCTGGTGGTGGGTGGCGGGTGGCGGCTGGTGGTGGGTGGTGGCGGGTGGCGGCTGGTGGTGGGTGGTGGCGGGTGGCGGCTGGTGGTGGGTGGCGGCTGGTGGTGGGTGGTGGCGGGTGGCGGCTGGTGGTGGGCGGCGGGTGGCGGCTGGTGGCGGCCAGCTGGGACACACCCTTCACCACTGAAGGTCTGAGCAAAACTAACCATATGTCTCTCTCACCCACCAGCCCAGTGTTGCCAGCTCGCGCTCTCAAAATGTTTCCTTCAAAGATTGTATATTATCTTTGAACAACAAGTTTGATTATCAAGGAAATAATGCATATATTATTGTCACATTAATACTGTGCAATATCTTATTACATTCCTGCTAAATAATTATAATTTGAAACAGGACAAAAAATCCAACATATATATAAAAACCAACATTAGAGATCACGAGGCCTAGGCCTCGCCTGTGACCACACATCCTGCCTCCCTGGCCTGCTACACTCACACACCTCACACTCTTAACTCTCTCATAATCACTCTCACTCTCTTACTCTTTCACTCTTACTCTCTGTCACTCTTACTCTCTGTCACTCTTACTCTCTGTCACTCTTACTCTGTCACTCTGTCACTCTTACTCTCTGTCACTCTTACTCTCTGTCACTCTTACTCTCTGTCACTCTTACTCTCTGTCACTCTTTCTCTCTGTCACTCTTACTCTCTGTTACTCTTACTCTGTCACACTTACTCTGTCACTCTGTCACTCTTACTCTCTGTCACTCTTACTCTCTGTCACTCTTACTCTCTGTCACTCTTACTCTGTCACTCTTACTCTCTGTCACTCTTACTCTGTCACTCTTACTCTCTGTCACTCTTACTCTCTGTCACTCTTACTCTCTGTCACTCTTACTCTCTGTCACTCTTACTCTCTGTCACTCTTACTCTGTCACTCTTACTCTCTGTCACTCTTACTCTCTGTCACTCTTACTCTCTGTCACTCTTACTCTGTCATTCTTACTCACTCTCAGTCACCCTTACCCATTCATACTCACTCTCTCACTCTTACTCGCATACTCTTACTCTCAATTACTCTTACTCTCAATCACTCTTACTCCCAATCACTCTTACTCCCAATCACTCTTACTCTCAATCACTCTTACTCTCAATCACTCTTACTCTCAATCACTCTTACTCTCATTCTTACTCTTACTCTCAATCACTCTTATTCTCATTCTTACTCCTACTCTCACTCTAACTCCTACTCCCAATCACTCTTACTCCCAATCACTCTTACTCTCAATCACTCTTACTCTCAATCACTCTTACTCTCAATCACTCTTACTCTCTGTCACTCTAACTCTGTCACTCTTACTCTGTCACTCTTACTTTGTCACTCTGTCACTCTTACTCTCTGTCACTCTTACTCTGTCACTCTTACTCTGTTACTCTGTCACTCTTACTCTCTGTCACTCTTACTCTGTCACTCTTACTCTCTGTCACTCTTACTCTGTCACTCTTACTCTGTCACTCTTACTCTCTGTCACTCTTACTCTCTATCACTCTTACTCTCTGTCACTCTTACTCTGTCACTCTTACTCTCTGTCACTCTTACTCTCTGTCACTCTTACTCTGTCATTCTTACTCACTCTCAGTCACCCTTACCCATTCATACTCACTCTCTCACTCTTACTCTCATACTCTTACTCTCAATTACTCTTACTCTCAATCACTCTTACTCCCAATCACTCTTACTCCCAATCACTCTTACTCTCAATCACTCTTACTCTCAATCACTCTTACTCTCAATCACTCTTACTCTCATTCTTACTCTTACTCTCAAACACTCTTATTCTCATTCTTACTCCTACTCTCACTCTAACTCGTACTCCCAATCACTCTTACTCCCAATCACTCTTACTCTCAATCACTCTTACTCTCAATCACTCTTACTCTCAATCACTCTTACTCTCAATCACTCTTACTCTCACTAACTCTCAATCACTCTTACTCTCACTCTAACTCTCAATCACTCTTACTCTCATACTCACCCTTACTCTCAATCACTTTACTCTCACTCTTACTCATTCTGTCACCCTTACTCTCACTCTTACTCACTCTGTCACTCCTACTCACTCTGTCACTCTTACTTATACTCACTCTTACTCACACTTACACACTCTCTGGCACTCTCACTCACCTTCAGTCACTCTTACTCACTCTTACCCACTCTCGCTCACTCTTACTCACTCTAGTTAATAAGAACACGCCAATATAAGACAACAAAACGTTTTCAGATTCTTTCTCACCACTTTCCAGCAACTTTTATAATTTATATAAATTATCTTAGGGAATAATACATAAATTATATATTTAAACATGATATTAGTGTTTAGTGGAATGCATAAGGAGTCAAATTGTGTTAAAAAGAGCGATTTTTAGAAAATTTGGAAAACTACTTTTTTCTGTTCATATTATAACTAAATAGATTTTAAAGGTTTCACTCAGCCAATATATATCATTCACAATTTATTAATGAATTTTACAAAAAAACACCATAAATTTTATATTTAAACATGTAAAAACTATTTGTTTTACATTTGGAAGAAAATAATTGTAGAAAAACAATTTATAATTAAACCTTTGTGTTTGGATTTTTTGAGTAAAAGTTTCTCAAAGGCTCTCCTGCACCATTCTCAATGCAAATCATTCCCACACCTATTATGGGAAGAGATAGGCGAACGTTGTGTAGATGATTTGTGTTTGCTGGGTCACGATCAGGTATACTCTGGCATATGTATTAGGACAAGTATAATGTCATATGTATCAAGGTCAGTAAACTCTGGTATATGTATCAAGGTCAGTATACTTCGGCATATGTATTAAGGCAAGTATACTTCAGCATATGTTTCAAGGTCAGTATACTCTGGTATATGTATGAAGGTCAGTATACTTCGGCATATATATTAAGGCAAGTATACTTCAGCATATGTAGCAAGGTCAGCATACATGTCAAATTTTTCGAGGTCAGTATCTAACAGTCAGTATACACCAGCAAATGTATTAAGGTTAATATACTCCAATATATGTATCAAGATCAGTATACACCGGCATATGTATCAAGTTCAAGGTTAAGCGTAGCTACCAGAGTTCTGTCTGTGACACCGACCACTCCTTGGTATGTAGCAAGATCAAGATGCAAACAAAGAAGATTCACCACTCGAAAAAGGAGGGAAGACCTCGCATTGACACCACCAAGACTTTCATTCAGGACTAGGTGGAAGATTTTACACGTTTGCTCGAGGAAGCTCTCCCTTGCCCGGCCGGGGTCACCGCCTGTAAAAGATGAGAGCACTTTAGAGACGCTGTGTTCAACGCTGCCATGTCCACCTTTGGCAAGAAGACCAGCAGGTCAGCAGATTGGTTCGAGGCTCACTCAGAAGAAATGACAGCGACAGGCTATGTGCCAACAACTATTGGATCCAGCTCTGCCCCCAGTTACAGACTGCAGCATATACAGGCAATGTAAGGGGAATGTATAACGGCATCAAGCAGACCTTCGGCCCAATCCAGAAGAAGACCGCGGCCCCTGAAATCAGTCACAGGCGATGTGAATCAGGATTAAACATTGCAGCTGAAGCGCTGGGTCGAGCACTACTCTGAGCTATACGCCAGGGAGAATGTGGTCACCGAAGACGCCCTGAGTGACTGCCTGAGTTTATGAAGCTCGACAGCGAACTGACCCTCGAAGAACTCAGCGAGGCCCCCCGCCAAACACACACCGAAACTACGACGTTGGTACAACGTTCGAACAAGTTTTAACACCACCTAACCAGTTATAACAACCAATATAACAAGTTGTAACAACGTTCTAATACGTCATAAACACGTTAAGCCAAGATGTAACAACTTTATTACAAGTTGTAACAAGCGGAAAATAGAGACAGTTTCGGTTTGTGTTTGATGGGCCTAGACTCCTTGCTTCTGACAAAGCTCCTGGAAAAGACGGCATTCCTGCCTGCCGAGACCTTGAAGTGCTGAAGAGGTAGCCTGCTCATGGAGATGCATGAAATCCTCTGCCTCTGCTGGGAAGAAGAAGAGGTGCCACAGGACATGAGGGATGCCATCAACGTCACGCTGTATAAGAATAAAGGTGACAGGGGGCGACTGCAACTATTACCGTAGCATCTCCCTTCTCAGTATTGTAGTAAAGCTTTTTGCTCGAGTCACATTAAAGAGGCTCCAAGTACTTGCAGAGAGAGTCCATCCAGAATCATAATGCGGATTCAGAGTTAACAGGTCCACCATCGATATGGTCTTTTTCCTCAGACAACTGCAAGAGAAATGCAGGGAACAGAAGCAGCCACTCTTCGTAGCCTTCATAGATCTGACGAAGGCCTTCGACCTCGTCAGCAGAGATGGCTTGTTCAAGATCCTCCACAAGATCGTATGCCCACCCAGGCTCCTCAGCATCATCAGATCTTTTCATGAAAACATGAAGGGCAGCGTGGTCTTTGATGGCTTACATCAGATGCCTTTGGCATCCGAAATGGAGTAGAGCAGGGCTGCGTCCTGGCTCCAATCCTACTCGGGGTTTTCTTCGTAGTTATGCTGCAGCACGACTTCGGATCTGCCACAGAAGGAATCTACCTCCGGACCAGGTCGGATGGAAAGCTCTTTAACCTCTCCAGGCTGAGAACCAAGACAAAAGTTCAGCTGGGGTGTCTGCGCGACTTCCTTTTTGCTGACAACGCAGCAGTCACGGCCCACTCAGCCGAAGACCTCCAACGGCTCATGATCCTCTTCAGCGAGGCCTGTCAGGCTTTCGGACTCACCATTAGCCTGAAGAAAACACAGATCAAGGGACAAGGAGTGGACTCCCCACCTGACATCGGCATTTCCATTACAAACTGGATCTCGTTCCGATTACAAACTAGTAGTCGAAGTCGACTTCGTGTATCTGGGCTCCACAATCTCTGACTCCCTTTCACTTGATATGGAGCTAAACAAACGCCTCGGTAAGGCGTCAACAACCATGTCCAGACTGATAAAGAGTGTGGGCCAACAATAAGCTGAGTGTACAAAGATCCAGGTTTACAGAGTCTGTGTGCTGAGCACTCTCCTATATGGCAGTGAGTCTTGGACACTCTGCGCCCGTCAGGAGAGACACCTGAACGGCCACCACATGCGCTGCTTCCAACACATCTTGGACTTCACCTGGCAGGATAAGGTGACAAACAACAGCATTCTGGGGAGAGCTAGAATCACTAGAATGTACTCAATACTGAAGCAGAGGCGAATGTGCTTGCTTGGGCATGTGATGCGAATAGGCAATGGCAGGATCCCCAAGGATCTCCTGTACAGAGAGCTGATGCAGGAAAAACGTCCAACGGGCAAGCCCCAGCTACAGTACAAAGACGTGTGCAAGAGGGACCTGAAAGCCATGGACGTCGATCATGCTACGTGGGAAACATTGGCTGCAGACCAGTAGTATATTCCGTGCCAGATAGGGGCACTTAACAAACAATGGGGGATACTTATCAGACAATGGAATCAGAGGCGGGGAGCCAGATAGGCCCACTTATCAGACAATGGAATCAGAGGCGGGGTGACAGATAGACCCACCTCAAATTGTAGTCTACGGTGAGCCCCCACCATATTTCACTTACTCTGGGTATCTCCTTTATAGGAGTAATTAAAGATATATATATTCGAACAAGTCTGAATGGCCTCTCCAGGACTATGTGCATATATGTCCGGAGCTATATAGGATACATATATACTCAAAATAAAAGAGGGTGAAAAGAAATAACACTTGTTTTATACAATATATTAACAAAAGTACATAGTGGCTTAAACGTAGTCGTAATCTAATTCCCCCCCATAATATTGTCTAACTAGACCCCTCCTCCGTGCCCACAGGTCCGTTGTGGGGTCTTCCTCCCCCTCCTGGGGTGATGATGACGATGAGTCATCATTCAGAGGGAGAAAAGACTGATGAGGTTCTTCTTCTTCTTCTTCTTCCTCTCCTAGGGGGGTGCTGACGTCATAGCGTTCACTCTCACTGGAAGGGTGTTGCCCTTCCTCTCCTTGTGGCTCGATGACGTCTTCACTTTCACTTCCAGCGGTCACCCCTTGGGCTGAGGTGGATGGGTGGGGCTCAGATGGTATGTCTGGATGACCATAGCCTAGGCTTTTGTATTTATTTAGGTAATAGCATTTATCATCAAATGCACTTTAACCCCTCTTAGTATTATGGGTGGTGACAATTCGCCCTCCTACATTCCTAATTTGGGAGTATTGGAAAGTATTTACTACTCCATTACTGTGTAGGGTTTCTTTAAAATGCCTATGAGATAAAGATCTTTGCACAGCGCGGGGATACCCTTAGCGGTAATGGAATTTGAATTGTTGTGCAACAGCAAACTATACATTTTGTGCTTGAGAGCTACAACTTCAAGGATGTGTCTGTCTGAAACCTCTGACTTTAAAAGTCCTAAAACACCCTTTTTAGACGGATCATACAAGGGGTGAGTTTCAGGGAAGTTACTGGTATCGATCCATGATCTAAGGGGTTCTTTCCCCATCTCGTTAAAGACATCTTCAGTCATTAAACTGAAGATGAAGCTGTCTGTATCCCTGTATATTAGTGCTGCCCTATCTGTATAGTGCTTCTTAAGTACCCTGTACCAAAAATGGTACAAACTGTATTTTGCTAGCTCAAGAATCTGGAACCCAATGTAATTAGTATGAGTAATTTTAATGAATGGTCTGGAACTGACAGACAATAATTTATTGTCACCTAAATGCACCATACGTTTAACCCTTAAACTGCGCATGGCGTATATATACGCCCTGAGTAACATGTCCCATGGTGCGCATGGCGTATATATACGCCATAGGATGCCAGGCCTGATTCAAATGGCCCGCGGCTACACGGGGTTCACAGTAGCTTCCTCAGGGCTCTTGTAAACAGATGCCATTTAAAAAAAGAATCGTGGGCAATATTCTCAGGTGTGAGAGGCACAGTACTGTTGGAGCAACCAAGGCCGGCGCACACAGCATGAGCGAACAGCATTGATGTTCAGCTTGTGACCACAGCATCGCCGAAAAATGTCAAAATAAATATATAATTGTTATTATTTAGCGATGACAATATTACAGATGACCAATGATTGTGATATAAATAACCAGGGTTGTGATAATAGCAGGATTGTTGTAATAATTAGCGCTGTGGGAGGAGTGATGCTGAGAGACGTAGGGAGACAGCATCGTTTACTGACTGTGTGGCCACCTGTTATTGTTTGCATTCACCATACCAGTTCAGTGGTTCTCTATGGTGAACACAAATGTAGATACTTATATATAATGTGTGTGTATTAGTGTAATAACAGCAAAAGGATTATGCTGGGAGGAGCCATATGGGTGACGGAGGTGACGTCGTCTGCACGATTTGTCTAGCTGTTTAGAGGGTGGCCACTATGCTCTTTGGGCGCACTACAAGCTTAGGTGTACAGTTACGGTGCATAAAACATGTAGATATTTATATATAATATATGTATATAGGGTAATAACACTGCAAAAGGTATTGTTGGGGGAGAAAGTTTAATGCGTGTGACCTTGAAAGAGTGAGGGAGCCGCCAGCCGCCATCTGTGTATAGCGACGACTCTTAGTGCCTGAACTAACTATATCAGCTTAGCTGTACAGTTGTGGTGAACAAAATATATACATACTTATATATAACGTCTGTATACAGTGTAATAACACCACAACTGGTATTGTTGGGGGAGAAAGTTTAGTGCGTGTGACCTTGAATGAGTGAGGGAGCCGCCAGCTGCCATCTGTGTATAGCGACGACTCTTAGTGCCTGAACTAACTATATCAGCTTAGCTGTACAGTTGTGGTGAACAAAATATATACATACTTATATATAACGTCTGTATATAGTGTAATAACACCACAACTGGTATTGTTGGGGGAGAAAGTTTAGTGCGTGTGTTGAGGGAGTGGCAGCGAGTGGCGGTAACTCTTCGTTGCTTTTTGACTCTCAATACCAACTTAGTGGTTCGTTATGGTGACCAAAACATGCCAATACTTATATATAACCTGTGTATAGAGTGTAATAGCAGCAAAACTATTTGTTAATTGTTTTATAAACATAATAATTGAATCACTAATATGCACATCATACTTTTGAGTATAGCGATTATTAACCACTTTTATTATATAAATATATTACAATACACACTATTGAATAATATTATTGCAAAAAAACTAAGAAAAAAGCAATCGGAGACATTGAAACAATTAGGTAATAATATCTTTGTGGCAACTCCCATCTGTCAACGCGGGTGACGCTGACCGGGTCTGACGACCGCTCTGTCAACGCCCACTTTTTGCCAGACTTCCTCGGTCAATTGCGCCCAAAATATGTCACCTACGATTTTTTTTCCGTGCTCAGGGGACACAAATTAACATGTTTAGAAGATGAAAAAAAATTTTGGATTTTTTTTTTTTTTTGCGCACAGGGGTGTAAATGTCCCAAGGACCTCTGAGCAGTGTAAGGGTTAAAGCATGGATTCTTCACCTCTCGTAAAAAGACCCTAGCTGAAGTCACTAGTTTGGTGTCAATGGCATAACGGGATGGGTTCAGTAGTGTTTTACCGAAAACACTATTTGTTAATAATTTAAATAGTGTTTTCCTATCGTTACTGGTGGAGGCATTTCTATTGTTAACATTTGTTTTAACAAATTCTGCTATAAAATCTGACTGGCGGAACTCGTAAATGGCGTGAAGCACCTACTTCAATATCTATCTCTATAAATAGCTGGTTGAGGTGTAGAGATATGAAATAATGTTTTTTTGGGAGATGATCCCCAACCAGCTTAATATTTTTTTAGGGAGCTTTGTAATGTTATTTGTTTCCAGAAGTCCCCTACTAAATAGTGAGATATCCTCCATACTTATCCCCCTATGGTGTAAACAAAGGGGTAGATCGTCTGTTAGTCTAGCTATTTCAGGTCTTATGTGTTTTGGTGTCCATTAAGAGCCAGTACCCTTTGTTAGAACACAATGGCTGTTCTGTCATTATCTTCCCTTCACTAATGAAGGAGTTCATCTCATCAGATGACAACCTTCTTAGACCACCATAGAGTAATTTCTTAGTCATACAACTCCCATAAAGTGAGTTGAAATCTAAATACAGTAAGAATGAAGATCTATTCTCCTGAGGGTTAAAAGATGGATTGACGTAGAGGTTGTTAGCTCTGGCATAACTCCTAACTGCAGTTGTAAAACCCCCTCGTATGTTTTGTGATATGAGATTGTGCAACGTCACATCTGCACTTAACTCCAACGATATTTTGCTGCTTTTCAAGAAGCAATCGTAGGAGTAGCCCAGAAGGCTGCAGTAATGAGTCATTTCTAATGAATAGATAGCATTTAGAATTACCCTATGGTGAGTAAAAATGTCAGCCAGTAAACCGACGTCACACCTCAAATAAATAAGGAGATAATCCTTTAATGACCTACATCCTGTCGCCTCCCAAACTAATTTAGAATGTCTATATTCTTCCAAAGTGATGGTTGATTTGTTTAGGGAGCTGTAAAACATTTCAATAGGGCGGAGTGTTGCATCATTAAAGCAGCTGATTTTTGTGGTATATTCATAAGGGGAAAAACTTTTTACCTCCTAAGAGTAGGTGGAGACTCTCTTCGGGTAAACCTTCTATCATTGAGTGAGTGAATGTTAAGGGGCTGCCTGAATCAATGTGGGTCTTTGCTAGGGACGAAAGACTGCCCGTAATAAAAACCAGTGAATCAAGAAATTTAAGGTTGCCTATTTCTACCTTAAGATATTTAGTCCCCTGCCTCATGAGGATATTGCTCTTAATATTTGAATCCATGGCAAACTCACTCAAAATTAAGCCCATGTCATAAGACATATTGTGGGCAATTAGGACTAAACTCTCTAGGGCATTCTTGTGGCGGAGGTTGCAGTAATTACATAGAGCTCCAATATAATTGAGCTTTTCCCTAAGGTGATCATGATGTTGAATCTTGAAATTGGTGGGTGTAAATACCTCCTCACAAAACTGACAGTGAGTCTGTCTCCTAAAATGAACCATATCCTCATGAGACATGTCTATTTCATATTTGGGTATGCTGGATCTGATATTTCCCATTTGGTGGCAACTCGCTCCATGAAATGAGTGACACTGTCCCCCCCAAAATAAGTAAATTTATCAATGACGGAGTGGTTCCTATTAACAACTATATAGCTGTATGCTATAGGCTGTAACAGAATGGCTGTATGGCTGTAACAGAACCTACACAATCCTCAGTGCTTAAGACGCTCTCAAAATCGAAAAAGGCTATGTGGGAAGAGGGGTAACCTTTCCCTGTATTTTTAAAATGAAGGGTGTCCCCCTCCTGGGGATAAATCATTTTCTGCCTGATGTCCCAGGAAACAGAATGATGAGAGATCACTAGAATTTTGATATTCAGAAAGACAGCTTCTACAGAAGACTGTCTTTCGCCTGTGGCTGCGAGTAAAGTTCCGTAAAAACTTATTTAAGTCTTTAATAAGACTTACATGAGACTCTCCCAATAATAATAATGGAACTATGTCTGAGTACTGTCTGCTACCGCGACGGCAAAGAGAGACGTGATTGGCACCGTCTGTATGTTTGTGAATTGAATACAAAAAATTGGATAGTTTATTCCTATTTTCCAATTTAGAGATATCCTCCCATGAGAGAGGGAAAGATAATTGGTCGTATTTGACCATTTTCCTAACCCTAGAGTGAGACTCTACAAGTCTTACTTTACGTTTCCATTTCCATCCTTGTTGTGACGCCCGAAAAGCGGCAATGCATTGAATAATGCATGTTCCTTTGTTACCATTGGGGTTTGGGTTGAAGACCTCATGTCGCCCCCTTAAAAAGAGGGGATAAGGGACATAATCCCACAAAACTGACCTTACACTACCATTACAGATAACGATTTTGAGGAAATCAACATTAAATAATATAAAACCACTCCCCTTTGTTTCTGAAAGGAGATCCTCCAGACGTGTAATCATATAACCCACCCAACTATCAATAAGATCACCCACCTCCTCAAGAGTTACCAGCCAAGCAGGAGTCGTTATGAAGTGTTCCCTATAGTCATCATCTTCTGTGAGACGTTGTTTTAAAAGTGTTACCTTAACTTCAAGGAGGATTTTGAATGATGAAGTAAAATTGCCATGACCCACCAGAGAATTCATGTAATTCTCTATTTCGTTAGAGAAAAGTTCTCTAAAGTTGCTTAGGAGACCTACAGGATCTGTGGACCCAGGACCCCCACTCTATTAATTAAGTGAGGGGTGTCTATAACATCCCCCCCTTCTGAGGAATTTCCATCACTATCTCGATTGTTGTCAAGGGGTCTAAGACCATTAGGACCTGCCCGAGGGATGTCACCACCACCATTATCATCACCATCACCATCATCACTCATCTCTTCCTCCCCCCATTTGCAATGGGCTGTCTATCCCCACCACCACCTAAGGGGCTATTGTTACGTTGGGCTTTGGGGTGAAGTTCCTCTCCTACCTGCGTGCGCCTGAGATGTCTTTACCTGCCTCTGAAGCATCCCTGGAAAAAAAATAATAATAATGATAATAATAATAATAATAATAATAATAATAATAATAATAATAATAATAGGCAACACCCCACACACCCTACTGTACCCCATGACAGAACGTCTCAAGAAAGCTTCTTAAGATAATAAAACTGGAGAGAGGGTTTATTCACACACCTTGGGGACATGATTGTCGATGTTCAGAGGTCAAGTGCTCACATAAAGTGACCCCACAACTGCTGCAGGTGAAAGTGGGGTGAGGCTTCAAGGTGACGCTGCCGCATATGAGGCATACAAATCCACTCTCCCCGGTAGGCTGGTGATGTTTACCTCCTAAGAAGGAAATAGCATATAATTATACACCCACACACACACTCCCCACACCCCCATGAAGATAGGGGAGACCATCTCAATATTTCTCATTTGAAATAAATACGAATAAATAAATAAATAAGGGCTTACCTCCACCACAGGTTCTCCTGTGAACTGCACTAGACTGAACGCATACAGCTTCCCCACAACGGAGGCAGCAATAAGTTGTATGCACGAATTGTGGCGATGAGCTCCAACCACAAATGTTGCAAATATCCCTTGGATGTGACATTATCCCCCTCACCTAGGAAAAAAAAATAAATATATATATATTCTCTCACTCAAAACATCCCCCCCTTCTCTTATATATATATTCTCTCTCACTCAAAACACCCCACTCTCTCTTATATAAATATATATATATATAAATGTATATATATATATATATATATATATATATATATATATATATATATATATATATATATATATATATTTATATATGCAAACAAGCCTGAATGGTCCCCAGGACTATATACAACTGAACACTCACACCCCAGAAGTGACTCGAACCCATACTGCCAGGAGCAACGCAACTGGTATGTACAGGGACGCCTTAATCCGCTTGACCATCACGACCGGACATAAGGAAGTGATAGCCTAAGCTATTTGAACCACTTCCCCGCCGGCACTCGGATAGTAATCTTGGGCATAGCATTTTATCAAATCACCTCATTCTTTGGGGCAACACGTGAGGAACACAAATGCAAACAAGCCTGAATGGTCCCCAGGACTATATACAACTGAAAACTCACACCCCAGAAGTGACTCGAACCCATACTGCCAGGAGCAACGCAACTGGTATGTACAGGGACGCCTTAATCCGCTTGACCATCACGACTGGACATAAGGAAGTGATAGCCTAAGCTATTTGAACCACTTCCCCGCCGGCACTCGGATAGTAATCTTGGGCACAGCATTTTATCAAATCACCTCATTCTTTGGGGCAACACGTGAGGAACACAAATGCAAACAAGCCTGAATGGTCCCCAGGACTAAATACAACTGAAAACTCACACCCCAGAAGTGACTCGAACCCATACTGCCAGGAGCAACGCAACTGGTATGTACAGGGACGCCTTAATCCGCTTGACCATCACGACCGGACATAAGGAAGTGATAGCCTAAGCTATTTGAACCACTTCCCCGCCGGCACTCGGATAGTAATCTTGGGCATAGCATTTTATCAAATCACCTCATTCTTTGGGGCAACACGTGAGGAACACAAATGCAAACAAGCCTGAATGGTCCCCAGGACTATATACAACTGAAAACTCACACCCCAGAAGTGACTCGAACCCATACGGCCAGGAGCAACGCAACTGGTATGTACAGGGATGTCTTAATCCGCTTGACCATCACGACCGGACATAAGGAAGTGATAGCCTAAGCTATTTGAACCACTTCCCCGCCTGCACTCGGATAGTAATCTTGGGCATAGCATTTCATCAAATCACCTCATTCTTTGGGGCAACATGTGAGGAACACAAATGCAAACAAGCCTGAATGGTCCCCAGGACTATATACAACTGAAAACTCACACCCCAGAAGTGACTCGAACCCATACTGCCAGGAGCAACGCAACTGGTATGTACAGGGACGCCTTAATCCGCTTGACCATCACGACCGGACATAAGGAAGTGATAGCCTAAGCTATTTGAACCACTTCCCCCGCCGGCACTCGGATAGTAATCTTGGGCATAGCATTTTATCAAATCACCTCATTCTTTGGGGCAACACGTGAGGAACACAAATGCAAACAAGCCTGAATGGTCCCCAGGACTATATACAACTGAAAACTCACACCCCAGAAGTGACTCGAACCCATACTCCCAGGAGCAACGCAACTGGTATGTACAGGGACGCCTTAATCCGCTTGACCATCACGACCGGACATAAGGAAGTGATAGCCTAAGCTATTTGAACCACTTCCCCGCCGGCACTCGAATAGTAACCTTGGGCATAGCATTTTATCAAATCACCTCATTCTTTGGGGCAACACGTGAGGAACACAAATGCAAACAAGCCTGAATGGTCCCCAGGACTATATACAACTGAAAACTCACACCCCAGAAGTGACTCGAACCCATACTGCCAGGAGCAATGCAACTGGTATGTACAGGGACGCCTTAATCCGCTTGACCATCACGACCGGACATAAGGAAGTGATAGTCTAAGCTATTTGAACCACTTCCCCGCGGACACTCGGATAGTAATCTTGGGCATAGCATTTTATCAAATCACCTCATTCTTTGGGGCAACACGTGAGGAACACAAATGCAAACAAGCCTGAATGGTCCCCCGGACTATATACAACTGAAAACTCACACACCAGAAGTGACTCGAACCCATACTGCCAGGAGCAACGCAACTGGTATGTACAGGGACGCCTTAATCCGCTTGACCATCACGACCGGACATACCAGTCACCAGTTGCGTTGCTCCTGGCAGTATGGGTTCGAGTCACTTCTGGGGTGTGAGTTTTCAGTTGTATATAGTCCTGGGGACCATTCAGGCTTGTTCGCATTTGTGTTCCTCACGTGTTGCCCCAAAGAATGAGGTGATTTGATAAAATGCTATGCCCAAGATTACTATCCGAGTGCCGGCGGGGAAGTTGTTCAAATAGCTTAGGCTGTCACTTCCTTATGTCCGGTCGTGATGGTCAATCGGATTAAGGAGTCCCTGTACATACCAGTTGCGTTGCTCCTGGCAGTATGGGTTCGAGTCACTTCTGGGGTGTGAGTTTTCAGTTGTATATAGTCCTGGGGACCTTTCAGGCTTGTTTGCATTTGTGTTCCTCACATGTTGCCCCAAAGAATGAGGTGATTTGATAAAATGCTATGCCCAAGATTACTATCCGAGTGCCGGCGGGGAAGTTGTTCAAATAGCTTAGGCTATTACTTCCTTATGTCCGGTCGTGATGGTCAATCGGATTAAGGAGTCCCTGTACATACCAGTTGCGTTGCTCCTGGCAGTATGGGTTCGAGTCACTTCTGGGGTGTGAGTTTTCAGTTGTATATAGTCCTGGGGACCATTCAGGCTTGTTTGCATTTGTGTTCCTCACGTGTTGCCCCAAAGAATGAGGTGATTTGATAAAATGCTATGCCCAAGATTACTATCCGAGTGCCGGCAGGGAAGTGGTTCAAATAGCTTAGGCTATCACTTCCTTATGTCCGGTCATGATGGGCAAGCGGATTAAGGCGTCCCTGTACATACCAGTTGCGTTGCTCCTGGCAGTATGGGTTCGAGTCACTTCTGGGGTGTGTGTTTTCAGTTGTATATAGTCCTGGGGACCATTCAGGCTTGTTTGCATTTGTGTTCCTCACGTGTTGCCCCAAAGAATGAGGTGATTTGATGAAATGCTATGCCCAAGATTACTATCCGAGTGCAGGCGGGGAAGTGGTTCAAATAGCTTAGGCTATCACTTCCTTATGTCCGGTCGTGATGGTCAAGCGGATTAAGACATCCCTGTACATACCAGTTGCGTTGCTCCTGGCCGTATGGGTTCGAGTCACTTCTGGGGTGTGAGTTTTCAGTTGTATATAGTCCTGGGGACCATTCAGGCTTGTTTGCATTTGTGTTCCTCACGTGTTGCCCCAAAGAATGAGGTGATTTGATAAAATGCTATGCCCAAGATTACTATCCGAGTGCCGGCGGGGAAGTGGTTCAAATAGCTTAGGCTATCACTTCCTTATGTCCGGTCGTGATGGTCAAGCGGATTAAGGCGTCCCTGTACATACCAGTTGCGTTGCTCCTGGCTGTATGGGTTCGAGTCACTTCTGGGGTGTGAGTTTTCAGTTATATTTATATATATATTTATATATATATATATATATATATATATATATATATATATATATATATATATATATATATATATATATATATATATATATATATATATATATATTTATATATATATATATACCCCCAAGTATGAAATAGATAATAATTTACTTACATCTTAGTCTAGACGGAGATGGAGAGTGGAAGGTTTCAACACTAACTGTATAATACGACGAAGGAGGGGCGTGTGGTGTCCTTATATTTGATGATCAAGTGGGGGGCAGTGTTGCCACACACAACACCTCTCAGCCCTCCCTCCATCATGTGAAAGAGAAGGGTTAGGGTTGCTATGGGGAACTTTTTTCTCGTCTGGCGGTCATCTCTATAGGAGTTCAGCAAAAAACCCAGGTAGGCTGTCTATGGTCTGAGGAGGGTGGCACTCCTTGGAGAGTGAGTACACAATACATGCATCATCTCACAACTCCTGTGTAAAAGAGAAGGATTAGACTTGCTATAGAGAACTTTTTTTTTCTCTCGTCTGGAGGTCATCTCAATGGGAGTCCCAAAAATAAACCAGGTAGGGCTGTCTTTGTCCTGAGGAGGGTGGCGCTCCTTGGGGAGTGAATACATGCTCACACACTCGCACACATATGCACACACACACACACTCACTCACACACTCACACACACACACACACACTCACTCACTCACTCACACACTCACACACACACACACATATATATATATATATATATATATATATATATATATATATATATATATATATATATATATATATATATATATATATATATATATATATATATATATATATATATATATATATATATATATATATATATATATATATATATATATATATATATATATATATATATATATATATATATATATATATATATATATTGGTGTATACTGGCAGCAGGTTTTCTTTCAAACATGTTTCATTGAATATGACCGCATATTCTGTATTTATTATTTTCTGGTTTAGGGCTTCTATCCCTCTAACTATTTTCTTAGCATCAGGGCTTAATTGGAATAGGAGTTCTCCAAAACTCATTTTCGTACTTTTAAGGTGAAGAAAAGAAGTGATTTACTATAGAGTGTATTACACTTATTTGTATAATTTGCACGACGTTTCGAACCACCATGGTTCATTCTCAAGTGAACAGATCTTACAATACTAGTTGATTTTATACCCGCATTAGGTCAGGTGATAATACAATGAAGGTGAAAAACATGGGGGGATACATAAGGGATAAACATAGGGGCTGCAGAAGGCTTATTGGCCCATACGAGGCATCTCCTATCTAAACACAAAGATTAATCCAGTGTAATTGGCCTGTTATGTTGGACATTGTCTTCTGTGTTGGCATCATAGACAAGAACATATCGATGCCAACACAGAAGACAATGTCCAACATAACAGGCCAATTACACTGGATTAATCTTTGTGTTTAGATAGGTGATGCCTCGTATGGGCCAATAAGCCTTCTGCAGCCCCTATGTTTATCCCTTATGTATCCCCCCATGTTTTTCACCTTCATTGTATTATCACCTGACCTAATGCGGGTATAAAATCAACTAGTATTGTAAGATCTGTTCACTTGAGAATGAACCATGGTGGTTCGAAACGTCGTGCAAATTATACAAATAAGTGTAATACACTCTATAGTAAATCACTTCTTTTCTTCACCTTAAAAGTACGAAAATGAGTTTTGGAGAACTCCTATTCCAATTAAGCCCTGATGCTAAGAAAATAGTTAGAGGGATAGAAGCCCTAAACCAGAAAATAATAAATACAGAATATGCGGTCATATTCAATGAAACATATATATATATATATATATATATATATATATATATATATATATATATATATATATATATATATATATATATATATATATATATATATATATATATATATATATATATATATATATATATATATATATAAATATATATATATATATATATATATATATATATATATATATATATATATATAATATACTAATATATATATATATATATATATATATATATATATATATATATATATATATATATATATATATATATATATATATATATATATATATATATATATATATATATATATTAGTATATTTTGGTAGCAGTCTTTCCTGTAGACATATATTATTAAATATGACCGAAAAAGTAAGATTAATAATTCTAACACGAATTTTCTCAATCTTTCGTACATTACGCTTCACTGTTGGAGGTAAATCAAAAATCACTTCTCCAAAATTCATTTTTATTTCTTAGTCTGACGCGACACAGGCGCGTTTCGTAAAACTTATTACATTTTCAAAGACTTCACAAATACACAACTGAGTAGAACTAGCGTTTCCCTGATTTTATATCTACATTTGAGTGAGGTGGGAAGGGTGATGTGGCATTACATTTGAGTGAGGTGGGAAGGGTGATGTGGCATTAACACAAGACAGAACACTAGAGGATATTAATAGGGTATTAAAAGTATCAACACAAGACAGAACACGAAACAATGGGTATTGAATAGAAGTGTTTGTAGAAAGCCTATTGGTCCATATTTCTTGATGCTTCTATATTGGAGCGGAGTCTTGAGGTGGGTAGAATATAGTTGTGCAATAATTGGCTGTTGATTGCTGGTGTTGACTTCTTGATGTGCAGTGCCTCGCAAACGTCAAGCCGCCTGCTATCGCTGTATCTATCGATGATTTCTGTGTTGTTTACTAGGATTTCTCTGGCGATGGTTTGGTTATGGGAAGAGATTATATGTTCCTTAATGGAGCCCTGTTGTTTATGCATCGTTAAACGCCTAGAAAGAGATGTTGTTGTCTTGCCTATATACTGGGTTTTTTGGAGCTTACAGTCCCCAAGTGGGCATTTGAAGGCATAGACGACGTTAGTCTCTTTTAAAGCGTTCTGTTTTGTGTCTGGAGAGTTTCTCATGAGTAGGCTGGCCGTTTTCCTGGTTTTATAGTAAATCGTCAGTTGTATCCTCTGATTTTTGTCTGTAGGGATAACGTTTCTATTAACAATATCTTTCAGGACCCTTTCCTCTGTTTTATGAGCTGTGGAAAAGAAGTTCCTGTAAAATAGTCTAATAGGGGGTATAGGTGCTGTGTTAGTTGTCTCTTCGGAGGTTGCATGGCTTTTCACTTTCCTTCTTATGATGTCTTCGATGAAACCATTGGAGAAGCCGTTATTGACTAGGACCTGCCTTACCCTACAGAGTTCTTCGTCGACTTGCTTCCATTCCGAGCTGTGGCTGAGAGCACGGTCGACGTATGCGTTAACAACACTCCTCTTGTACCTGTCAGGGCAGTCGCTGTTGGCATTTAGGCACATTCCTATGTTTGTTTCCTTTGTGTAGACTGCAGTGTGGAAACCTCCGCCCTTTTCCATGACTGTTACATCTAGAAAAGGCAGCTTCCCATCCTTTTCCGTCTCGTAAGTGAAACGCAGCACGGAACTCTGCTCAAATGCCTCCTTCAGCTCCTGCAGATGCCTGACATCAGGTACCTGTGTAAAAATGTCGTCAACATACCTGCAGTATATGGCCGGTTTCAAGTTCATGTCGACTAAGACTTTTTGCTCGATGGTACCCATGTAGAAGTTTGCAAACAGGACACCTAGGGGAGAACCCATGGCGACCCCATCTACTTGCTTATACATGTGCCCATCCGGGCTCAAGAAGGGTGCCTCTTTAGTACAAGCTTGGAGTAGTTTCCTCAGAATACTTTCTGGCATGTCAAGAGGAGTACAGGCTGGATCACGATACACTCTGTCGGCTATCATTCCGATTGTCTCGTCCACAGGTACGTTGGTAAACAGCGATTCTACGTCCAACGAGGCTCTTATCCCTGTGGCCCGTGCGCCCCGCAGTAAGTCCACAAATTCCTTTGGAGACTTCAGGCTGAAGGCGCAAGGAACATAAGGAGTCAGCAGGCCGTTGAGTCGCTTCGCCAGTCTGTACGTGGGTGTGGGTATCTGGCTAATGATTGGCCGAAGTGGGTTTCCAGGCTTGTGCGTCTTGACATTTCCATACGCATATCCAGGTTTATATTCCCCAATGATCTTTGGCAGGTGGAGTCCGGATTTCTTGGCGTTCACAGTTTCGATCAGTTTGTTGACCTTTGCTTTTAATTCGGCTGTAGTGTCCTTCGTTACCCTTTGGAACTTAGTTTGGTCAGAGAGTATGATGTTCATTTTCGCCAGATATTCGTCTTTTTTAAGAATGACATATATTGGCGACTTGTCACCTCTCCTGACCACTATCTCCTTGTTCTCACGAAGGCTTTTAGCTGCCGCTTTGAGCTCGGGGGACAGTATGGTGCTTCTGTAATTGCCTCGATTCTTTCCTCCTTCTGCAATAAGTTCTGCTTGTAAGGTATCTTTGGTAGTGACCTTCTTTTGTGTCTCGAGGTCGAATATGTCGTCCAACAGAATTTCCAACTCTACTTTCCGGGCCATTTCACTCGGTCTGGACATAACATGACAGTTTATGCCCAGATTTAGGAGAGTGACTTGGTCCTCAGTGAGGTTAATTCCTGCAAGGTTCAGGAAGCCATCTCTTGGTCGTGGAATTGCCAATCGTGGAATTGTCAGTTGTGTATTTGTGAAGTCTTTGAAAATGTAATAAGTTTTACGAAACGCGCCCGTGTCGCGTCAGACTAAGAAATAAAAATGAATTTTGGAGAAGTGATTTTTGATTTACCTCCAACAGTGAAGCGTAATGTACGAAAGATTGAGAAAATTCGTGTTAGAATTATTAATCTTACTTTTTCGGTCATATTTAATAATATATATATATATATATATATATATATATATATATATATATATATATATATATATATATATATATATATATATATATATATATATATATATATATATATATATATATATATATATATATATATATATATATATATATATATATATATATATATATGTGTGTGTGGCTGCCCATAGGTAATTGGACCATTTATGAGGAAAATATGGAGGAGTGTACTTTTGCCACAGACGACCAACTTAATATTTTTCATCAACCAGCGAGAACATTTGTAGCTGGATTTAGCAATTCTGGGAAAACTAGTCTGGTGGTAAATTTATGTATTAAATACCACGGGAAATTCTCAAAAATTATAGTGTCAACTGCAAATAATACTGAACATCCTCTTTCAAACAACCCCATTTTGCGAAACAAGATTACTCTCTCCCAAGGGCTGATTAACCCTTTAGATTATAAGAATCCTTTTTCAAATGAGTCAGTTTTGTATACAATTCATGACTTATACCTCGAAGCCAAACAGAGTCCAATTATAGCCAATATCTTCACCCGTGGGAGACACGATAATATTTCTGTAATTCTAATTAGTCAAAATTTGTTTCCCCAGGGGAAATATGCTAGGACAATAACTCTGAATTGTACCCATTATATATTAATGAAGCAGAGAGACATGACCCAACTTGAAATTTTAAGTGGTCAGTTATATGGGCGGAAAACTATTAATAATTTCGTCAAAATATACCGACGGGCAATATCCCAGAGCGAGTATGGCTATTTATTGGTCGATCTGACAGTTCCTGAGACATTACAACTATGAACGGGAATTGTCAATGAAGACCAGTGTGAAATTGTTTATCAAATGTGAACAAAATAAAAATGCCTTTAACGACGCAGAAACGGTCAATTCTTACCTCCATCTATAATGACATTTCTAGCTTGGCTGGTTTCACAGGATCAATTCAAAAATTGTATAAGGCCACCAGACTTAAAGACACCAGCATCAGTATTGCAGATGTGAGGGAATTTCTCCGTGGGGAACGATCTTATACCTTACATAGAAGAAATTTAGTTAGGCTTCCTCAGCGGAAAATATTAGCTCCTAAGCCCCGCACCATAATTGCCTGTGATTTGGGAGACTTTTGTAGTTTACAAAAATACAATAGTGGTGTTAAATATATTTTGATTTGTGTCGATGTTTATTCTCGCCTAATGCAGCCTCAAACTTTAAAAACAAAAAATTCAATGGATGTGGTAGCTGCTCTAAAGAAGATTTTAGAGGAAACCTCTCAGTTTCACGGGGTAAGACGAATAATCACAGACCGAGGTAGAGAATTTTACAACAGGACAGTTCAAAATTATTTGAATAAGAAAAATATTAAATTATATAGTGTATTTTTGGAAATGAAATCTAGTATAGTGGAGCGAGCCATCAAAACTTTAAAACATAAACTGTATCATTATATGACCCAAGCTAATTCTTTACAATACATTCACATCCTTCCAAAAGTTGTGAATGTATACAACCACACTTTCCACAGAATACTAAAAAATACCCCATATGCCATTCATAAGTTGCAAAACACTGAAGATATATGAAGACAGTTTAAGGTCATATATTTAAAAAATGACTACCCCATAACTCCCATCAGTCCACAACTGCAGGTTGTGCAGTATGTACGACTAGCAAATCGAAGGAATATATTTCACAAGGGCTTTTGGCTCCAAAATACAGAAGAAATATTTCAAGTGTCTCATATCGCTAGAACACAACCAATCCCAACCTATAAAATAAAAGATTTAACCAACGAGCCTATCAGTGGTATGTTTTATGAGCAAGAATTGATTCCAACATCCCTTCCAGACTATTTTCCCATAACGATATTACAGTCTAGGAAGACATCGAAAGGACACAGAGAATATTTCGTCAAGTGGAGAGGGTACCCAGATTCTAGCAATTGCTGGATTAAAGCTCAAGACATTGTCAAATTTAAAAAAAAAATGACAGTTCATCTGGACTCTCTCATAGAGAAACACCATCAACTGTTATTTTTGTTAAACAATTTATCGCCCAAGAAGCGGAATAAACTAATCAAGGCTTTATAACGACAGGAAATTGAATATATTTGTGAAATTTTTGCCAATTTTCTGAAACGAAACATCCCAGTTCAACCTCAGATAATTAATGGACTACAGAGGTATCAGAATGACATTCGTTCTGTAGCACGTAAGAAAACTCCACTGTACAAAAAGAAAAACATTCTAACCTGTAGGAGAAGTGGCACAATATTGGCAGCTTTATATTTATTTAATAAAAACGAGAGTACTCCATCGCCTCTTAATGAGGTGGCTCCACCCTCTTCCACCAGCGGTAGAAGTGGAAATAAGTCCTTCTCTTTAAAAAACGAAAGCAAATGGGGCAATTCGGCTAATAATGTTGGTGGTAGCTGTAAGCACCTTGGCTGTGACTCTAGCGGTGGTGATGATGGTGTGGGGGGGAGTGGACACTCCGCCCACACCCCCAGCAGCATCAACTTGTGGACGGTGTTGCCATGGTAGCTCCTTTGAATGTTATAGCCCTACCAGACGGGGGGGACTGGTCAGACAACTTTTAAAAGATATTGCCCGCCCTCCTGCAGCGCCCGCTGCCTCGCAGGTGCCCGCCACCACCGCCGCGGGGTTCTTTCAACAAAAAACGCGGGGCAGGTGCGACCATCGCCCTTTAAAAAAACAAATAAAAAAAAGGATACATTACATTCTACCGCCTGAGATGCGGCTAGCTGTTGCTGGGCCCACTCACCACAAAGCTACCACCACCACACCCCAAAACCCAAGTCTGGACAACTTAATAAATGTGTATTTTAAAATATGGGAAATTCCTCATGTCAAAACATTATTGAACATGTTTGAACAAAACAGTCAACAGGTGGTATGGGATAGTCGCGGGAATTTATTAAAGCCTGTGCAAAATTTAAATATTTTAGATATAATTAAAACTTTAGCCTTTACTAAAGGACAATTTAGGACGCCTGACAAGGCAGATGTAAGGATTTTACTGAAGGTGGCTGGCATAGACCCATCCTTTATACGTAATTCTTGCGCCAGATCACAGTTAAAAGGGGGTAGGGGTATCCATAGGAGACCCCATTGGGAGCCGTATTGAAAAAAAAAACTATATGAAGCACATCTTAAACGTCATTATATTCAGTTGTGTATCCACCATGGAGAGAGCTTCTACTCCCCCCCCCCCCTCCGCTTGTAGAGGAGGAAGAAAAATCTCCCCTATTGAAGCGTTTGGTTGCTACTCAACGTTACTACAAGTTTGTCGAACACAAAAGTAGATTGATATATGCCTTATGGGATTGTTATGACCGTCTTGTGTTGAGTGCTCCCCCAGAACGGTTTTTTAAGTCATTTGGAGAAACGGTAATAAGGTATGAAGAGTATTCATCTCAGGAGATCCAGACAGAGATTTGGCAGATGGAAAAATTAACCTTCCAACATCGGGATATGATTACAGCCTTTGAGTCTGGGCGAGTGTCTATGGGCTCATAAGGTGATCTCTACCCCCACTCCTTCATCCCTCTCCCCCCAGGTGAGTCATAGGTGTATTTAAAGGTAACCCACCGCCGCTCCTGGAACACTATACTACAGTTGTCGACACACTCCTCTCAGCCACCCTCTCACCATGTCGCTGGCGAGTATCAAGACCATCGGTGACGATATCACTGACTCCCACACCTTTGGGGTGGGAGACGTGATCATCTATGACCTCCCAGCTGCCGTTGTGCGACCCTATGGGCTGGCTTCAGTTATCTGGAAGACGTTCTCCTACGCCCGTGTGGAACGTGAAGGACTGGGTAATGCCAAAAGGCCATAATTCGTTGTCGGTCTACCCTGGGGGACATTGTTATGAAGATAGCCCCACTCCCCTCCGATGGACAAGATCTTATAGAGGAGCCCGTCCTTTACTTCAGGCCCACTTTCGTGGGGTTGATTTCTGCATTCGGGGTAGGAGCCCCCTTTGAGTCAAACCCAATAGCCCAGGAACAAGTGCAGACTTCCGCCGACACACACTACGTCATGAACGTCACCCTGGATACCGCCAAGAACCGCAGGTACTGGCTCAAGATGTGCTTAACAAAGGTGGGCAATCTAATGGTGAGAACCCCAACCATGACTTGGCTAGTGGTACCCTACGGCTTAGGGGCTTCCCGCGACGGTATAGTCAACTGGCACAAGGACATTGGACCCATGCTGCTCTCTCTTCAAGAACTGGCCAAACTCAACAAAGAGTTAGTCATCCTAAAACGACCTGCCGCTGTTACCCCATCAGTGGTGCCCCTCCTGTTCGACGACCCAAGTGCTGATAATCTTAAAATAACGCTCGACACCGTGTTGGGAGAGGGTGGTACCACCCCAAGAACCTCTTCTTGTTCTACACCTTCAGCACCACCACCCACACCCAGGAAGAAGAAACACTCTCGGGAATACGGCTCCAGCTCCACCGCCACCCCTCCACCACCCCCTACAGCATCAACCTCAGTCAACGGAGGATTGAGCCACTCCTCGACTTTGAAACAGAGGCGAATCGCCGTATCGACTCCATCCTCGATGGTGTGTCACAGGAAATATTCCTGTTATCCTCCTCCCCGAAAAAACAACGAAAGCTGTAACCACCACTCCAGTAAAGAAGTTGAGGTAGTGCCAGCTACAGTAGCCCCGGCGGAAGCAGCAGTGGAGGTAACAGCAGCCAGCAGTAGTAGTAGCGAAGGGGGTGTGGTTAATCACTATTCTTAAAAAAATGTGGGGGAATCTTCATCTGTTGTAGTTCTTTAAGTAGTTTAATAAAATAAAATATAAGTTATGTTGTTTATTTTCCCTCTCTTACAAAACCCCTCCCCTGTATATTGTCCAATCGGTACATAAGGGGACAATGGGACAATGACAATGACAATGACAATTCATGTATTACTTGTGATTGTATGTGTGTTCATGTAATTTGCGTCAGTAAATTCACACATTTTATCATTGTGTTTAAGTGTGCCTCCATTTATAATATTTCTCTATGAGCATAAACGAAGGTTATCATAGTATCACCTAGGTAATACTACGTTCTCTATAGAAGTTCTTATTGCTTGGAGAGTGGTAAAGACAGCACGGACCTATATAAAGTGTACCCTTAGCCATCCGATCAGGATCAGTGCCTGAATATTGGCAACTAGTAACATGGTGGCTAGAGAGAGGTAAAGCCACACAGACCTTCCTGGGAGAGTACCCTGGGCCGACAGTCTAGTAGCAGATCTATGGGAGTAGTAATCTTCTGGCTACAAACAATATATAATACACCCACTGAACTGCATTGCTGGGGTGCAGATATAATAACCCAGCTGGCGACCTTGTTAAGAAGAAGATAGAGAAGACAGGCAGGAAAGGAGTTCCTGCAACCTTTTTGTCTGGCAGGCAAGACTCAGGGAGGTTATGGTTATAAGGTAAGCCTGAGTCTTCCTTCACTCCTCCACGGGTCTAGGCTGGAACTGTTAACAGCAGTTTCCCCGTGTTTGACTGAAGGGCTTCCAGGGTGAATCAGTGGCACCCCTTTTGTGGTGGAAGCAAAGACCTGCGGAGGTGGGCATTGTTGGTCCTCTTCTGTATCACCAAGGAGACTCCGGTGAATCCCGGGAGTCAGAGGGGCTGAGTATTCGGCCTTCTGAGCCCCTAGCAGCTGAGTGCTAGCAGAGCCCCGGCCCACCTCCACGTGACAATATCTATGCCACTTTTAAACGTGGAACTCTTTCTAAGGAGTCATGCAGCTTAGCTTTAGGGATGATTTTAAAATATACTTCTCAGATAAAGAACCATCC
>NC_091156.1:39955918-39969240 GCF_040958095.1 Procambarus clarkii | reverse complement strand
GGGAGTAGATATACCTGCCTCAGTGTTGGGGAGTAGATATACCTGCCTCAGTGTTGGGGGAGTAGATATACCTGCCTCAGTGTTGGGGGGTAGATATACTTACCTCAGTGTTAGGGGGAGTAGATATACCTGCCTCAGTGTTGGGGATGTAGACATACCTACCTCAGTGTTGGGGGAGTAGATATACCTGCCACAGTGTTGGGGAGTAGATATACCTGCCTCAGTGTTGGGGGGGAGTAGATATACATGCCTCAGTGTTGGGGGTAGATATACCTGCCACAGTGTTGGGGGAGTAGATATACCTGCCACAGTGTTGGGGAGTAGATATACCTGCCTCAGTGTTGGGGGAGTAGATATACCTCCCTCAGTGTTGGGGGGAGTAGATATACATGCCTCAGTGTTGAGGAAGTAGATATACCTGCTTCAGTGATGGGGAGTAGATATACCTGCCACAGTGTTGGGGAGTAGATATACCTGCCTCAGTGTTGGGGGAGTAGATATACCTGCCTCAGTGTTGGGGGGGAGTAGATATACATGCCTCAGTGTTGAGGAAGTAGATATACCTGCTTCAGTGTTGGGGAGTAGATATACCTGCCACAGTGTTGGGGAAGTAGACATACCTGCCTCAGTGTTGGGGGAGTACCTTGATCTGTATTGCTCACATCACCACAGAGGCGAAAGGTTAAGTGCCACTTCATCCCCTTCCTTCCCCTCTGTGGTGGGGGAGAAAGTTCGGAACACTGAGTGCAACCCATCCTCAGAGTAGGGTCGTCCAAGTTCCTATACCGACCCCAACACATCCACAGTCTAGGCTCGTCCAAGCTCCTATACCGACCCCAACACATCCACAGTCTAGGCTCGTCCAAGCTCCTATACCGACCCCAACACATCCACAGTCTAGGCTCGTCCAAGCTCCTATACCGACCCCAACACATCCACAGTCTAGGCTCGTCCAAGCTTCTATACCGACCCCAACACATCCACAGTCTAGGCTCGTCCAAGCTCCTATACCGACCCCAACACATTCTCAGTCTAGGCTCGTCCAAGCTCCTATACCGACCCCAACACATCCTCAGTCTAGGCTCGTCCAAGCTCCTATACCGACCCCAACACATCCACAGTCTAGGCTCGTCCGGGCCGCGGTCTCTCCCTAACCAACCTCAAGGTATTCTCGTCTATGTATGTGGGTGAAGCATTCAGGGACTTGCGATTCGAACAAGGTTCGTCAGCGAACAAAAGTCCGAACGGCATCATTTGTGAGTTGTGTGTAAAGCAATCATCCATTTATAAACAGGGGCTTAGCTTTTGGTTGATGAGGACCGGCTGGATTCGAACAATGGTAGTGAGCCAAGTATTGTTCCAGGTAAGTTCAAACACAATAACATGCGAGATTGTAAACAGAGAACAGCTGGCATAGTGAAGGTAATTTTGGAAGGCTTTTAAGAGGACGGGCTGATGAGTTGTTCGTAAATCACAATTATCATCATAGCATTTCTTAAAAAGTGTTTCAATCATTTCCAATCTTCGAAGTGCACCAGTAAGAATGTTTTACACTTGTAATGTAAATTCAGTTAACGCTTCTCTGGAGCTCCACAATAAGGCATAATAGAGTGCAGCTCTTGAGTCTTTGGCGGTGTTCATGAGCTAAGGAACCAATTCCCTGAAAAAAAGGAATTGGTCGCATATCGGCCAAAGGTTATCTTGATTCTTGAGGTTATCTTGAGATGGTTTTAGGGCTTAGCGTCTCCGCGGCCCGGTCCTTGAACAGGGTCTCCTTTTTTTGCTACACACCCCCAGGAAGCAACCCGTAGCAGCTGACTAACTCCAAGGTACCTATTTACTGCTAGGTAACAGGGTCATCAAGGTGAAAGAAACATTTTGCCCATTTGTCTCCGCCTTCACCGGGGCTCGAACCCGGAACCTCAAGACTACGAATCCGAAGCGCTGTCCACCCAGCTGTCAGGTGCTCCAATGTATCCAATGCCATTGAAAACGAAGGTGTATAGAGAGCCCAACGGTCTATATATTGTTTGGATTCAACACTCTCTATACGGTTAGCGGGGCCACCTGTACACTAAAGCAGATATATCAGTCAGGGTGAATACACATAGGTAGTCCCACACCAGCTGGCTACCATTCCTCCAAGGATAGACAACACTGTGTTTCCAAGTGGTTGGCACACTGAATTTCCAAAATTTTGGGACTATAGAAATCGAAGTTCTCCCTCTGCTGGGCACTGGGGCTGTGGCAAGTCTATTTACTCCTGATGATGTAAATAAATCTAGTTGTTAAATCAATATCTATAAGAGAACGTCTGTTTGTGTGTCCAATTTTGGAGGCCAGATGATTGGGTCACCCAATCTTTGCAGGGAAAACATAGGTTGGTCGGGGTCGCCAAAATTAAAGAGAGAGCAGCATGTCATGATCACATACTGACCCCTCCCCAGTATATATTTTGGAAAAATAGAGCATTAAAATATAATTTGGGGGTATAGTAATATGAAACGTTATGCATTGCTCTCTGGAAAATTATATTTCTCTTTTTTTCTAACCATCATACTTTGCACGTAGTAGCATACAACAGACGATCCTCCACAGTTTCGAAAGACTTTCTGAAGCCCCGCCTCTTTTTCAAAGCCAAAGGGAAACTATTATATTTTTTAATATTTCACACCCTCAAACATATGGTTGATACAGCGCCGGTCGTACATGTTGGGCATCATTCCTTCCCTCCGTCCTATTCCAGCTCCTTGTCCCTCATATCCCAACTCCTTGTCCTCATACCCCAGCTCCTTATCCTCATACCCCAGCTCCTTGTTCTCATACCCCAGCAAATTGTCCTCATATCCCAGCTCCTTGTCCTCATATTCCTCTCAAGTGCTATATAGTCGTACTGACCTATAGCACGTTCTCCTCATAAGAACCTCTTCTTCACCCCCCCCATCCTTTCCCCACTCAAGCATTGCTTTGACCTTCAGTTTTACCCAGCTTAGAAGACGCGCCTCGCCGACTATGCTTATTTTAAAACAGCGACAATTGGTCACATTTAACGCACGAGAACTTGTGTGTGTGTGTGTCTCTGTGGTGAGTATACCGCGGGAGCTCCCAGAGCGTCATTACTCCTGCCCCTGGGTAGGAGTAATGACTGACACACGCGCTGCGCAGTGTGCTAGGAATACTGAACATTTTTTCCCACGCGGGCAGATCGCATGGTGTTTTGTTCACCGCTGATTATATAGACGTTGTCACGAATACTGTATTAATAAATTGTTCCTCAGTGGCATTAGAAATACAAGCTAGTTTTTTGGGGGGTCTGTTTTGTATGAAAAGCCCAATTAGGCGTTGTAATGAGTTACGCCGCTTAGATATTTCCTGTATAATTGAAGTTCGTTAGATTAAGACTTGCAAACTAATGCAAGTTGTGAAATGGAATTTGCAGATAGCTCTTGCAAGCATTGTTTCTTTTGTTGGGTCTATTATTCGTACACTGCTTCAAAACTAAGCAATGGAGGCGCGGCTGAGATAAACAGATCTTTGAAACGAGTCACAGGTGGTAATATTATGGTTGCTAAAACTATCAACACTAAATAAAAAAAAAACAGTGGAAACAGACGAGAATAGTTGAGTAAAAGTAAGATTTCCGTAAATAGTGGTGGTAGTGGTGGTGCTGGTGGTGGTAGTGGTGGTGGTAGTGGTGGTGGTAGTGGTGGTGCTGGTGGTGGTAGTGGTGGTGGTAGTGGTGGTGGGGAGATTACCGTCTATAGTGGGGTGCAGTGGAGGGGGGGGGGGGATTACCGTCCCTAACAGAGGGCTCACACACAGGTTCTTGTGTGTCCAAATCACATAGATTGTCCTGATAACTTTTTAGGAATCAGTATCCACGTTTAAGTATCCATGGTGAGATCCCGTCTGGACCAACAGCCTTTCTAACATCCAGATCCAGCAGGTGTCTCTTGATCTCCTCTCTCGTAATTTCGAACTCTTCTAAGGCCGCCTGGTTTACCTCCCTTTCTCCTAGCACAGTGACCTCACCTTGTTCTATTGTGAAGACTTCCTGGAACCTCTTGTTGAGTTCTTCACACACCTCTCTGTCATTCTCTGTATACCTGTTCTCGCCTGTTCTAAGTTTCAATACTTGTTCTTTCACTGTTGTTTTCCTTCTGATGTGACTGTGGAGTAGCTTTGGTTCGGTCTTGGCTTTTTGTTATATCATTTTCAAAACTTTTCTCTGCTTCTCTTCTCATCCTGACGTACTCATTCCTGGTTCTCTGGTATCTCTCTCTGCTTTCTGGTGTTCTGTTATTCCGGAAGTTCCTCCACACCCTTTTGTTCAGTTTCTTCGCTTCCATACATGCCCTATTATACCATGGATTCTTCTGTTGCTAAGCGGATTTTTCCCTTTGGGCCGGGATGAACCTGTTTACTACCTCCTGACACTTTTGGGTAACATAGTCCATCATACCCTGTACAGACTTATCTCTGAGGTCTGTATTCCAAGGTATTTCACTTAGGAAACTTCTCATCTGTTCATAATTCCCCTTTCGGTATACCAGCCTTTTGATGTGTGTGTGTGTGTGTGTGTGTGTGTGTGTGTGTGTGTGTGTGTGTGTGTGTGTGTGTGTGTGTGTGTGTGTGTGTGTGTGTGTGTGTAAATCAGGATAAATAAACACGTGATTAAAAATGTGACAGTGTCAGACCACGGACGAAAATTGGAACAGGAATTACCTTAAGTACTTTCGTATATTAATACATCTTCAGAAGGAGTCCTTCTGAAGATGTATTAATATACGAAAGTACTTAAGGAAATTCCTGTTTCAATTTTCCTCCGTGGTCTGACACTGTCATATATATATATGTCGTACCTAGTAGCCAGAACGCACTTCTCAGCCTACTATGCAAGGCCCGATTTGCCTAATAAGCCAAGTTTTCATGAATTATTTGTTTTTCGACTACCTAACCTACCTAACCTAACCTAACCTAACTTTTTCGGCTACCTAACCAAACCTAACCTATGAAGATAGGTTAGGTTAGGTTAGGTAGGGTTGGTTAGGTTCGGTCATATATCTACGTTAATTTTAACTCCAATAAAAAAAAATTGACCTCATACATAATGAAATGGGTAGCTTTATCATTTCATAAGAAAAAAATTAGAAAAAATATATTAATTCAGGAAAACTTGGCTTATTAGGCAAATCGGGCCTTGAATAGTAGGCCAAAAAGTAAAAAGTGAGTTCTGGCTACTAGGTACGACATATATATATATATATATATATATATAACTGAAAACTCACACCCCAGAAGTGATTCAGTTGTATATAGTCCTGGGGACCATTCAGGCTTGTTTGCATTTGTGTTCCTCACGTGTGCCCCAAAGAATGAGGTGATTTGATAAAATGCTATGCCCAAGATTACCATCCGAGTGCCGGCGGGGAAGTGGTTCATATAGCCTCGGCTATCACTTCCTTATGTCCGGTCGTGATGGTCAAGCGGATTAAGGCGTCCCTGTACATACCAGTTGTGGGAGTATGGGTTCGAGTCACTTCTGGGGTGTGAGTTTTCAGTTGTATATAGTCCTGGGGACCATTCAGGCTTGTTTGCATATATATATATATATATATATATATATATATATATATATATATAATATATATATATATATATATAATATATATATATATATGTGTGTGTGTGTGTGTGTGTGTGTGTGTGTGTGTGTGTGTGTAAATCAGGAAAATAAACACGATTAAAAATGTGACAGTGTATATATATATATATATATATATATATATATATATATATATATATATATATATATATATATATATATATATATATATATATATATATATATATATATTAACCTCATGTATCTCAAAATAAAATTCATGGTTTCAAAAATTATTGTATATATTATTTGTAAATTCTCTAATATCAGTAAAATATAGTGACTATCAAATCCATCTATTTTGGCTAAATTCCCACCCGGGTTTTCCCTATGCGTAAGTCCCACCACAACAGTTTGATTAACCCCATTAAAATAAATGAGACAATAACACATGCCAGAGTGTGACATCTTTCCCACTGTGCTTCGTCAACACCCGCAAGTGTTGCCTCGTTGCTGGAAGTCAACCTCACCTCTGCAGGTGTTTGTTGTGTTGCGCGTTCATTGTAACACCTGTCAACACTCCGACATGAGAAGGTCTTAATAAAGTCCGCAAATGTGAGTCCGTGATACCCGAAATGTGATAAAAGTCCGTGAGCGCCACGTTGAGACGCAGATGTCAAGCTTAGAGTTATCTTAAGTTCTTCTCGGTAACTCGTGGCATCTCAGGGTGTTCTTGGCTTTATATTGACATGTTACCAAGCAACAGACCCACACACACTGGTGCTCCTCCAGCCAAGAACTCACATCTCGACGCATCGTAGTGAAGCAGGAGTCACCATGATGTCTGTCCGACACGTCGTGGTTGTGTGGTGTCTGGCGTGGTCCGCAGCCTCCGCCAGAGATGAAGTAACTGTTGACGAAATGCAGTCATCGTTGGTGTCGCAGTTGGTCTTGTCCCACCAATCAGAGGCGCTGCAGCTGCTGGTTAATGCCACGGAAACAGCGCTCCGCCTCTTAATGAAAGGTTTGGTTATAGTGTACAACTTCTTAACCTTTGTAAATGCGGGAATTTGGGCACATAAGTATTTGACATGCAGTACCAATTACTGTATCCTAACACGAGTCATTAGTCGTGAGATTAATGACTCATTAGTCGTTATATTGGTATTTTTTTCCTTATGACATTTTTCAGTTGATGTTTAGTGACTTTAGTGAATATAATTAGTGATCGTGAGCCTAATTTATTCCAAGTAACCTTCGAAGAGTAAACAATAGTCTTAACACGACCTCGCAAACATAAGTGTTACAAAGACTTCACAAACAACAGTGTTACCACGACCTCACAAACAACAGTGTTACCACAACCTCACAAACAACAGTGTTACCACGACCTCACAAACAACAGTCTTAAAACTATTGTTTATGAGGTGGTGTTAAGACTATTGTTTGATAGTCACAAACACTAGACGAGTGAGTGGTGATATTACAATGAGACTGTAAAGTGTTCCAACTGTCTGTTTGTACCGTCCGGATGTTCAGGCTATTAAGAACGGATTTTCCCATTTTTACAGCTTTCATCGGTTTGAAAGCAAAGAAGAGACCTGAAAATAAAGTGTGAACAAGTAGAGCAAAATGTAATGACTTGGATTTTCTACATATAATACGTTCTTTCCTAATTAATAAACATTGATAATTATATATATATATATATTATATATATATATATATATATATATATATATATATATATATATATATATATATATATATATATATATATATATATATATATATCATAGCCTCGGAGAAAAGCACACACGACGTATTAGAAGAGATTTTTGGGACCCCCCCCTCAATGCCGTTTTATATTATATATATACTTAAGATTCAGAATCACAATGCGGATTCAGAGCTGGCAGGTCCACCATCGACATGGTCTTTTCCCTCAGACAACTGCAGGAGAAATGCAGGGATCAGAAGCAGCCACTCTTCGTAGCCTTCATAGATCTGACGAAGGCCTTCGACCTCGTCAGCAGGGATGGCCTGTTCAAGATCCTCCCCAAGATCGGATGCCCACCCAGGCTCCTCAGCATCATCAGATCTTTCCAAGAGAACATGAGGGGCACCGTGGTCTTTGATGGCCTAACATCAGACGCCTTTGACATCCGAAGTGGAGTAAAGCAGGGCTGCGCACTGGCTCCAACCCTATTCGGGATTTTCTTCGCAGTTATGCTGCTGCACGTCTTCGGATCTGTCACGGAAGGCATTTACCTTCTGGACCAGGTCAGATGGAAAGCTCTTTAACCTCGCCAGGCTGAGAGCCAAGACGAAGGTTCGGCTGAGGTGTCTGCGCGACTTCCTTTTTGCCGACGACGCAGCAGTCACTGCCCACTCAGCTGAAGACCTCCAACGGCTCATAACCCGCTTCAGCGAGGCCTCTCAGGCTTTCGGACTCACCATCAGTCTGAAGAAAACACAAGTCATGGGACAAGGAGTGGACTCCCCACCTGACATCAGCATCTCCGATTCCAAACTGGAAGTCGTTCACGACTTCGTGTACCTGGGCTCCACAATCTCTGACTCCCTCTCTCTTGATACAGAGCTAAACAAACGCATCGGTAAGACATCTACTACCATGTCCAGACTGACAAAGAGAGTGTGGGCCAACAATAGGCTAACTGAGTATACTAAGATTTAGGTGTACAGAGCCTGTGTCCTGAGAACTCTTCTTTATGGCAGTGAGTCTTGGACACTCCGCGCCCGTCAGGAAAGACAGCTGAATGCCTACCACATGCGCTGCCTTAGACACATCTTGGACATCACCTGGCAGGACAAGGTGACAAACAACAACGTCTTGGGTAGAGTAAGAATCACCAGCATGTACACAATGCTGAAACAGAGACGAATGCGCTGGCTCGGGCACGTTGTGCGAATGGGCGACGGCAGAATCCCCAAGGATCTCCTGTACGGAGAGCTGATGCAGGGAAAGCGTCCAACAGGCAAGCCCCAGCTACGGTATAAAGACGTATGCAAGAGGGACCTGAAAGCCATGGACGTCGATCTTGCTATATGGGAGACACTGGCTGCAGACCGTTCAGCCTGGAGGCAGTCTGTTCAAAGAGGTCTCTCCAAGTTCGAGGAGTCACTTGCCAAGGAATCGGAGGCAAAGAGACAGAGAAGGAAAGCCGGTAGCCAGGAAGACAGACCAGAATCGGACTTCGTTTGTGCTCGGTGTGCTATTGACTGTCACTCTCGGATTGGCCTCAACAGTCACACCAGACGCTGCACCAGGATTAACAACTAGGGCGCAACTCCATAGTCTCCCGAGACTGAAGGATACCTACTACTACTACACTTTATACTATAATATATTCATATATAATATAATATGTATGACTGATGGATGCCTACTTATGTAAACCACACATATACTTCATTTCACTTATTTCGATTTTTTGTTATCTGTAAAACTGCATTATTCTTAATAGTTATAATTATTATGTTATTAGTTTTAAATAGTTGAAGGTTTGATTATTAGGAATGCTTATAAAGAGTTAAATAGCTCATTATTCTTCAGATGAGCTGAATAATATATGTTGCTCTTCTTTTGTGGATTTTATTAAAAGTGGCCAATAGTGTTCGATCTGATGCCGTTGTAGTATTGCAAACGACAAACTGAACTTCGTTTTAATATAAGATTTATTGACATTTAATGTATTTTTCATCCCAGTTCACCAAAGACACCTAAGTTCACACCGAAGTGGGAGCCGGTCGGCCGAGCGGACAGCACACTGGATTTGTGATCCTGTGGTCCTGGGTTCGATCCCAGACGCCGGCGAGAAACAATGGGCAAAGTTTCTGTCACCCTATGCCCCTGTTACCTAGCAGTAAAATAGGTACCTGGGTGTTAGTCAGCTGTCACGGGCTGCTTCCTGGGGGTGGAGGCCTGGTCGAGGACCGGGCCGCGGGGACACTAAAAAGCCCCGAAATCATTTAAAGATAACCTCAAGATAAGACATTATTCCAATTGAATTTTGCCTTTATCTTCAGGTTAAATAAAGTGCATTTTTCCTCACTGATAACACTATAGTTTGCTCATCCGATTCTTAACTATTGGACGGATCTACAATATTTACCATATTCACCGATTCAAAATCATTTTCACAATTATTTAAACGTAATGCCAAAAAAGTTCGTTGATGTTATCTCTGGGATACCGTTTGGATAGTTCAAAATCATCTATGCGGATTGTGATTGCTTATGTAAACAGTCTTGTTCCCTTAGTAAATTCAATCGATGTCAATTTTAATTTTATGCAGTTTTCGTAAAATGAAATATATCAAGATGAACTCAGATCAATAAAAAGTATTTGGCTTCACTTTGTTATTTTCTGTTTACAGAGATATCGTGTCCACCGCCTTACACCAGAGTGCTGGACGAGTGCTTCTTCGTCAGCAAGAAGAAGCTGAGCCACAGTGATGCTCGTACACACTGTCAGGGGATGGGGGGCGACCTGGCCACCCCCAGGAACCCCTACGCCCTGGTCTCTTATCTGTACGACAGAGGAGGTACGCTGCTGTCCACCTCTTGAGTCCTCATCTTGCAAATTAATGCTTATTTATAATACTTTTTAATTATCAAATAATCTCTTTGTTCTTAGAAAATGGGTTGTTGAGTTTGTGGCTGCATGAAATAGAAACGCAAAACTCAAGTGAAGGTTAGTTAATAGGCTTGGGACTATTTACTTGGCGACCTTTGAAGAAATAGTGCTATATTAATTGTTTTCTTATATAACATAGTAATAGCTTCATGCAATGCCAGCGGTAAATGCTTTCCTTTCTAATTATTTATGAACAGAAATTGACAATGTTTCTAAAGTGAACAAATCCACAAGGGCCGTGACGAGGATTCGAACCTACGTCCGAGAGCATCCCAGACACTGCCTTAATCGACTGAGCAGCGACATGGTATAAGAATTGCAACCAGAAATTCTACTGAATTTACTGGATCCTGCAGCCTCTCCGAGACACAAACCAGGATTTTACACAATTCCCCCCATTCACTCGAGCTATGGCAATAGGCCGTTCTACCTCTTCGCCCTTACTTTATTACACACTTTCTGTGTTCTCAGAGCTCACAGATTTTGCTGATTAAGCTTTTACTAAAATTAATATCCTTATAGAGTATTCTTATAATCGCTCTGATATCGTCTTTATAATTCGCCTAATTTCTCACCGACATTTCACTAGAAGGCAATTACAGAATTCTAAGATTTTGACAAGTTAACCATTTAAATAAAGCCAGTATTCAAACCGTACGAAATACAAAATGAATTCCTCGCGGTCTGTTTAGGAGGAAGAGAGGCGGGAAGCCGGTGATGTATTGAGAAAGACTACACAGTGCGGTGTTGCACTGGGAATGCAACAGACTGCCTGTGCTATCTTTTTTCGGTTTTGAAAACCATATTATGAAAAGTGATTGACATAGTAGTATTACCTGGAGTGGTTTTGGGAGTTCCTCTAACCCCCCCCCCCAAGCCAAACCAGGGGCCGGGCTTTTCTTGCGAGAACTTGATCCAGAAGGCTGTTGCTTGGAGCGGCTCACAGGCCCACATATATCCACTGCAACCCGGATGGTCCAACATTTCCTGCAGGTTCTTCATCGGGTCTAGTCTGCATTTCCTACCATATCTTTCGCTCCATATGGCTAATTTCGCTGTGTATATTAGGGTACCTGGCTTTTAGTGTTGTCCTGTATGTTGAATATGATACCTCTTTCTCGTCTCTTGCTAGAAAGTGCTTAGAGCCTTGATAGTACTTAGAAAGTGATAAGAGCTTAGAGACGATCCCAGTAGCTTAGGTGCGTAATCGTATTTATACGTACCGTAAGTTTCTGTATTCCCTCTATTTGAGCAATCTCTCCTGCTCTGAAGGTGGAAGTGCGTATCGAGCAGTACTCATTTCGGGACAGCACAAGTGATTTGAAGAGTAAAAAAAAAACATTGAATCCCTAAATTTGAAGGTTCTCATAATCCCCGCTATCATTTGCCGGTTGGTGACTTACTTGATTTCTTATACTCTTTAACCGTCGTTAGGTCGTCTGACATCATTATTCCCTGATACTTCACACGTTTTCATTCAATGAGGAGATTTCATTGTTTTTTTACCATGCATTTCGCTCCCGTTCTTTAATTTTACAATACATAGTATAGTTGTTAAAATTCGTGTTACTTTCTACGCCCAATGATGACTTTATTGACATTAGCTTTTAGTTTTTTGTATTCCTCAAAATAAATTTTCATGCTGATTTTTGTGTGTTTGCAAAGTATGATACGAAGCTGTCTTGTATTTTGGCCTGTATCAGATAGGAGAATGAGATACAGCAGTGGTGCAATGACTGTACCCTCGTGTATAGGATTTTCACTGTGCCCAGACTTGATTTGTTTGACTGTTACTCTTTGCAATCTGTTAGGCAGAAATTCAATATTCATCGCCATGCATTACTTTTTTTTTGCTAACGACCTTCATTTTTTGTATTATTATTATTTAGGGGGGGGGAGTCACATTTATGAAATGGCCCATTACAAAGTGCGTGTTCACAACATCTACATTTAGTTTTTCTACTCATGGTATCTTGATTTTGTCACAGTGATCGAGTAATTACGGGAGACTGGATCTTCTCGCTCTAAATCCATGTTGAGGTGGATTGTGAAGTTCATTGTTCTCCACAAAACTAGAGATATGGCTCCTAATCAACTCTTTTAAAAACTTAACTGTGTGTAATGATAATGCGAGTGGTCTATATAGTTTATTTTTTGGTTTTCTCCTCTTGTGGAGTGGAGCAATATCTCCTGCTTTGAATGATCAGGATATCTACCCTGTATCCATTCCTTCCCCCAATCATTATCCTGATCCCTTCCAAGTGCTATATAGTCGTAATGGCTTGGCGATTCTCCCTGATAAATCCTTCCATTACCTTGCATCCAGACATACAACATACTCCATATTACACTGAGCGCTTTTGGTAGTGGAACTTTGCATTTCTTTATAAAAATAGAGTTCCAGGAGTCGGAACGCGGGGCTGGATGCACAGGCATGTTGCAATTCATCTTTCAAAGTCTGGAATGTTCGTGCTAATACCAGTTTTAGTATAATACTAATAATTGTAACCCATCCTTCTAATAGAACGTCGCATTTTGACGTATACTCTACCGAAGGCAAAAAAATCGTCGTACTAGAAAATGGCAGCGACTTGTGAAATTTACATACTGTCCCGTTTTCTGTTTTGGGTAACCCGCTCTCGCACAAGACAGCACATATATGACTTATTGCTTATGGTAGGTTAGGAAAGGCACTCTAGCACGACAGTTTCTTGACGTGGGAAAAAACTTAGGAAGACGGGCTGTATATATATTGTCCAATTTTTGGGTATATTTCTTACACAAAACAAATATTCCTGGATCTTCGACTCTAACGGTGCATCTTTATTTTAACAGAAATGTTCGTCTGGCTTGGAGCAACAGACGCAAATTCCGTGGAGTGGCGTTGGTTTGACGGCCGGCTCGTCGCTGCGGACTTGTGGGTGCGAAAATCCAATGGGAATGAACCCAGCGAAAAGAACAGATTTGGGGAGGCTGAAGACTGCTGCGAGATGTGGGCAGACTATCATCCTCCTCTTAACGACGAGGTGTGCAACACGCCAAAGATATTTGCGTGTC
>NC_091156.1:39803418-39950918 GCF_040958095.1 Procambarus clarkii | reverse complement strand
TATTCATAAGCAAGATATTGACTATATGCAAGTGCGAGAACGGGTTGCACATATATCCACTACAACCCGGCTGGTCCAACATTTCCTGCAGGTTCTTCATCGGGTCTAGTCTGCATTTCCTACCATATCATTCGCTCCAATATGTGGCTAATTTCACTGTGCATATTAGGGTACCAGGCTTTTTAGTGTTGTCCTGTATGTTGTATATGATACTTTTTTCTCGTCTCCTTACTAGAAAATGCATTATAAGAGCTTAGAGACGATCCCAACAGCTTAGGTGCTTAATCGTATTTAAATGTACCGTACATGTTCTCTGTATTCCCTCTATTTGAGCAATCTCTCCTGCTCTGAAGATGGAAGTGCGTATCAAGCAGTACTCAAGGCGGGACAGCACAACTGATTTGAAGAGTAATAAAAGCATTGAATCCCTAAATTTGAAGGTTCTCATAATCCCCGCTATCATTTGCCTGGTTGGTGACTTACTTGATTTCATATTCTCTTTAGGCGTCGTTAGGTCGTCTGATATCATTATTCCCATTATTACGACAGGGTTGAAAGGGTTGGTTCGGTTTCAACCCTTTTAACCCTGTCGTAGCTCAGTCGATTAAGGCAGTGTCTGGGATGCTCCCGGACGCAGGTTCGAATCTTCGTCACGGTCCTTGTGGATTTGTTCATAATCCTGATCCCTTTCAAGGGCTATATAGTCGTAATGGATTGGCGATTTCCCCCGATAATTACCTTCCATTACCTTGTATCCAGACTTCTTCTCCAAACTACACTGAGCACTTTTGGTAGTGGAACTTTTCATTTCTTTATAAAAATAGAGCTCCAGGAGCTCTATCGATTGTTTCAAGCGCGGGTTGGACAAGTATATGAGTGGGATTGGGTGGTTATAGATAGGAGCTGCCTCGTATGAGCCAATAGGCTTTCTGCAGTTACCTTTGTTCTTATGTTCTTCTTATGTTCTAGGAGTCAGAACCCGGGATGGTTCTGACTCTTGGATGGGATGCCTGGATGTACAGGCATGTTGCAATTCCTCTTTCAATGTCTGCAATGCTCGTGCTAATACCAGTTCTATTGCAACTCCATCCTTCTAATGGAACGTCCCATTTTGACGTATACTCTACCGAAGGCAAAAAAAACGTCGTACTAGAAAATGATAGCGGCTCGTGAAATAAACATACTGTCCCATTTTCTGTTTTGGGTACCTGTGGTAGGTTAGGATAAGGGCACGTTAGTACGACAGTTTCTTGACGTTGGGAAAACCCTTAGGAAGACGGGTTGTATATATTGTACAATCTTTTGGCTATTGTTGTTGTTTAAGATTCAGCTACTGGGAACAAAACGCTCCAAGTCGCACGGACTATGGTGAACCCGTAGTAGACTCACCTGGTACTGTATCGGGCCTATAACTTGGTGCTCGATCTTTTGGTATATTTCATACACAAAACAAATCTTCCTGGACCTTCCACTCTAACGCCGTATTTCTATTTTAACAGTAACATTCGCCTGGCTTGGAGCAACAGACGCAAATTCCGCGGAGTGGCGTTGGTTTGACGGCCGGCTCATCTCGGCGGACTTGTGGATGCGAAAACCCGATATGACGGAACCCAGCGGAAAGGACGATCGTGGGAAGGCTGAAGACTGCTGTGAGATGTGGGCAGACTATCATCCTCCTCTTAACGACGCGGTGTGCAACGACCTAAAGATATTTGTGTGTCAGTTTAATCAAGTGAAATAATGGTCATTTGTGTGACTAGTTCTGTTATTTTTTTGTAGTCCCAAACTTGGCTTAAAAATTGGTTCAGAGTTTAGAATGTAAACATTTCTATTTTGTTTCCAGTCAATATTATGTTTAGAGTTAGAGAATAACAACGTAAAGCCCTTTATTTGGGCGTCTACGATTGTGCCGGGACTAGTAACACACTTCCCTGTATATCTGGTATATATATATATATATATATATATAATATATAATATATATATAATTATATATATATATATATATATATATATATATATATATATATATATATATATAATATATATATATATATATATATATTTTATTAAATATGACCGAAAAAGTAAGATTAATAATTCTAACACGAATTTTCTCAATCTTTCGTACATTATGCTTCACTGTTGGAGGTAAATCAAAAATCACTTCTCCAAAATTCATTTTTATTTCTAGTCTGACGCGACACGGGCGCGTTTCGTAAAACTTATTACATTTTCAAAGACTTCACAAATACACAACTGATTAGAACTTGCATTTCCCTGATTTTATATCTACTTTTGAGTGAGGTGGGAAGGGTGATGTGGCATTACATTTGAGTGAGGTGGGAAGGATGATGTGGCATTAGAGGATATTAATAGGGTATTAAAAGTATCAACACAAGACAGAACACGAAACAATGGATATTGAATAGAAGTGTTTGTAGAAAGCCTATTGGTCCATATTTCTTGATGCTTCTATATTGGAGCGGAGTCTTGAGGTGGGTAGAATATAGTTGTGCAATAATTGGCTGTTGATTGCTGGTGTTGACTTCTTGATGTGTAGTGCCTCGCAAACGTCAAGCCGCCTGCTATCGCTGTATCTATCGATGATTTCTGTGTTGTTTACTAGGATTTCTCTGGCGATGGTTTGGTTATGGGAAGAGATTATATGTTCCTTAATGGAGCCCTGTTGTTTATGCATCGTTAAACGCCTAGAAAGAGATGTTGTTGTCTTGCCTATATACTGGGTTTTTTGGAGCTTACAGTCCCCAAGTGGGCATTTGAAGGCATAGACGACGTTAGTCTCTTTTAAAGCGTTCTGTTTCGTGTCTGGAGAGTTTCTCATGAGTAGGCTGGCCGTTTTTCTGGTTTTATAGTAAATCGTCAGTTGTATCCTCTGATTTTTGTCTGTAGGGATAACGTTTCTATTAACAATATCTTTCAGGACCCTTTCCTCTGTTTTATGAGCTGTGGAAAAGAAGTTCCTGTAAAATAGTCTAATAGGGGGTATAGGTGTTGTGTTAGTTGTCTCTTCAGAGGTTGCATGGCTTTTCACTTTCCTTCTTATGATGTCTTCGATGAAACCATTGGAGAAGCCGTTATTGACTAGAACCTGCCTTACCCTACAGAGTTCTTCGTCGACTTGCTTCCATTCTGAGCTGTGGCTGAGAGCACGGTCGACGTATGCGTTAACAACACTCCTCTTGTACCTGTCAGGGCAGTCGCTGTTGGCATTTAGGCACATTCCTATGTTTGTTTCCTTTGTGTAGACTGCAGTGTGGAAACCTCCGCCCTTTTCCATGACTGTTACATCTAGAAAAGGCAGCTTCCCATCCTTTTCCGTCTCGTAAGTGAAACGCAGCACGGAACTCTGCTCAAATGCCTCCTTCAGCTCCTGCAGATGTCTGACATCAGGTACCTGTGTAAAAATGTCGTCAACATACCTGCAGTATATGGCCGGTTTCAAGTTCATGTCGACTAAGACTTTTTGCTCGATGGTACCCATGTAGAAGTTTGCAAACAGGACACCTAGGGGAGAACCCATAGCGACCCCATCTACTTGCTTATACATATGCCCATCCGGGCTCAAGAAGGGTGCCTCTTTAGTACAAGCTTGGAGTAGTTTCCTCAGAATACTTTCTGGCATGTCAAGAGGAGTACAGGCTGGATCACGATACACTCTGTCGGCTATCATTCCGATTGTCTCGTCCACAGGTACGTTGGTAAACAGCGATTCTACGTCCAACGAGGCTCTTATCCCTGTGGCCCGTGCGCCCCGCAGTAAGTCCACAAATTCCTTTGGAGACTTCAGGCTGAAGGCGCAAGGAACATAAGGAGTCAGCAGGCCGTTGAGTCGCTTTGCCAATCTGTACGTGGGTGTGGGTATCTGGCTAATGATTGGCCGAAGTGGGTTTCCAGGCTTGTGCGTCTTGACATTTCCATACGCATATCCAGGTTTATATTCCCCAATGATCTTTGGCAGGTGGAGTCCGGATTTCTTGGCGTTCACAGTTTCGATCAGTTTGTTGACCTTTGCTTTTAATTCGGCTGTAGTGTCCTTCGTTACCCTTTGGAACTTAGTTTGGTCAGAGAGTATGATGTTCATTTTCGCCAGATATTCGTCTTTTTTAAGAATGACATATATTGGCGACTTGTCACCTCTCCTGACAACTATCTCCTTGTTCTCGCGAAGGCTTTTAGCTGCCGCTCTAAGCTCGGGGGACAGTATGGTGCTTCTGTAGTTGCCTCGATTCTTTCCTCCTTCTGCAATAAGTTCTGCTTGTAAGGTATCTTTGGTAGTGACCTTCTTTTGTGTCTCGAGGTCGAATATGTCGTCCAACAGAATTTCCAACTCCACTTTCCGGGCCATTTCACTCGGTCTGGACATAACATGACAGTTTATGCCCAGATTTAGGAGAGTGACTTGGTCCTCAGTGAGGTTAATTCCTGCAAGGTTCAGGAAGCCATCTCTTGGTCGTGGAATTGCCATAGGTCCTCCATATAATGTTGTTAGTTTCTTGATAATCCTTGTTTCAGTGCTGAGGTGATGTTGGTCTGTGAGGATGTCGAGGTGTTGTTCAATGCGGGTACGGATACTATGGTCGATGTTGCTATTTCTCCACTCGTTTGTAGCATGAAGTAGTTGCGTTTTTTTGTCTTTGATTTCATTCTCTGCCTTGTATATCTGATCACGAATCAGATCCTGGCGATATTTTATCGTGAAGGCTTGATTCCTTGCTGCTGGGTCGTGCACTTTAACATTAGTATATTTTGGTAGCAGTCTTTCCTGTAGACATATTTTATTAAATATGACCGAAAAAGTAAGATTAATAATTCTAACACGAATTTTCTCAATCTTTCGTACATTATGCATTATGCTTTCGTACATATGCATTATGCATTTCGTATATATACATTATATATATATATATATATATATATATATATATATATATATATATATATATATATATATATATATATATATGTATGTATATATATATATATACTCTACCTTGCACATTTGATGAATATATTCATATACTTCCTTATACACCTCTTGAGGATACCTTGAGGTTATCTTGAGTTGATTTCGGGGCTTTAGTGTCCCCGCGGCCCGGTCCTCGACCAGGCCTCCACCCCCAGGAAGCAGCCCGTGACAGCTGACTAACTCACAGGTACCTATTTACTGCTAGGTAACAGGGGGCATAGGGCAAAGGAAACTCTGCCCATCGTTTCTCACCGGCGCCCGGGATCGAACCCGGGACCACAGGATCACGTGCCCAGCGTGCTGTACGCTCGGCCGGCCGGCCCCATATCTTATATATACCAAATCATACCTCATATAAAGGTACAGTATACCCATACATGAGTACTTCCTTGAGCACATGGTATATATGCATATAAATATAAATTTCCTTATGTACAGTCGCGGTCAAAAATCTTTTTCCATGGGTAGGAGGGATGGGGTAGTGGAGGGGGGTGTGTGTTAGACATACCTTGAGGTTACCTTGAGGTGCTTCCGGGGCTTAGCGTCCCCGCGGCCCGGTTGTCGACCAGGCCTCCTGGTTGCCGGACTGATCAACCAGGCTGTTGGACGCGGCTGCTCGCAGCCTGACGTATGAGTCACAGCCTGGTTGATCAGGTATCCTTTGGAGGTGCTTATCCAGTTCTCTCTTGAACAGTGTGAGGGGTCGGCCAGTTATGCCCCTTATGTGTAGTGGAAGTGTGTTGAACAGTCTCGGGCCTCTGATGTTGATAGAGTTCTCTCTCAGAGTATCTGTTGCACCTCTGCTCTTCAACGGGGGTATTCTGCACATCCTGCCATGCCTCCTGGTATGGCATGGCAACACTGCTTTTCGAGGCGCCAAGATGTTTCCACAATTAGCCGCATTGTTTTTGTTTTATATTGTCGACTAATTTAATATTTGCAATGTATTTGTTGAGAAAAACTGCTTTTTACTGTTAATAATTTTAATGAATGCTATTTGGTATCATAATTCTCTTTTCGTGCCAAACTGGATCATGTGATCAACGACAATCCAGGAAGTGTGTAACACTCCTTATGGCTTCCATTGGCAATAGTAAATAACCAGCATATAATGAATGAAAGCCGAAGTTTCAGCCCCGCTCCTGTGCCAGGTAAGTCCATCATGGGCTCACCATAGCCCGTGCTACTTGGAACTTTTAGTTTCCAGTAGCTGAATATTAAAGAACAACAACGAATGCAAGCCCAGGTCGCTTGTGTCATTGATTACGATTGGACCTTCAGACAGATTGTTATTATACTGTTTTATACAACATACTGCTATATGTTGTTATTATACTGTTGTTATTATAAGTTTAGATTTAGGAAAGACTTGGGTAAATACTGGTTCAGTAACAGGGTTGTTGATTTGTGGAACCAATTTCCGCGTAACATTGTGGTGGTGGGGTCCCTCGATTGTTTCAAGCGTGGGTTGGACATGTATATGAGTGGGATTGGGTGGTTATAAATAGAAGCTGCCTCGTATGGGCCAATACGCCTTCTGCAGTTGCCTTTGTTCTTATGTTCTTATGTTTTAATAGTATCACCAGTTATATAAGTACTGTTTATTTTCATTATGTATGCCTAGTAGTTACATACCAATATGATTTTTTGTTTTGTTTTTGTTTTACTGTGAATGTCCTTATTTGTGTTTAACATTATGCTGTTTTATTGGCTAATAAAAAGTGCAAATAGCATCTGAATCTGTATTAGCTATAGAGGAGGGAAGTGCGCATGAGAGAAAGAGACAAATAGAAGCAGTAAGTTATATGATTAGATATTAAATTAAAAAAAAGATTGTTTTAAAATGTGTGATACGGTTATAATAGCTGCATATTTTTAATTTATTATTTGGTAAATACTCATTTCGTTTCTAAAATTTCATTTCTAAACCAAATCTAGTAATTACCTAAGTGTAGTTACAGGATGAGAGCTACACTCATGGTGTCCCGTCTTCCCAGTACTCTTTGTCGTGTAACGCTTTGAAGCTACTGACGGCTTTGGTCTCCGCCACCTTCTTAATTAATTTGTTCCAACCGTCTGCCATTCGTTTTGCGAAATTGAATTTTCTTAAATTTCTTAGATATCTTATTTTTTTAGTTAGCTTAAATCTATTATCTCTTGTTCTTGAAGTTGCAGATCTCAGAAATTCTTTCTTGTCAATTTTGTCGATTCCCGTGACTATTTTATATGTAGTGATCATATCACCTCTTTTTCTTCAGTCTTCTAGTTTTGGTATATTTAATGGCTCTGGCCTCACCTCGTGGCTCTTGTCTTTCAGTATTACACACTTCTCCTCACTTACCAAGTAGACCAACGTGTTAGCAAGTTATCCTTGTGGCGAACTGAGCAATCCTGTACCTTTGGGAAGAATTATTAGTTGTAATTAGCGCAGATAGGATTAGTGTAAAACTTCCTGGAATGTTGAATTCTTAGGGAAAAGTTATGTGGAATTAACAGGCATCTAATTGCCTGTCATAAAACTTCTGAGATTTGGAGCAATTCTATTTCTCTTGATCTAATTGCTTCATTATTTAATTGCAAGGCTTTGCACCTTTACTGTTGATGTGCTTCTTAAGACACGGGCCTCTTACAACCGCTGCATATTCCAACTTTGGTCTCACAGTGGTCGTGAACAATGGCTTTAGTATTTCACCATGCATGTGTTGAAAAGCACTTCTGAAATAAGAAAGTGTAGTATAGGTTCCTCGCACTAAGTTCTTAAGTGGTCTTTGGATGATATTTATATATATTTAGTACCACTCCTAAATCTCTTTCTTTGTCAGAATTTTGCAAAGCTTTTTCCCAATATTTTGTAGGTTGGGTGTGGCCTATTTTCTCCTATTTCACATTCCATAACGTGGTATTTATTCACCTTGAATTACATTTGCTAAATTGTGCTCTGTGCACTTATTTTATTCAGGTCTTCTTCAAAGGCATGGCAATCGTCTAAGTTTCTTATCTTCTCCAGTATCTTCACATCATCAGCAAACTTGTTCATTTATAACACCATATTCCTTCCGCTAAGTTGTTTGTAGACAATAAACATTACCGGTGCAAGAACTGGACCCTGTGGTACTCCGCTGTAAGACAGCTACAGTTACGAGAATACATATGCCTGAGATCTTCACTGTATTATCAAGGAATTTAGTAAGAGTCTTTCATAGCATTGGAATTTTGATGTTTCCAATATAATACTAGCAAGGATTCTAGTAATGTTGATGTTTATTATTGACAGTATTAGACTTTTTAACGTTTAAAAATTTCAAGTTCATCGTAGCATTATATTAGATTTTTTTATGTTTACTAGTCATTGATAGTATACTAATTGTGAAGGTGTATATATATATAAAGAAAAAAGGTAAGGGGGTGGTAGGAGAAAAGCACACAGAAACTGTATTGGAGGGGACCCACATTCCCTCCAATGCGTTATGTGTGGTTTCCTCCGAGGCTATGGGTCCCCCTTCTTCCAGCCAGAGGTGGTACTCCCTTCCCTATATATATATATATATATATGTCGTACCTAGTAGCCAGAACTCACTTCTCAGCCTACTATTCAAGGCCCGATTTGCCTAATAAGCCAAGTTTTCCTGAATTAATATATTTACTATAATTTTTTTCTTATGAAATGATAAAGCAACCCTTTTATCTATGTATGAGGTCAATTTTTTTTTATTGGAGTTAAAATTAACGTAGATATATGACCGAACCTAACCAACCCTACCTAACCTAACCTAACCTATATTTATAGGTAAGGTTAGGTTAGGTAGCCAAAAAAAGCTAGGTTAGGTTAGGTTAGGTAGGTTAGGTAGACGAAAAAACATTAATTCATGAAAACTTGGCTTATTAGGCAAATCGGGCCTTGAATAGTAGGCTGAGAAGTGCGTTCTGGCTATTAGGTACGACATATATATATATATATATATATATATATATATATATATATAATATATATATATATATATATATATATATATATTCAGAATACATTCACGGAAATCATCATTTGTTTCACACGGAGGTCAATTTAGTACGCGATAAGCATTTATATTTTGCTTGAGATGCAAATAGATGCACTCTACATGGCCAGAGAGGTGAGGGCCTCGACCCTTGGGGGTGGTAGAGGGGGAGGGGGGTGAAACCTCGTCCAATTTGGGTGAGGTTTCGACACTCGGTAGTGAAACCTTAACCAATGCGATGTACTAATCAAAAGTACGGGAAGCACACACACACACACACACACACACACACACACACACACACACACACACACACACACATATACACACTTACACACTTACACACACACACACACACACACACACACACACACACACACACACACACACACACACACACACTCACACACTCACACACACACACACACACACACACACACACACACACACACACACACACACTCACACACACACATACACACACACACACACAAGGCACTTTGCCTGCCACTCTCCATAGTGTATAGTAAGTCACTAGAGACGGGAGACCTACCAGAAATATGGAAGACGGCGAATGTGGTCCGAATATACAAAAAGGGCGACAGACAAGAGGCACTGAACTACAGGCCAGTGTCCTTGACTTGTATACCATGCAAGGTGATGGAGAAGATCGTGAGAAAAAAACCTGGTAACACATCTGGAGAGAAGGGACTTCGTGACAAATCGCCAACATGGATTCAGGGAGGGTAAATCTTGCCTTACAGGCTTGATAGAATTCTACGATCAGGTGACACAGATTAAGCAAGAAAGAGAGGGCTGGGCGGACTGCATTTTCTTGGATTGTCGGAAAGCCTTTGACACAGTACCGCATAAGAGGCTGGTACATAAGCTGGAGAGACAGGCAGGTGTAGCTGGTAAGGTGCTCCAGTGGATAAGGGAGTATCTAAGCAATAGGAAGCAGAGAGTTACGGTGAGGGGTGAGACCTCCGATTGGCGTGAAGTCACCAGTGGAGTCCCACAGGGCTCTGTACTCGGTCCTATCTTGTTTCTGATATATGTAAATGATCTCCCGGAGGGTATCGATTCATTTCTCTCAATGTTTGCGGACGATGCTAAAATTATGAGAAGGATTAAAACAGAAGAGGACTGTTTGAGGCTTCAAGAAGACCTAGACAAGCTGAAGGAATGGTCGAACAAATGGTTGTTAGAGTTTAACCCAACCAAATGTAATGTAATGAAGATAGGTGTAGGGAGCAGGAGGCCAGATACAAGGTATCATCTGGGAGAGGAAATTCTTCAGGAGTCAGAGAAGGAAAAAGACTTGGGGGTTGATATCACGCCAGACCTGTCTCCTGCAGCACATATCAAGCGGATAACATCAGCGGCATATGCCAGGCTGGCCAACATACGAACGGCATTCAGAAACTTGTGTAAAGAATCATTCAGAACTTTGTATACCACATATGTCAGGCCAATCCTGGAGTATGCAGCCCCAGCATGGAGTCCATATCTAGTCAAGGATAAGACTAAACTGGAAAAGGTTCAAAGGTTTGCCACCAGACTAGTACCCGAGCTGAGAGGTATGAGCTACGAGGAGAGACTACGGGAATTAAACCTCACTTCGCTGGAAGACAGAAGAGTTAGGGGGGACATGATCACCACATTCAAGATTCTGAAGGGGATTGATAGGGTAGATAAAGACAGTCTATTTAACACAAGGGGCACACGTACTAGGGGACACAGGTGGAAACTGAGTGCCCAAATGAGCCACAGAGATATTAGAAAGAACTTTTTTAGTGTCAGAGTGGTTGACAAATGGAATGCATTAGGAAGTGATGTTGTGGAGGCTGACTCCATACACAGTTTCAAGTGTAGATATGACAGAGCCCGATAGGCTCAGGAATCTGTACACCTGTTGATTGACGGTTGAGAGGCGGGACCAAAGAGCCAGAGCTCAACCCCCGCAAACACAACTAGGTGAGTACTAGGTGAGTACACACACACACACACACACACACACACACACACACACACACACACACAGCTATAGGTACACCAGCAGGACTCCAAGCTCCACAAACCCTCATTATATCATATATTATCATTATACGAGCCTTATTATCGAGAGATTCGACACTTATTTATATCGGCGACTCAAACTGCCGGCAGGAAAACGAGCGTTCGAGACGATGAAGTCATAAGAGACTCAGAGCCATAAACAACACATTCCACCTTCTGCCAGTGATTACAGGATGTGTCTCAACCGCCCGTACGGCTCGCTCAATCACGGTGTAAATAGCTGTTACCATGCCCCCTCCGTCAATCACTCTCCCCCCGTCATTTAACAAGGTTACAACATCCGTTTTAGCACTCGGATCGTTTTAATTTCTATACTCAGTTCCGCCCTGGTGATTATACGGGGAAGCTCAGGTTGTGGGACTTCTACACTGAAGCCAAGATTGTCAGAGAATGCGTTGACTCCTGATCCGGTGGTTCTGGTTGTGTCCGGTGGTTCTGGTTGTGTCCGGTGGTTCTGGTTGTGTCCGGTGGTTCTGGTTGTGTCCGGTGCTTCTGGTTGTGTCCGGTGGTTCTGGTTGTGTCCAGTATGCCTTGTTATGTCCAGGATAGCGTTTGAATGGCATTGAAGGGGAATTGAGCCAGAATTGGCTGGTTGCAAAGACTTCACCAAATATGACATGTGGTGTACACGGCCTCAGTTGTGATGTCAGCCATTGGTAATGTCCAGCGCTTTTGTTGTCACCAAACAATATTTCCCACCTCTGTTGTCAGTGTTCAGTCATTCTCATCTGTTGTCGCCAGTCATCTCATTCCCACCTTTGTTGTCAGTGTTCAGTCATTCTCATCTGTTGTCACCAGTCATCTCATTCCCACCTTTGTTGTCAGTGTTCAGTCATTCTCATCTGTTGTCGCCAGTCATCTCATTCCCACCTTTGTTGTCAGTGTTCAGTCATTCTCATCTGTTGTCGCCAGTCATCTCATTCCCACCTTTGTTGTCAGTGTTCAGTCATTCTCATCTGTTGTCGCCAGTCATCTCATTCCCACCTTTGTTGTCAGTGTTCAGTCATTCTCATCTGTTGTCGCCAGTCATCTCATTCCCACCTTTGTTGTCAGTGTTCAGTCATTCTCATCTGTTGTCACCAGTCATCTCATTCCCACCTTTGTTGTCAGTGTTCAGTCATTCTCATCTGTTGTCGCCAGTCATCTCATTCCCACCTTTGTTGTCAGTGTTCAGTCATTCTCATCTGTTGTCGCCAGTCATCTCATTCCCACCTTTGTTGTCAGTGTTCAGTCATTCTCATCTGTTGTCACCAGTCATCTCATTCCCACCTTTGTTGTCAGTGTTCAGTCATTCTCATCTGTTGTCACCAGTCATCTCATTCCCACCTTTGTTGTCAGTGTTCAGTCATTCTCATCTGTTGTCACCAGTCATCTCATTCCCACCTTTGTTGTCAGTGTTCAGTCATTCTCATCTGTTGTCACCAGTCATCTCATTCCCACCTTTGTTGTCAGTGTTCAGTCATTCTCATCTGTTGTCGCCAGTCATCTCATTCCCACCTTTGTTGTCAGTGTTCAGTCATTCTCATCTGTTGTCGCCAGTCATCTCATTCCCACCTTTGTTGTCAGTGTTCAGTCATTCTCATCTGTTGTCGCCAGTCATCTCATTCCCACCTTTGTTGTCAGTGTTCAGTCATTCTCATCTGTTGTCGCCAGTCATCTCATTCCCACCTTTGTTGTCAGTGTTCAGTCATTCTCATCTGTTGTCGCCAGTCATCTCATTCCCACCTTTGTTGTCAGTGTTCAGTCATTCTCATCTGTTGTCGCCAGTCATCTCATTCCCACCTTTGTTGTCAGTGTTCAGTCATTCTCATCTGTTGTCACCAGTCATCTCATTCCCACCTTTGTTGTCAGTGTTCAGTCATTCTCATCTGTTGTCGCCAGTCATCTCATTCCCACCTTTGTTGAGAATAAATGTAAAAATCCTGCTTCAGATTATATATATATATATATATATATATATATATATATATATATATATAATATATATATAATCTTCGTTACAACTTTCATCGACAATTTATTTAAAAAAAAATGTGAGGCAACAACCATAAATAATAATTTAGCGAATTACTGCAGGACAAAGCTGATGATTCCCCCCCACCCCCACCCCCCATAGATGATATTACACGAAGAAATCCACAAGGGCCGTGATGGGGGTTCGAACCTACGTCCGGGATGATCCCAGACGCTACCACCATTTCATAGCCCATACCAGAGCATCCCATCTCGCTCATACTCCATGACTGCCATCAGGTTAATGGAGGTCCGGCTATTGACGGCTTCTGCTTTATCTAAGGTGTAATGTTCATGCATTAGGTGAAAATTACAAGTTATTTTATTAAGGTTAAGTTGACAACAACAAACAAAAGGGCTGGCCAGTAAGACAATGCAACTAATACTTATACGCAATACGCTACTTAGAATAAGTAGAGAACAAGGAGAAAATATTATGGGCGAATTACTGACTGACAGTGTCTATATATATCTATATAAAAGTTGCTGATGAAGCTGTACGAATCTGAAATAGCTGCTGGTGAAGCTGTATAATTACCCATTTTTGACAGTCGTTACGATATCTCGCCCCATTATAACGCTTATAAACCCCCCATTATAAAACGCCTTCCAGAGAGAGTGAGAGAGAGAGAGAGAGAGAGAGAGAGAGAGAGAGAGAGAGAGAGAGAGAGAGAGAGAGAGAGAGAGAGAGAGAGAGAGAGAGAGAGACCTACATTCACCCACAAATGACACGTAGGACTGCCAAGGGGAATACTGATGCTAGGAGGTATACACATTAATGTGTAATGAGAACTATGGGTGTGTGCACGTCTACGTTTGCGTATTATTCGTATCATGCAAGATGACGTCTGGTGTAAAGCTCTGACGTCATCTCCGTCGACAAGCCTGTAAAGGATTCATAACCTTGTACAAACCAATGGGAAGAGCCCTTTGGTCGTCAGCGAGATCACCACCTACGTGATTGGATTGCTGTACATTACGTGCTCCCGTGCCACGCGGCGTGATTCGACCGCTCTACGTCACGTGCTTCCGTGCCACAACAGAGTCTTCACAGAGAACCTCACTTCTCTGCGATCTCTTTGAGCAGACACAATCACATTTTGAAGTGAGACTTACTCGAGGCCCAGCTCCTCTGCAGACTCGATTGCCTGCTTCAGAGGAGTGAAGCAGCAGCCTCTGACGGGACAGCAGCAGATCAAAGATCCCGGGTGAGACAGAAAACGGTTTGAGCACGTTTCCTTTCCCCCTTGTATCCTCTATTTACATAGTTGTCCATATGAGGGCTCCCGGGAATCAGGCAACTGTTGTGGGGTTGCCTCATGGGAAAGGGGGAAAAGGTGAGGCAGGGGGGGGGAGGGGGGAAGGGGACCTAGATACAGACCTAAAATACATATGTACAATAGCATGTATTGTGAGAGAGTACAGCAGAATACAGCGCAATCAACTTACAACAGATCAACGTTCATTTACAGCTTGAGTCAGAGAACAGAGAGGCAACGGCTGAACAGAACAATTTAGGTCATAGACTAGAAGAAGTGGTTACTGAGAAACAGAGAATCGGATCAGGACTAAGAACTAGAAGACAGCAGAGTTGAATACATCTAAGAAGAACTGAACACAAATACAGCAGAAAAGGCGACAACAGCCAAGAATAACATAAAACAACAGAACGTGAAACTATCCTTTAAGTATAAACCCGTTCTTAACTCTGCATAAAAGAACTCGTCAATTCATACAACTCATGTACAGTAATAATAATAATGCTAAAACATTATTTTATTTCGTCAACTAACGACATGATTAGCGTTTCCCTCTGAGGGTGAGAAGCAGCAACGATCAGATATATATATATATATATAATTATATATTATATATATATATATATATATATAATATATATATGTCGTACTAGTAGCCAGAACGCACTTCTCAGCCTACTATGCAAGGCCCGATTTGCCTAATAGCCAAGGTTTTCATGAATTATATATTTTTCTCAATTTTTTTTCTTATGAAGTGATAAAGCTACCCATTTCATTATGTATGAGGTCAATTTTTTTATTGAAGTTACAAATTAACGTAGATATATGACCGAACCTAACCAACCCTACCTAACCTAACCTATCTTTGTAGGTTAGGTTAGGTAGCCGAAAAAGTTAGGTTAGGTTAGGTTAGGTAGGTAGGTAGTCGAAAAACAATTAATTCATGAAAACTTGGCTTATTAGGCAAATCGGGCCTTGCATAGTAGGCTGAGAAGTGCGTTCTGGCTATTAGGTACGACATTATATATATATTATATATATATATATATATATATATATGTCCTGGGGACCATTCAGGCTTGTTCGCATATAATATAATATATATATATATATATATATATATATATATATATATATATATATATATATATATATATATATATATATATATACACACACATAGAAGACACTTAATAAATATTACAGAAATGTCAATGGAAATTATAAAAGTACCGAATCGAGAGAAATCTTGTCACAATTCCCACCTTACAGACGTATTTCGCTGCGACCTGCACAACGCTCCATGATCAAATAAATGTGTCCTCTCAGAGGGAAATTTGGATCAAGACCTATATCGAAGGGTGATATAGGTATCAGCTATCACTGGAGCTATATCACAGCGGTGATGCGATATAGCTTCTTGGTATATAATCACCAGTTCCCGACTTTCCTTAACGCACCGTATTAGACGAATCGACTACTATTAGCTTTTTAATGCAACAGATATCTATGACGAGAGATATCGGGTCACTTTGACAGGGTTCAGGGAACCAAACGGATGGGTGGAGATGGGAGATAGGTAGAAGACATGACCATTACTGGCAAGAAATCTCATGGTATCTGAATAACTAATGGAAGGACATGAAGATAAAAAAATATGTTGCATCATGCTTGCTTGAAGAAATGTTTCGGTCGGGAACTTCAAACGATTTTAATATCTCTCTTTCGTTTTCTAAAATATAAAAATATTCTATGGATACTGTATTTATTTTTTTTAAGATCACAGTGGGTGGGAATCTCCCGGAATCCTAATAACTAGCGGCGAGAGATAATACTAATTATAAATTTATATTTAGGTAAAAGTACATGTATATTGACCTGGATAACATGTGCACTACACTTAAGAAATGTTTGAACGGTTACTTCAACATTTTTAATAATTATCTGTCACTCTAAAATAGAATGTTGTCTATGAATATGGTAGGATTTTGCTCTAACTTTCTTTTTAATCTACTTACCATCATGTAGTAACTCATGAGAGACAAGCAACATATCCAAGAGTGTTTCAATTACAAACAAAAATGAACAAAATCCGGCGTCACTTATTTATGAAGAAAATTAAGATGGAATATTATGGTTGAGTCTTCATTCAAAATCATCTAATCTCGTTAACAATACTTTCGCCACACTTCATTATTTAAAAAAACAGGAATTAAAAACAACACATTAGAATGCCGGGTTTGAAAAACATAAAAGTAGTTTCAGAGACATGTTCTCCGCATTGAAGATTGTGAAAAGAATTTACCATTTTTGTAATCTTATCCAAGTCACTTGAAATGAGAGAAGAGCAGTGGCAAGTTACTGAAAAGATATATATGTCCAGCAAAATACAAGAACATGTTATAAATTATGAGGAGAAAGCCCTAAGCCAAAATGACTATGGAAGGGGAAATGAGGATAGGATAGAATGTGGGATGCTAATATGGAGGGAAGGAACGAATGCTAAACTCAACTGGACAGTCGGGGATCGAACGCCGACCATGCAAGAGGCCAGGTCGTCGCTCTATCAATCAGAGCAAGAAAATAAAGCCTCATGATTTAGGAAGTATCAAACTCCCCCGCCCGCCATCCTGTTACCTAGCGCAGTAGTCTACGTATTCGGCTAATAACAGCTTTTTGACACACTGTATTCCCCTTTATATAGTCTAGGGTAGCTGCACAATTGCAGATGTACCTTAATGTTTTAATAAAAAAAAAAAATCCGAGAGTTCGATCACCGGGCGGGACAGAGATGACTGGGCAAATTTCCTTTCACCTGATGGGAATTATTCACGTAGCAGTAAATAGGTACCCCTGAAGTTAGGCAAGTTAGCTAATTAATTAGTGAGTTAGGTCAAAAGTTGTGCGTTGTATCCCATGGAAGGTTTAATCATTTATTATTTATTTGTGCGTTGTATCCCATGGTTAAGGGAGACCTAGATCAGCACAACAGGTTTCCTGCCCAACAATAGGAAACTACAAGGTCAACCAGATACCTAACCAACCTATTCTTGAAACCTGTTCACCTGTCACAATAATGCTAGCTGACAAAACAATTAATTCCATGACTTGAACAATAGAACAGCAAGTGATGTAATTACACAATGAAGAATGGACGCCGGTTCAGGTAGTGGAAATTAGACACCCATTAACCCACACATCTGAAAATTTTAGAACGCGTCGACTTGATCATAATGGTTCAGGAGGGACTCAAACGACGTCACTCCCTTTATTGACAGTTTCAGGCTAGGTGTTAAATTTTCAGTCACGTTATCGTGACTTACTGTCTACATAGGGGAAACAAAACAAAATCTTGTCTGAGAGAAGTATCGCATTTTCACGGTAGAATGGTTGGGAACAGACAGGAAAAAGAGGAGGTTTCTGTACAACCTATACAGATTCAGGTCGCAATAACTGACAGAACTTAATTGGTTAAGAAACTGCCTGCCAATTTAACGACAGTAAGAGGCACAAAAATTAGGAATTAGGAAATGTCGTTATAGAGTACTGCTAGGACTTCAGAACGGAAATATATTCAGAAGCCTCCAGTAAATTCCAATTGTGGAGCCCTGGGAGCTGCTGAGGTCCATCCAGAAAGACTTGGGGAAAAGATGTAGGGTGCAGTCGTATGAATGGCTACTAAACTTCATCCTTGTTAAGTGCAAAGTCATGAAACTTGACATGGGAATGAGGAGGAGGAGTAGGAGGAGGAGGAGGCCAGAGTAACCATCACAAGACTGAAAGTACCGGGGCTAAAGAGAAAATCTGTGAGTAATCTTTGAAATCGAACCTTTCTTCGGAGGCGCACACAAGTAGAACCTCAGTCAAATACTGCTATGTTGGCGAACGCCAGGACCGCCATCATGAACTAAAACAAAGGATGATTTCAAAACGCATTATCCCAACACATGTCTGTACAGTGTTAGAGGTATTGAGTATCAGTGTATTTCCCATTATAGTAGTAGTAGGCATCCTTCAGTCTCCGAAGACTATGGAGTTGCGCCCTGACAGGGCGCAAAGCCTGGGTAGGTAGATATGGAGGAGAAGCTGTTACCCATGCAGCAGGTCCCCCCTCTTCACGTTGCTGAAATTATCCAATAGAAAGGCAAATGCCAATACACATGGTTCCAGCAACGTCGCAGGAGCTGCCAGAACGAGGTCGACGTCAACAACGAACTGCCTTAGGGGCTCCTCCCATAATAGTAGTAGTAGTAGTATCAGTGTGAACCCTTTTCTCTCCCAAAGTCTCCTAATAAAACTCACAAAACGACGATTGAAAAGAGAAGTTTAGATATATGCTACAAGACTTGTCCTGGAAATTAAAGGACTGAACTACGGAGACAGGCTGAATGTCCTAAAGCTAACGCCACTTAATGAAAGGCGAGCGAGAAAGAGACACACACGACATGCTCCAGACATATAAAATACTCAGGGGATATCGATAAAATAAACAGAAGCAGGACGTTTAAGTTGAACGTTATCGCATTGAGAAGACTTGCTAACTAGATACTAGCAACATAGATTCGAAAAAGGGAAATCTGGAAATAATTAGCCACTTGAGGAGTTCTTCAAGTGAAGTGATTAAAGTCTACCTTCATCCATAGTTTCAAAATCAAATCCCAAAGACGAGTAGGATCGGAAACCATTGCATTAGACGACCTATAGTTAGAAAAGCGGGTCGTTGAAACTGACAATCTGTCCTCATAACTCTTTGTTAGTAAATACTCTTCACGTGCATAACTAAATTTGTTAACAATCGATACCAATTTAGAATCGCGGAATCGAAGCCTGCAACTGCTCGTTCAGTCTCGTGTTATGTACACACTCACTGTTGAACCCTCAGACTGTTAAACCGGTTCCAATTTGAATACGGACGTGTGCATGTATGGTACTAGCACGCTAACCACTCATTATATGCTACTGGAACTATCAGAGCTGCCGAGTGCTACTGGGACTATTAAGGCTGCCGAGTGCTACTGGAACTATCAGAGCTGCCGAGTGCTACTGGGACTATCAGAGATGCCGAGTGCTACTGGGACTATCAGAGCTGCCGAGTGCTACTGGAACTATCAAAGCTGCCGAGTGCTACTGGGACTATCAAAGCTGCCGAGTGCTACTGGGACTATCAAAGCTGCCGAGTGCTACTGGGACTATCAAAGCTGCCGAGTGCTACTGGGACTATTAAGGCTGCCGAGTGCTACTGGGACTATTAAGGCTGCCGAGTGCTACCGAGCTGTTTAAGCCACGGGAGGAGCGGGAGGTAATTACCTTAGTGTACGCCACAGGGGGGCAAGGCTTCTACACGCACCAATGGTACCGTGGCGCCCTCCCGGATACTTCGATGGTGGTCGTTGTCCACAAGAGAAACGGTAGTGATCACCGCGTCGATAAGAACGAGAGAGATGGTGCTGCCTTGCTGAGCGATCGACTCCATCTTGCCCTGAAGAAGAGGAGGGAAGTCGATCTCGCCCTCAAGAGAGGGGGCAGTCGATCTCTGCTTTATATGCAATTTCTGCTGAAAATACTAACGGCTGTGTGTGTGTGACGAGGCTGCCGCATGCCATACACCTCAGGCCGCATGCGACACAGCACATGCCACAACCCCATGGGCTTTGCAACCCACGCATCATCATCAGTATCAGCATCTTCAACAAGAGATGAGGACCACCTACCTCCTTCCTCCTCCACGCCGGCCACCACCCAAGACAACAGGTGAGGCGTCGTGTACTATTAACCAGGAACAAAGTGGATCAGTTAGGGTCGTGTCGCTAATCTCAGACGCTGTTCACTGGAGGGTGAAATGAAGCCGTTCTTAATCCTCGCGCCGCGCTACTGTGGAGATCAGCGCTCCCTGGGAGACCTCAGCCTCGCCGTACGCGTCTAAAATGAGAGAAATTTCCCAGAAAATGTTTTGATTAGTTTTTATTTTTATTTGTGAAACTGGCCAGCAAATACTAGTAAATGTGTTTATTAATTTTTTTTATCAAACTGGCTAGCAAATACCAGAAAATATTTTTATTAACTTAATTTTTTTATCAAACTTGCTAGCAAATACTAGAAAATGTTTTTATTAATTTTATTTTTTTATCAGACTTGCTAGCAAAACTAGAAAATGTTTTTATTAATTTTTTTATCAAACTGGATAGCAAATACCAGAAAATATTTTTATTAACTTTATTTTTTTATCAAACTGGGTAGCAAATACCAGAAAATTCCTTGGCTTGTTTGATATTTAATTCCTCGGGCTATTTAAGTGCGCGCCTCTTAGGAGTTCGAAGCTAGTTAGCTTAGTCTTGCTTAGCGTTTCGTCTCCTTGATAGCGTGACATTGCACAGCGGGTCCTGCTTGACGTTGCAATACTCTGATATGCTTGATCATACACAGTTTGGTTTAATCACTGCATTTACTGCAACACTTACCCCTAAAAACTTTGCAAGTTAGAGCAATCTAAATACTTATAGTGATTAAGCCTTTCAATCCGTTACAGATAAATATTATCTGTAACGGATGGAAAGGAATCGAGTTTTAAAATTGGTAATAACAATTCAGTGTTCTAGATTTCAAAATTGAACGAGAGATACAATTATTTGCAGATTATGTTCTTCACTCTTGCAGGGTGAGCGTTCAAGTGGTTGGACTCCTATTCCTTCAATCCGGTCCCTACTATCCTTGCTTCTATCCTTATATCTCTTCCAAGTGCTATATAGTTATACTGACTTAAACAGTGTTTTCTCGTCACAACTTCTTTCGGGAAGCCGGAATAAAGACCGAGTAAAAGTTATTAAAAGTAAAAAGTAAAAGTTAAAAGTTATTTTGAGACATTCCAAGATTTAGAGAAGATGCCGTATTGAGCCTTATTTTCAGGGGAAGAGTATCTATAAAAATGTTTTGAACTAGACACAACAAACGACTAAATCAGACTTCGGCTCATGAAACAATGACGAGGATCATAGAAAAAATTACAATGGAAGCAGCCCCTCACCTAACCACCTCCGCCCCCCATCTCCGACCATCTATTCTATCCCCCCCCCCCAACCACCACCCTTCTCTCTCTCTCTCGTGGTATGGTCGCCCCCATTCCCACATCTTCTTAATGCTCCGCAACACAATCCTACTCCTGTGAGCTCCTGACCTCTCCTTCAGTGCCCGGGGTCAGGCCCCGCTGCTCTTTTACTAACAAACGACCCGACCTTTTCCTAGTGAATTCTATACTCTCTCATACCCGACTCTCTCTCTCTCACACACCCGACTCTCTCTCTCACACACACTCGACTCTCACTTACTCACTCACACACCCTGACACACTCTTTCTTCCCCCCCCCCTCCTTCCTTCGGACACTTTTCCACACTACCGAACACACACACAACATCCGTTCCTTCCCCCCCCCTCCACGAATCACCCCAACCCCCTCCACGAATCACCCCAACCCCCCCTTCTCCAACACTGTCACTTTCATCTCCCTCCTTCCCCCCCCCCACCTCAGACCGTCCCTTAATGCTGCTAATCCCAACCACCACCACCACTATCACCACCACCACTATCACCACCACCACTATCACCACCCTCAACCCTGGCTCATCCAGATTCAGCTCATTATGACCCCCTTTCCCTTGACTCCTCTATACTATCTACAGCAACATCAACCCCCCCCCTTGCCCCCCTCTTCACCCCCCCCCCCTCATCCATCCTCTCCAATACATTTTGACGCAGCTTTTCCTCTGTAATATTACCTCTCTCACTGCTAATATTACCTCTCACTGCTAATATTACCTCTCACTGTTAATATTACCTCTCACTGCTAATATTACCTCTCACTGCTAATATTACCTCTCACTGCTAATATTACCTCTCTCACTGCTAATATTACCTCTCACTGCTAATATTACCTCTCTCACTGCTAATATTACCTCTCTCACTGCTAATATTACCTCTCACTGCTAACATCGCTCTCTAAAAATCCTCTCCCAGATGTTTACTACCTCCTTTCGTCTCTCTCCCCCCCCCCATCTCCCTTATATTATCCTAACCCCTGCCAAGTGCTATATAGTTGTAATGGCTTGGCGCTTACCCCCCCCTGATAGTTCCCTTCACTTCGAGCCCTAACCCATGTTCCACCCGCTCCTGTAACAAGTGCCGGGCCAGCAAGGTTAGAGTGCATATGTGGGCCTGCGGGGCCGATCCAAGCAACAAACAGCCTGTTGGACCAAGTTATCTCAAGACGAGCTTGACCCCATGCTGGGCTGAGGGGAGGGGGGGGGGAGGAGGAGGGGGTGTAGAGCGTCCAGAACCCACGCCAGGTATCAATCCCCCCAACCATTACCCCCATTATCTACTATAGTGTCTCTACTCTAATTATCTATAGTGTATCTATAGTATTATCTATAGTGTATCTACTCTAATTCCACAAGAGGTCCCGAAGCGTAGTGGTCAGTGCAATCGGTTCTCAACCCAAAAAGAAATGCCCATGGTTCGAATCCCACGGCCAGACGGAAACGTTCTGGCATGTTTTTCTTTCACCTGAGACGTCTGTTCACTTAGCGGTAAATAGGTACCCGGGAGATAGGTAACTATATTGTGGGTGGCATCCAGACAGTTAGTAGTTATTTCGGAGAATTGAGAGAGGGGGGGGGGACCTCTAAAAGGCAAGCAGGCTTCCTGTCCCCAGCAGTGTGAAGCCAAACCTCATCTGTACTATCCAATTTTTTCTTTCCTTTCTACCTCTGACTTTAAAAGTCCTAAAACACCCTTTTTAGACGGATCATACAAGGGGTGAGTTTCAGGGAAGTTACTGGTATCGATCCATGATCTAAGGGGTTCTTTCCCCATCTCGTTAAAGACATCTTCAGTCATTAAACTGAAGATGAAGCTGTCTGTATCCCTGTATATTAGTGCTGCCCTATCTGTATAGTGCTTCTTAAGTACCCTGTACCAAAAATGGTACAAACTGTATTTTGCTAGCTCAAGAATCTGGAACCCAATGTAATTAGTATGAGTAATTTTAATGAATGGTCTGGAACTGACAGACAATAATTTATTGTCACCTAAATGCACCATACGTTTAACCCTTAAACTGCGCATGGCGTATATATACGCCCTGAGTAACATGTCCCATGGTGCGCATGGCGTATATATACGCCATAGGATGCCAGGCCTGATTCAAATGGCCCGCGGCTACACGGGGTTCACAGTAGCTTCCTCAGGGCTCTTGTAAACAGATGCCATTTAAAAAAAGAATCGTGGGCAATATTCTCAGGTGTGAGAGGCACAGTACTGTTGGAGCAACCAAGGCCGGCGCACACAGCATGAGCGAACAGCATTGATGTTCAGCTTGTGACCACAGCATCGCCGAAAAATGTCAAAATAAATATATAATTGTTATTATTTAGCGATGACAATATTACAGATGACCAATGATTGTGATATAAATAACCAGGGTTGTGATAATAGCAGGATTGTTGTAATAATTAGCGCTGTGGGAGGAGTGATGCTGAGAGACGTAGGGAGACAGCATCGTTTACTGACTGTGTGGCCACCTGTTATTGTTTGCATTCACCATACCAGTTCAGTGGTTCTCTATGGTGAACACAAATGTAGATACTTATATATAATGTGTGTGTATTAGTGTAATAACAGCAAAAGGATTATGCTGGGAGGAGCCATATGGGTGACGGAGGTGACGTCGTCTGCACGATTTGTCTAGCTGTTTAGAGGGTGGCCACTATGCTCTTTGGGCGCACTACAAGCTTAGGTGTACAGTTACGGTGCATAAAACATGTAGATATTTATATATAATATATGTATATAGGGTAATAACACTGCAAAAGGTATTGTTGGGGGAGAAAGTTTAATGCGTGTGACCTTGAAAGAGTGAGGGAGCCGCCAGCCGCCATCTGTGTATAGCGACGACTCTTAGTGCCTGAACTAACTATATCAGCTTAGCTGTACAGTTGTGGTGAACAAAATATATACATACTTATATATAACGTCTGTATACAGTGTAATAACACCACAACTGGTATTGTTGGGGGAGAAAGTTTAGTGCGTGTGACCTTGAATGAGTGAGGGAGCCGCCAGCTGCCATCTGTGTATAGCGACGACTCTTAGTGCCTGAACTAACTATATCAGCTTAGCTGTACAGTTGTGGTGAACAAAATATATACATACTTATATATAACGTCTGTATATAGTGTAATAACACCACAACTGGTATTGTTGGGGGAGAAAGTTTAGTGCGTGTGTTGAGGGAGTGGCAGCGAGTGGCGGTAACTCTTCGTTGCTTTTTGACTCTCAATACCAACTTAGTGGTTCGTTATGGTGACCAAAACATGCCAATACTTATATATAACCTGTGTATAGAGTGTAATAGCAGCAAAACTATTTGTTAATTGTTTTATAAACATAATAATTGAATCACTAATATGCACATCATACTTTTGAGTATAGCGATTATTAACCACTTTTATTATATAAATATATTACAATACACACTATTGAATAATATTATTGCAAAAAAACTAAGAAAAAAGCAATCGGAGACATTGAAACAATTAGGTAATAATATCTTTGTGGCAACTCCCATCTGTCAACGCGGGTGACGCTGACCGGGTCTGACGACCGCTCTGTCAACGCCCACTTTTTGCCAGACTTCCTCGGTCAATTGCGCCCAAAATATGTCACCTACGATTTTTTTTCCGTGCTCAGGGGACACAAATTAACATGTTTAGAAGATGAAAAAAAATTTTGGATTTTTTTTTTTTTTTGCGCACAGGGGTGTAAATGTCCCAAGGACCTCTGAGCAGTGTAAGGGTTAAAGCATGGATTCTTCACCTCTCGTAAAAAGACCCTAGCTGAAGTCACTAGTTTGGTGTCAATGGCATAACGGGATGGGTTCAGTAGTGTTTTACCGAAAACACTATTTGTTAATAATTTAAATAGTGTTTTCCTATCGTTACTGGTGGAGGCATTTCTATTGTTAACATTTGTTTTAACAAATTCTGCTATAAAATCTGACTGGCGGAACTCGTAAATGGCGTGAAGCACCTACTTCAATATCTATCTCTATAAATAGCTGGTTGAGGTGTAGAGATATGAAATAATGTTTTTTTGGGAGATGATCCCCAACCAGCTTAATATTTTTTTAGGGAGCTTTGTAATGTTATTTGTTTCCAGAAGTCCCCTACTAAATAGTGAGATATCCTCCATACTTATCCCCCTATGGTGTAAACAAAGGGGTAGATCGTCTGTTAGTCTAGCTATTTCAGGTCTTATGTGTTTTGGTGTCCATTAAGAGCCAGTACCCTTTGTTAGAACACAATGGCTGTTCTGTCATTATCTTCCCTTCACTAATGAAGGAGTTCATCTCATCAGATGACAACCTTCTTAGACCACCATAGAGTAATTTCTTAGTCATACAACTCCCATAAAGTGAGTTGAAATCTAAATACAGTAAGAATGAAGATCTATTCTCCTGAGGGTTAAAAGATGGATTGACGTAGAGGTTGTTAGCTCTGGCATAACTCCTAACTGCAGTTGTAAAACCCCCTCGTATGTTTTGTGATATGAGATTGTGCAACGTCACATCTGCACTTAACTCCAACGATATTTTGCTGCTTTTCAAGAAGCAATCGTAGGAGTAGCCCAGAAGGCTGCAGTAATGAGTCATTTCTAATGAATAGATAGCATTTAGAATTACCCTATGGTGAGTAAAAATGTCAGCCAGTAAACCGACGTCACACCTCAAATAAATAAGGAGATAATCCTTTAATGACCTACATCCTGTCGCCTCCCAAACTAATTTAGAATGTCTATATTCTTCCAAAGTGATGGTTGATTTGTTTAGGGAGCTGTAAAACATTTCAATAGGGCGGAGTGTTGCATCATTAAAGCAGCTGATTTTTGTGGTATATTCATAAGGGGAAAAACTTTTTACCTCCTAAGAGTAGGTGGAGACTCTCTTCGGGTAAACCTTCTATCATTGAGTGAGTGAATGTTAAGGGGCTGCCTGAATCAATGTGGGTCTTTGCTAGGGACGAAAGACTGCCCGTAATAAAAACCAGTGAATCAAGAAATTTAAGGTTGCCTATTTCTACCTTAAGATATTTAGTCCCCTGCCTCATGAGGATATTGCTCTTAATATTTGAATCCATGGCAAACTCACTCAAAATTAAGCCCATGTCATAAGACATATTGTGGGCAATTAGGACTAAACTCTCTAGGGCATTCTTGTGGCGGAGGTTGCAGTAATTACATAGAGCTCCAATATAATTGAGCTTTTCCCTAAGGTGATCATGATGTTGAATCTTGAAATTGGTGGGTGTAAATACCTCCTCACAAAACTGACAGTGAGTCTGTCTCCTAAAATGAACCATATCCTCATGAGACATGTCTATTTCATATTTGGGTATGCTGGATCTGATATTTCCCATTTGGTGGCAACTCGCTCCATGAAATGAGTGACACTGTCCCCCCCAAAATAAGTAAATTTATCAATGACGGAGTGGTTCCTATTAACAACTATATAGCTGTATGCTATAGGCTGTAACAGAATGGCTGTATGGCTGTAACAGAACCTACACAATCCTCAGTGCTTAAGACGCTCTCAAAATCGAAAAAGGCTATGTGGGAAGAGGGGTAACCTTTCCCTGTATTTTTAAAATGAAGGGTGTCCCCCTCCTGGGGATAAATCATTTTCTGCCTGATGTCCCAGGAAACAGAATGATGAGAGATCACTAGAATTTTGATATTCAGAAAGACAGCTTCTACAGAAGACTGTCTTTCGCCTGTGGCTGCGAGTAAAGTTCCGTAAAAACTTATTTAAGTCTTTAATAAGACTTACATGAGACTCTCCCAATAATAATAATGGAACTATGTCTGAGTACTGTCTGCTACCGCGACGGCAAAGAGAGACGTGATTGGCACCGTCTGTATGTTTGTGAATTGAATACAAAAAATTGGATAGTTTATTCCTATTTTCCAATTTAGAGATATCCTCCCATGAGAGAGGGAAAGATAATTGGTCGTATTTGACCATTTTCCTAACCCTAGAGTGAGACTCTACAAGTCTTACTTTACGTTTCCATTTCCATCCTTGTTGTGACGCCCGAAAAGCGGCAATGCATTGAATAATGCATGTTCCTTTGTTACCATTGGGGTTTGGGTTGAAGACCTCATGTCGCCCCCTTAAAAAGAGGGGATAAGGGACATAATCCCACAAAACTGACCTTACACTACCATTACAGATAACGATTTTGAGGAAATCAACATTAAATAATATAAAACCACTCCCCTTTGTTTCTGAAAGGAGATCCTCCAGACGTGTAATCATATAACCCACCCAACTATCAATAAGATCACCCACCTCCTCAAGAGTTACCAGCCAAGCAGGAGTCGTTATGAAGTGTTCCCTATAGTCATCATCTTCTGTGAGACGTTGTTTTAAAAGTGTTACCTTAACTTCAAGGAGGATTTTGAATGATGAAGTAAAATTGCCATGACCCACCAGAGAATTCATGTAATTCTCTATTTCGTTAGAGAAAAGTTCTCTAAAGTTGCTTAGGAGACCTACAGGATCTGTGGACCCAGGACCCCCACTCTATTAATTAAGTGAGGGGTGTCTATAACATCCCCCCCTTCTGAGGAATTTCCATCACTATCTCGATTGTTGTCAAGGGGTCTAAGACCACTAGGACCTGCCCGAGGGATGTCACCACCACCATTATCACCACCATCACCATCATCACTCATCTCTTCCTCCCCCCATTTGCAATGGGCTGTCTATCCCCACCACCACCTAAGGGGCTATTGTTACGTTGGGCTTTGGGGTGAAGTTCCTCTCCTACCTGCGTGCGCCTGAGATGTCTTTACCTGCCTCTGAAGCATCCCTGGAAAAAAATAATAATAATGATAATAATAATAATAATAATAATAATAATAATAATAATAATAATAATAGGCAACACCCCACACACCCTACTGTACCCCATGACAGAACGTCTCAAGAAAGCTTCTTAAGATAATAAAACTGGAGAGAGGGTTTATTCACACACCTTGGGGACATGATTGTCGATGTTCAGAGGTCAAGTGCTCACATAAAGTGACCCCACAACTGCTGCAGGTGAAAGTGGGGTGAGGCTTCAAGGTGACGCTGCCGCATATGAGGCATACAAATCCACTCTCCCCGGTAGGCTGGTGATGTTTACCTCCTAAGAAGGAAATAGCATATAATTATACACCCACACACACACTCCCCACACCCCCATGAAGATAGGGGAGACCATCTCAATATTTCTCATTTGAAATAAATACGAATAAATAAATAAATAAGGGCTTACCTCCACCACAGGTTCTCCTGTGAACTGCACTAGACTGAACGCATACAGCTTCCCCACAACGGAGGCAGCAATAAGTTGTATGCACGAATTGTGGCGATGAGCTCCAACCACAAATGTTGCAAATATCCCTTGGATGTGACATTATCCCCCTCACCTAGGAAAAAAAAATAAATATATATATATTCTCTCACTCAAAACATCCCCCCCTTCTCTTATATATATATTCTCTCTCACTCAAAACACCCCACTCTCTCTTATATAAATATATATATATATAAATGTATATATATATATATATATATATATATATATATATATATATATATATATATATATATATATATATATATATTTATATATGCAAACAAGCCTGAATGGTCCCCAGGACTATATACAACTGAACACTCACACCCCAGAAGTGACTCGAACCCATACTGCCAGGAGCAACGCAACTGGTATGTACAGGGACGCCTTAATCCGCTTGACCATCACGACCGGACATAAGGAAGTGATAGCCTAAGCTATTTGAACCACTTCCCCGCCGGCACTCGGATAGTAATCTTGGGCATAGCATTTTATCAAATCACCTCATTCTTTGGGGCAACACGTGAGGAACACAAATGCAAACAAGCCTGAATGGTCCCCAGGACTATATACAACTGAAAACTCACACCCCAGAAGTGACTCGAACCCATACTGCCAGGAGCAACGCAACTGGTATGTACAGGGACGCCTTAATCCGCTTGACCATCACGACTGGACATAAGGAAGTGATAGCCTAAGCTATTTGAACCACTTCCCCGCCGGCACTCGGATAGTAATCTTGGGCACAGCATTTTATCAAATCACCTCATTCTTTGGGGCAACACGTGAGGAACACAAATGCAAACAAGCCTGAATGGTCCCCAGGACTAAATACAACTGAAAACTCACACCCCAGAAGTGACTCGAACCCATACTGCCAGGAGCAACGCAACTGGTATGTACAGGGACGCCTTAATCCGCTTGACCATCACGACCGGACATAAGGAAGTGATAGCCTAAGCTATTTGAACCACTTCCCCGCCGGCACTCGGATAGTAATCTTGGGCATAGCATTTTATCAAATCACCTCATTCTTTGGGGCAACACGTGAGGAACACAAATGCAAACAAGCCTGAATGGTCCCCAGGACTATATACAACTGAAAACTCACACCCCAGAAGTGACTCGAACCCATACGGCCAGGAGCAACGCAACTGGTATGTACAGGGATGTCTTAATCCGCTTGACCATCACGACCGGACATAAGGAAGTGATAGCCTAAGCTATTTGAACCACTTCCCCGCCTGCACTCGGATAGTAATCTTGGGCATAGCATTTCATCAAATCACCTCATTCTTTGGGGCAACATGTGAGGAACACAAATGCAAACAAGCCTGAATGGTCCCCAGGACTATATACAACTGAAAACTCACACCCCAGAAGTGACTCGAACCCATACTGCCAGGAGCAACGCAACTGGTATGTACAGGGACGCCTTAATCCGCTTGACCATCACGACCGGACATAAGGAAGTGATAGCCTAAGCTATTTGAACCACTTCCCCCGCCGGCACTCGGATAGTAATCTTGGGCATAGCATTTTATCAAATCACCTCATTCTTTGGGGCAACACGTGAGGAACACAAATGCAAACAAGCCTGAATGGTCCCCAGGACTATATACAACTGAAAACTCACACCCCAGAAGTGACTCGAACCCATACTCCCAGGAGCAACGCAACTGGTATGTACAGGGACGCCTTAATCCGCTTGACCATCACGACCGGACATAAGGAAGTGATAGCCTAAGCTATTTGAACCACTTCCCCGCCGGCACTCGAATAGTAACCTTGGGCATAGCATTTTATCAAATCACCTCATTCTTTGGGGCAACACGTGAGGAACACAAATGCAAACAAGCCTGAATGGTCCCCAGGACTATATACAACTGAAAACTCACACCCCAGAAGTGACTCGAACCCATACTGCCAGGAGCAATGCAACTGGTATGTACAGGGACGCCTTAATCCGCTTGACCATCACGACCGGACATAAGGAAGTGATAGTCTAAGCTATTTGAACCACTTCCCCGCGGACACTCGGATAGTAATCTTGGGCATAGCATTTTATCAAATCACCTCATTCTTTGGGGCAACACGTGAGGAACACAAATGCAAACAAGCCTGAATGGTCCCCCGGACTATATACAACTGAAAACTCACACACCAGAAGTGACTCGAACCCATACTGCCAGGAGCAACGCAACTGGTATGTACAGGGACGCCTTAATCCGCTTGACCATCACGACCGGACATACCAGTCACCAGTTGCGTTGCTCCTGGCAGTATGGGTTCGAGTCACTTCTGGGGTGTGAGTTTTCAGTTGTATATAGTCCTGGGGACCATTCAGGCTTGTTCGCATTTGTGTTCCTCACGTGTTGCCCCAAAGAATGAGGTGATTTGATAAAATGCTATGCCCAAGATTACTATCCGAGTGCCGGCGGGGAAGTTGTTCAAATAGCTTAGGCTGTCACTTCCTTATGTCCGGTCGTGATGGTCAATCGGATTAAGGAGTCCCTGTACATACCAGTTGCGTTGCTCCTGGCAGTATGGGTTCGAGTCACTTCTGGGGTGTGAGTTTTCAGTTGTATATAGTCCTGGGGACCTTTCAGGCTTGTTTGCATTTGTGTTCCTCACATGTTGCCCCAAAGAATGAGGTGATTTGATAAAATGCTATGCCCAAGATTACTATCCGAGTGCCGGCGGGGAAGTTGTTCAAATAGCTTAGGCTATTACTTCCTTATGTCCGGTCGTGATGGTCAATCGGATTAAGGAGTCCCTGTACATACCAGTTGCGTTGCTCCTGGCAGTATGGGTTCGAGTCACTTCTGGGGTGTGAGTTTTCAGTTGTATATAGTCCTGGGGACCATTCAGGCTTGTTTGCATTTGTGTTCCTCACGTGTTGCCCCAAAGAATGAGGTGATTTGATAAAATGCTATGCCCAAGATTACTATCCGAGTGCCGGCAGGGAAGTGGTTCAAATAGCTTAGGCTATCACTTCCTTATGTCCGGTCATGATGGGCAAGCGGATTAAGGCGTCCCTGTACATACCAGTTGCGTTGCTCCTGGCAGTATGGGTTCGAGTCACTTCTGGGGTGTGTGTTTTCAGTTGTATATAGTCCTGGGGACCATTCAGGCTTGTTTGCATTTGTGTTCCTCACGTGTTGCCCCAAAGAATGAGGTGATTTGATGAAATGCTATGCCCAAGATTACTATCCGAGTGCAGGCGGGGAAGTGGTTCAAATAGCTTAGGCTATCACTTCCTTATGTCCGGTCGTGATGGTCAAGCGGATTAAGACATCCCTGTACATACCAGTTGCGTTGCTCCTGGCCGTATGGGTTCGAGTCACTTCTGGGGTGTGAGTTTTCAGTTGTATATAGTCCTGGGGACCATTCAGGCTTGTTTGCATTTGTGTTCCTCACGTGTTGCCCCAAAGAATGAGGTGATTTGATAAAATGCTATGCCCAAGATTACTATCCGAGTGCCGGCGGGGAAGTGGTTCAAATAGCTTAGGCTATCACTTCCTTATGTCCGGTCGTGATGGTCAAGCGGATTAAGGCGTCCCTGTACATACCAGTTGCGTTGCTCCTGGCTGTATGGGTTCGAGTCACTTCTGGGGTGTGAGTTTTCAGTTATATTTATATATATATTTATATATATATATATATATATATATATATATATATATATATATATATATATATATATATATATATATATATATATATATATATATATATATATATATTTATATATATATATATATATACCCCCAAGTATGAAATAGATAATAATTTACTTACATCTTAGTCTAGACGGAGATGGAGAGTGGAAGGTTTCAACACTAACTGTATAATACGACGAAGGAGGGGCGTGTGGTGTCCTTATATTTGATGATCAAGTGGGGGGCAGTGTTGCCACACACAACACCTCTCAGCCCTCCCTCCATCATGTGAAAGAGAAGGGTTAGGGTTGCTATGGGGAACTTTTTTCTCGTCTGGCGGTCATCTCTATAGGAGTTCAGCAAAAAACCCAGGTAGGCTGTCTATGGTCTGAGGAGGGTGGCACTCCTTGGAGAGTGAGTACACAATACATGCATCATCTCACAACTCCTGTGTAAAAGAGAAGGATTAGACTTGCTATAGAGAACTTTTTTTTTCTCTCGTCTGGAGGTCATCTCAATGGGAGTCCCAAAAATAAACCAGGTAGGGCTGTCTTTGTCCTGAGGAGGGTGGCGCTCCTTGGGGAGTGAATACATGCTCACACACTCGCACACATATGCACACACACACACACTCACTCACACACTCACACACACACACACACACTCACTCACTCACTCACACACTCACACACACACACACATATATATATATATATATATATATATATATATATATATATATATATATATATATATATATATATATATATATATATATATATATATATATATATATATATATATATATATATATATATATATATATATATATATATATATATATATATATATATATATATATATATATATATATATATATATATATATTGGTGTATACTGGCAGCAGGTTTTCTTTCAAACATGTTTCATTGAATATGACCGCATATTCTGTATTTATTATTTTCTGGTTTAGGGCTTCTATCCCTCTAACTATTTTCTTAGCATCAGGGCTTAATTGGAATAGGAGTTCTCCAAAACTCATTTTCGTACTTTTAAGGTGAAGAAAAGAAGTGATTTACTATAGAGTGTATTACACTTATTTGTATAATTTGCACGACGTTTCGAACCACCATGGTTCATTCTCAAGTGAACAGATCTTACAATACTAGTTGATTTTATACCCGCATTAGGTCAGGTGATAATACAATGAAGGTGAAAAACATGGGGGGATACATAAGGGATAAACATAGGGGCTGCAGAAGGCTTATTGGCCCATACGAGGCATCTCCTATCTAAACACAAAGATTAATCCAGTGTAATTGGCCTGTTATGTTGGACATTGTCTTCTGTGTTGGCATCATAGACAAGAACATATCGATGCCAACACAGAAGACAATGTCCAACATAACAGGCCAATTACACTGGATTAATCTTTGTGTTTAGATAGGTGATGCCTCGTATGGGCCAATAAGCCTTCTGCAGCCCCTATGTTTATCCCTTATGTATCCCCCCATGTTTTTCACCTTCATTGTATTATCACCTGACCTAATGCGGGTATAAAATCAACTAGTATTGTAAGATCTGTTCACTTGAGAATGAACCATGGTGGTTCGAAACGTCGTGCAAATTATACAAATAAGTGTAATACACTCTATAGTAAATCACTTCTTTTCTTCACCTTAAAAGTACGAAAATGAGTTTTGGAGAACTCCTATTCCAATTAAGCCCTGATGCTAAGAAAATAGTTAGAGGGATAGAAGCCCTAAACCAGAAAATAATAAATACAGAATATGCGGTCATATTCAATGAAACATATATATATATATATATATATATATATATATATATATATATATATATATATATATATATATATATATATATATATATATATATATATATATATATATATATATATATATATATATATATATATATAAATATATATATATATATATATATATATATATATATATATATATATATATATAATATACTAATATATATATATATATATATATATATATATATATATATATATATATATATATATATATATATATATATATATATATATATATATATATATATATATATATATATATATTAGTATATTTTGGTAGCAGTCTTTCCTGTAGACATATATTATTAAATATGACCGAAAAAGTAAGATTAATAATTCTAACACGAATTTTCTCAATCTTTCGTACATTACGCTTCACTGTTGGAGGTAAATCAAAAATCACTTCTCCAAAATTCATTTTTATTTCTTAGTCTGACGCGACACAGGCGCGTTTCGTAAAACTTATTACATTTTCAAAGACTTCACAAATACACAACTGAGTAGAACTAGCGTTTCCCTGATTTTATATCTACATTTGAGTGAGGTGGGAAGGGTGATGTGGCATTACATTTGAGTGAGGTGGGAAGGGTGATGTGGCATTAACACAAGACAGAACACTAGAGGATATTAATAGGGTATTAAAAGTATCAACACAAGACAGAACACGAAACAATGGGTATTGAATAGAAGTGTTTGTAGAAAGCCTATTGGTCCATATTTCTTGATGCTTCTATATTGGAGCGGAGTCTTGAGGTGGGTAGAATATAGTTGTGCAATAATTGGCTGTTGATTGCTGGTGTTGACTTCTTGATGTGCAGTGCCTCGCAAACGTCAAGCCGCCTGCTATCGCTGTATCTATCGATGATTTCTGTGTTGTTTACTAGGATTTCTCTGGCGATGGTTTGGTTATGGGAAGAGATTATATGTTCCTTAATGGAGCCCTGTTGTTTATGCATCGTTAAACGCCTAGAAAGAGATGTTGTTGTCTTGCCTATATACTGGGTTTTTTGGAGCTTACAGTCCCCAAGTGGGCATTTGAAGGCATAGACGACGTTAGTCTCTTTTAAAGCGTTCTGTTTTGTGTCTGGAGAGTTTCTCATGAGTAGGCTGGCCGTTTTCCTGGTTTTATAGTAAATCGTCAGTTGTATCCTCTGATTTTTGTCTGTAGGGATAACGTTTCTATTAACAATATCTTTCAGGACCCTTTCCTCTGTTTTATGAGCTGTGGAAAAGAAGTTCCTGTAAAATAGTCTAATAGGGGGTATAGGTGCTGTGTTAGTTGTCTCTTCGGAGGTTGCATGGCTTTTCACTTTCCTTCTTATGATGTCTTCGATGAAACCATTGGAGAAGCCGTTATTGACTAGGACCTGCCTTACCCTACAGAGTTCTTCGTCGACTTGCTTCCATTCCGAGCTGTGGCTGAGAGCACGGTCGACGTATGCGTTAACAACACTCCTCTTGTACCTGTCAGGGCAGTCGCTGTTGGCATTTAGGCACATTCCTATGTTTGTTTCCTTTGTGTAGACTGCAGTGTGGAAACCTCCGCCCTTTTCCATGACTGTTACATCTAGAAAAGGCAGCTTCCCATCCTTTTCCGTCTCGTAAGTGAAACGCAGCACGGAACTCTGCTCAAATGCCTCCTTCAGCTCCTGCAGATGCCTGACATCAGGTACCTGTGTAAAAATGTCGTCAACATACCTGCAGTATATGGCCGGTTTCAAGTTCATGTCGACTAAGACTTTTTGCTCGATGGTACCCATGTAGAAGTTTGCAAACAGGACACCTAGGGGAGAACCCATGGCGACCCCATCTACTTGCTTATACATGTGCCCATCCGGGCTCAAGAAGGGTGCCTCTTTAGTACAAGCTTGGAGTAGTTTCCTCAGAATACTTTCTGGCATGTCAAGAGGAGTACAGGCTGGATCACGATACACTCTGTCGGCTATCATTCCGATTGTCTCGTCCACAGGTACGTTGGTAAACAGCGATTCTACGTCCAACGAGGCTCTTATCCCTGTGGCCCGTGCGCCCCGCAGTAAGTCCACAAATTCCTTTGGAGACTTCAGGCTGAAGGCGCAAGGAACATAAGGAGTCAGCAGGCCGTTGAGTCGCTTCGCCAGTCTGTACGTGGGTGTGGGTATCTGGCTAATGATTGGCCGAAGTGGGTTTCCAGGCTTGTGCGTCTTGACATTTCCATACGCATATCCAGGTTTATATTCCCCAATGATCTTTGGCAGGTGGAGTCCGGATTTCTTGGCGTTCACAGTTTCGATCAGTTTGTTGACCTTTGCTTTTAATTCGGCTGTAGTGTCCTTCGTTACCCTTTGGAACTTAGTTTGGTCAGAGAGTATGATGTTCATTTTCGCCAGATATTCGTCTTTTTTAAGAATGACATATATTGGCGACTTGTCACCTCTCCTGACCACTATCTCCTTGTTCTCACGAAGGCTTTTAGCTGCCGCTTTGAGCTCGGGGGACAGTATGGTGCTTCTGTAATTGCCTCGATTCTTTCCTCCTTCTGCAATAAGTTCTGCTTGTAAGGTATCTTTGGTAGTGACCTTCTTTTGTGTCTCGAGGTCGAATATGTCGTCCAACAGAATTTCCAACTCTACTTTCCGGGCCATTTCACTCGGTCTGGACATAACATGACAGTTTATGCCCAGATTTAGGAGAGTGACTTGGTCCTCAGTGAGGTTAATTCCTGCAAGGTTCAGGAAGCCATCTCTTGGTCGTGGAATTGCCAATCGTGGAATTGTCAGTTGTGTATTTGTGAAGTCTTTGAAAATGTAATAAGTTTTACGAAACGCGCCCGTGTCGCGTCAGACTAAGAAATAAAAATGAATTTTGGAGAAGTGATTTTTGATTTACCTCCAACAGTGAAGCGTAATGTACGAAAGATTGAGAAAATTCGTGTTAGAATTATTAATCTTACTTTTTCGGTCATATTTAATAATATATATATATATATATATATATATATATATATATATATATATATATATATATATATATATATATATATATATATATATATATATATATATATATATATATATATATATATATATATATATATATATATATATATATATATATATATGTGTGTGGCTGCCCATAGGTAATTGGACCATTTATGAGGAAAATATGGAGGAGTGTACTTTTGCCACAGACGACCAACTTAATATTTTTTATCAACCAGTGAGAACATTTGTAGCTGGATTTAGCAATTCTGGGAAAACTAGTCTGGTGGTAAATTTATGTATTAAATACCACGGGAAATTCTCAAAAATTATAGTGTCAACTGCAAATAATACTGAACATCCTCTTTCAAACAACCCCATTTTGCGAAACAAGATTACTCTCTCCCAAGGGCTGATTAACCCTTTAGATTATAAGAATCCTTTTTCAAATGAGTCAGTTTTGTATACAATTCATGACTTATACCTCGAAGCCAAACAGAGTCCAATTATAGCCAATATCTTCACCCGTGGGAGACACGATAATATTTCTGTAATTCTAATTAGTCAAAATTTGTTTCCCCAGGGGAAATATGCTAGGACAATAACTCTGAATTGTACCCATTATATATTAATGAAGCAGAGAGACATGACCCAACTTGAAATTTTAAGTGGTCAGTTATATGGGCGGAAAACTATTAATAATTTCGTCAAAATATACCGACGGGCAATATCCCAGAGCGAGTATGGCTATTTATTGGTCGATCTGACAGTTCCTGAGACATTACAACTATGAACGGGAATTGTCAATGAAGACCAGTGTGAAATTGTTTATCAAATGTGAACAAAATAAAAATGCCTTTAACGACGCAGAAACGGTCAATTCTTACCTCCATCTATAATGACATTTCTAGCTTGGCTGGTTTCACAGGATCAATTCAAAAATTGTATAAGGCCACCAGACTTAAAGACACCAGCATCAGTATTGCAGATGTGAGGGAATTTCTCCGTGGGGAACGATCTTATACCTTACATAGAAGAAATTTAGTTAGGCTTCCTCAGCGGAAAATATTAGCTCCTAAGCCCCGCACCATAATTGCCTGTGATTTGGGAGACTTTTGTAGTTTACAAAAATACAATAGTGGTGTTAAATATATTTTGATTTGTGTCGATGTTTATTCTCGCCTAATGCAGCCTCAAACTTTAAAAACAAAAAATTCAATGGATGTGGTAGCTGCTCTAAAGAAGATTTTAGAGGAAACCTCTCAGTTTCACGGGGTAAGACGAATAATCACAGACCGAGGTAGAGAATTTTACAACAGGACAGTTCAAAATTATTTGAATAAGAAAAATATTAAATTATATAGTGTATTTTTGGAAATGAAATCTAGTATAGTGGAGCGAGCCATCAAAACTTTAAAACATAAACTGTATCATTATATGACCCAAGCTAATTCTTTACAATACATTCACATCCTTCCAAAAGTTGTGAATGTATACAACCACACTTTCCACAGAATACTAAAAAATACCCCATATGCCAATCATAAGTTGCAAAACATTGAAGATATATGAAGACAGTTTAAGGTCATATATTTAAAAAATGACTACCCCATAACTCCCATCAGTCCACAACTGCAGGTTGTGCAGTATGTACGACTAGCAAATCGTAGGAATATATTTCACAAGGGCTTTTGGCTCCAAAATACAGAAGAAATATTTCAAGTGTCTCATATCGCTAGAACACAACCAATCCCAACCTATAAAATAAAAGATTTAACCAACGAGCCTATCAGTGGTATGTTTTATGAGCAAGAATTGATTCCAACATCCCTTCCAGACTATTTTCCCATAACGATATTACAGTCTAGGAAGACATCGAAAGGACACAGAGAATATTTCGTCAAGTGGAGAGGGTACCCAGATTCTAGCAATTGCTGGATTAAAGCTCAAGACATTGTCAAATTTAAAAAAAAATGACAGTTCATCTGGACTCTCTCATAGAGAAACACCATCAACTGTTATTTTTGTTAAACAATTTATCGCCCAAGAAGCGGAATAAACTAATCAAGGCTTTATAACGACAGGAAATTGAATATATTTGTGAAATTTTTGCCAATTTTCTGAAACGAAACATCCCAGTTCAACCTCAGATAATTAATGGACTACAGAGGTATCAGAATGACATTCGTTCTGTAGCACGTAAGAAAACTCCACTGTACAAAAAGAAAAACATTCTAACCTGTAGGAGAAGTGGCACAATATTGGCAGCTCTATATTTATTTAATAAAAACGAGAGTACTCCGTCGCCTCTTAATGAGGTGGCTCCACCCTCTTCCACCAGCGGTAGAAGTGGAAATAAGTCCTTCTCTTTAAAAAACGAAAGCAAATGGGGCAATTCGGCTAATAATGTTGGTGGTAGCTGTAAGCACCTTGGCTGTGACTCTAGCGGTGGTGATGATGGTGTGGGGGGGAGTGGACACTCCGCCCACACCCCCAGCAGCATCAACTTGTGGACGGTGTTGCCATGGTAGCTCCTTTGAATGTTATAGCCCTACCAGACGGGGGGGACTGGTCAGACAACTTTTAAAAGATATTGCCCGCCCTCCTGCAGCGCCCGCTGCCTCGCAGGTGCCCGCCACCACCGCCGCGGGGTTCTTTCAACAAAAAACGCGGGGCAGGTGCGACCATCGCCCTTTAAAAAAACAAATAAAAAAAAGGATACATTACATTCTACCGCCTGAGATGCGGCTAGCTGTTGCTGGGCCCACTCACCACAAAGCTACCACCACCACACCCCAAAACCCAAGTCTGGACAACTTAATAAATGTGTATTTTAAAATATGGGAAATTCCTCATGTCAAAACATTATTGAACATGTTTGAACAAAACAGTCAACAGGTGGTATGGGATAGTCGCGGGAATTTATTAAAGCCTGTGCAAAATTTAAATATTTTAGATATAATTAAAACTTTAGCCTTTACTAAAGGACAATTTAGGACGCCTGACAAGGCAGATTGTAAGGATTTTACTGAAGGTGGCTGGCATAGACCCATCCTTTATACGTAATTCTTGCGCCAGATCACAGTTAAAAGGGGGTAGGGGTATCCATAGGAGACCCCATTGGGAGCCGTATTGAAAAAAAAAACTATATGAAGCACATCTTAAACGTCATTATATTCAGTTGTGTATCCACCATGGAGAGAGCTTCTACTCCCCCCCCCCCCTCCGCTTGTAGAGGAGGAAGAAAAATCTCCCCTATTGAAGCGTTTGGTTGCTACTCAACGTTACTACAAGTTTGTCGAACACAAAAGTAGATTGATATATGCCTTATGGGATTGTTATGACCGTCTTGTGTTGAGTGCTCCCCCAGAACGGTTTTTTAAGTCATTTGGAGAAACGGTAATAAGGTATGAAGAGTATTCATCTCAGGAGATCCAGACAGAGATTTGGCAGATGGAAAAATTAACCTTCCAACATCGGGATATGATTACAGCCTTTGAGTCTGGGCGAGTGTCTATGGGCTCATAAGGTGATCTCTACCCCCACTCCTTCATCCCTCTCCCCCCAGGTGAGTCATAGGTGTATTTAAAGGTAACCCACCGCCGCTCCTGGAACACTATACTACAGTTGTCGACACACTCCTCTCAGCCACCCTCTCACCATGTCGCTGGCGAGTATCAAGACCATCGGTGACGATATCACTGACTCCCACACCTTTGGGGTGGGAGACGTGATCATCTATGACCTCCCAGCTGCCGTTGTGCGACCCTATGGGCTGGCTTCAGTTATCTGGAAGACGTTCTCCTACGCCCGTGTGGAACGTGAAGGACTGGGTAATGCCAAAAGGCCATAATTCGTTGTCGGTCTACCCTGGGGGACATTGTTATGAAGATAGCCCCACTCCCCTCCGATGGACAAGATCTTATAGAGGAGCCCGTCCTTTACTTCAGGCCCACTTTCGTGGGGTTGATTTCTGCATTCGGGGTAGGAGCCCCCTTTGAGTCAAACCCAATAGCCCAGGAACAAGTGCAGACTTCCGCCGACACACACTACGTCATGAACGTCACCCTGGATACCGCCAAGAACCGCAGGTACTGGCTCAAGATGTGCTTAACAAAGGTGGGCAATCTAATGGTGAGAACCCCAACCATGACTTGGCTAGTGGTACCCTACGGCTTAGGGGCTTCCCGCGACGGTATAGTCAACTGGCACAAGGACATTGGACCCATGCTGCTCTCTCTTCAAGAACTGGCCAAACTCAACAAAGAGTTAGTCATCCTAAAACGACCTGCCGCTGTTACCCCATCAGTGGTGCCCCTCCTGTTCGACGACCCAAGTGCTGATAATCTTAAAATAACGCTCGACACCGTGTTGGGAGAGGGTGGTACCACCCCAAGAACCTCTTCTTGTTCTACACCTTCAGCACCACCACCCACACCCAGGAAGAAGAAACACTCTCGGGAATACGGCTCCAGCTCCACCGCCACCCCTCCACCACCCCCTACAGCATCAACCTCAGTCAAACGGAGGATTGAGCCACTCCTCGACTTTGAAACAGAGGCGAATCGCCGTATCGACTCCATCCTCGATGGTGTGTCACAGGAAATATTCCTGTTATCCTCCTCCCCGAAAAAACAACGAAAGCTGTAACCACCACTCCAGTAAAGAAGTTGAGGTAGTGCCAGCTACAGTAGCCCCGGCGGAAGCAGCAGTGGAGGTAACAGCAGCCAGCAGTAGTAGTAGCGAGGGGGGTGTGGTTAATCACTATTCTTAAAAAAATGTGGGGGAATCTTCATCTGTTGTAGTTCTTTAAGTAGTTTAATAAAATAAAATATAAGTTATGTTGTTTATTTTCCCTCTCTTACAAAACCCCTCCCCTGTATATTGTCCAATCGGTACATAAGGGGACAATGGGACAATGACAATGACAATGACAATTCATGTATTACTTGTGATTGTATGTGTGTTCATGTAATTTGCGTCAGTAAATTCACACATTTTATCATTGTGTTTAAGTGTGCCTCCATTTATAATATTTCTCTATGAGCATAAACGAAGGTTATCATAGTATCACCTAGGTAATACTACGTTCTCTATAGAAGTTCTTATTGCTTGGAGAGTGGTAAAGACAGCACGGACCTATATAAAAGTGTACCCTTAGCCATCCGATCAGGATCAGTGCCTGAATATTGGCAACTAGTAACATGGTGGCTAGAGAGAGGTAAAGCCACACAGACCTTCCTGGGAGAGTACCCTGGGCCGACAGTCTAGTAGCAGATCTATGGGAGTAGTAATCTTCTGGCTACAAACAATATATAATACACCCACTGAACTGCATTGCTGGGGTGCAGATATAATAACCCAGCTGGCGACCTTGTTAAGAAGAAGATAGAGAAGACAGGCAGGAAAGGAGTTCCTGCAACCTTTTTGTCTGGCAGGCAAGACTCAGGGAGGTTATGGTTATAAGGTAAGCCTGAGTCTTCCTTCACTCCTCCACGGGTCTAGGCTGGAACTGTTAACAGCAGTTTCCCCGTGTTTGACTGAAGGGCTTCCAGGGTGAATCAGTGGCACCCCTTTTGTGGTGGAAGCAAAGACCTGCGGAGGTGGGCATTGTTGGTCCTCTTCTGTATCACCAAGGAGACTCCGGTGAATCCCGGGAGTCAGAGGGGCTGAGTATTCGGCCTTCTGAGCCCCTAGCAGCTGAGTGCTAGCAGAGCCCCGGCCCACCTCCACGTGACAATATCTATGCCACTTTTAAACGTGGAACTCTTTCTAAGAGTCATGCAGCTTAGCTTTAGGGATGATTTTAAAATATACTTCTCAGATAAAGAACCAATCCTCACCTATGACCAATCTTTAGAGAGGGTATTACTAGCTTCAATTCTTAACAGTGGAAGTACTGGCTCACTAAATTCTGTCAGCTTTCAATTTAAACACAGAATAGCTAATGTACTTGGTTTTGACAGCAGTCGCAAATACACCATTTATCGAGCAAAAACAGATGACATTACGTCAGCCTCCAAGACTGTGGCCTTATCGCCCCCAGACATTGACGGAGGTTGTGATTATTTACTCATTTATAGTGACGTCATCGAGCCTGAACGATACGGAGGGCAGATTGTAAATATCTTAGATGCAATCAATTATCATGACTCATTCTAGAGGGGCTCACCCTCTAGTGTACAAAATATTAAACACTAACACGTTGGAGAAAGTAAGTATTAAAATAACAGATCAGTTTGGGCGAATGGTTAGTTTTGAAGATGGGAGGTCGGTTACAGCTGTCTTACATATCCGCCCTAAGGAATAGCAATATATATATATATATATATATATATATATATATATATATATATATATATATATATATATATATATATATATATATATATATATATATATATATATATATATATATATATACATATATATATATATATATATATAAAGAAGTGTTTACCCACGACTTAGGTCATTATAGGAAGAGACCTCAGAATGCGTATACCGTTCCACCCGCCTTCCCAGAGGGAATTCGGAGAGATATTCGCTCCTCTCCCTAGGAGACACGGAATGAGAGGGAGGGGTGCAATGAATGACATATGCACATTCAAGCACCTTATCTCAGATCTGGAGGAGGTTTCTTTGGGACCTTGGCTGGTATTGCTCGACAGGCCATACCATTTTTCATGACAGCTGTAACACCTAGCGCTATCGATTTTCGGAAAAATGTCCTTGGTGATTTAAGCAGTGGTAAACGGGATGTAAAGAGTGCTCTGAGAACTCACGGTACTGATGCTCTTAAGAGTGTGGGAAAGAAATTAGTAATGGGGGGTAAAATTAAAAGACTCTAGGTGAAAAAATAAAAATAAAAAATGTAAACAAGGTCTTGGGTATAAAAATGACGTGTTTTTGCTAACATAAGCAGTCATACTTCAACTTTCGGAGGGGATCATGGGGGAGCCTAGCGGAGCTGGGGTGAAAATACCACTAGAATATTATGGCTCTAGTATTATTGACCAATTTCCTAGAAGTAACAGAATACGTAATGTGGAGAGTTCACTTGCCTCTACGCAGCAAATAGACATTCTTCCTGTCAACCTCCCCATTAATCAACGTTTGCAGGATAATTACTTAGAATTCCGCATCCCTGGAACGCAGGGGGGCCTTCTTAGATTTAGCTAATATTGTTATAGATTTTAAGGTATCTTTAACGAAAGATGACAATACCACAAAATTGGAAGAGGATGACTATGTGGAATTTGTGAATGGGTTGTCAGATACCATGTTTAAAGGTGTACAGTTTTTTTTAGGAGAGCAGGTAGTTGAAACAAATACTAATTTTAATTATTGGTCGTTTATTAAATTAATTACCTCCATGTCCTCCATCAAAAATGTCTTCCTTGGGGAGAATTAGAGGCTTTCGCAGGGACTGGAGAGATGACGATGGTATAATCACTAATGAGTTTACAAATACTTATTTTACTGGTGCAACTGCCAAGGATAAAAAATTTATGGGTGATTTAAAAAGTAAAGGTTTGTCGATGTGTTTCCCCCTCCTATTGGATATATCATCCCTAGACCAACACATATTAGATAATATAGATGTGCGACAAAGATTGGAGCTCTCTCTCCATGCTTGGGTCCTAAATACAAGCGTGGACGATGCCTCTAAGTATCGCCTGCGTATGGATTATGCTAAGTTATGGGTAACGCGGGTGTTCCCCTACCCAAGTGCCTACCTAGCCTTAAACAGTTCACTGTTATCATCCCCTGACCCCATAACTTATACTTTCAATAGAACCATTTCTAAAACCTATGTCATTGCTGGGAATCAAACTAGTCTCTTAATTGATCAACCATGGGCGCAAGTAATTCCACACAAGATATACATGATAATCGTTCCAATGAATTATTTCGTTGGTCTTCACCAAGGTAAGGGATTATATTTTGAAAATGCAAAGCTGAAAAGTATTGCTATGTATTTGAACAATAATGCAATATCGAATTAGCGGCGATTTCTATAACCATTATTCCCACCTTTATTACGAAACATTGAAGACATTAGGCTTAGAGTGTGATTCACTGCTGGCCTATGACTCTTTTAATAAGGGAAGATCAATATTCGCCTTTGACTTAGCCACAATTCAAATGAAGGATTCCCTCCCTGTGGAGAAATCTGGCAACTTGCATATGGAGGTTGAATTTGGCAGTGGTGTTACATATAACAGACTGGTTTTACTGTTTGGGGAAACGACTGGGGTACTATCCATCGATGGGCAAAGAATTGTTCTATGGGACGTACGAGTGTAAAAAAAACATAATGAATTGTTATGATATAAATATTAATTTAAAAAATAATCTAGGGGATCGAGCACTCTACCTAGGTTGTTATAATGCTGATGAGATAGAACATTTAAATATCTCTTCAAGAAAACCTATTGTTTTCATAACTAATATTTTACCATCACACAGCAGAATCACTATGGGACATTGGTTAGGAATTTATGTTAATAAAGTTAAAAATCGGATGTTTTTTTTATAGTTATGCAATATCACTGGTTACTTACTGGCATCATTTTCAAGGATTTATTAAAACTAACAAAATAAGAAAGGTGTTTGGAATGCGCTACAGACTCCAGAGTGATTTTACTCCTGCCTGCGGCCTCTATTGCGTCATATTTGTTCGTAGAATAAGCCACCTGGGGTTGCCTTCAACAGTACATTACTTACATAATGTATTTTCCAGCGTTACTTTAAAATTAAACGATAAACGTGCCCTCACTTATGCCAGACGATATTTTCCTATGAAACATCATTGTGTTAGGACATTTTGTAGAGGTATAGGAGTTGGTTCTTATAGGTGGTGTAGAGAATATTTTTGTTAGCTAGGCAACCTACCTAACAAGGAGCGTAGCCTCCTATAAAAACCCCTCTCCCCCACCCATCCCCCTCAGAAGACTGTCTTCCTCCTACGAAATGGAAGGTGTCTCTCAAAAAACACGTGCAGGGAAGATTGAAGTCCTTGAAGGACCCGGTTAGTATTACCCTCACTTTCTGCTAATAGATTTATTTTATGTTTATTTCCCTCAATAAAAAAGTTTGTATATCCTCTATTTCACCTCTTATGTTTTCTCCAGTGCAGTTCTTGGGACCCGTCCACATTTGTAGAGTAGTAATTCTACATGGGGGGTCTGCCCCAAACAAGATGCTGTTACGTAGTCTAATTGACGATGCCTGCTGTAGAGGACACAAGGCCGCTCCTGCAGGGGGAGAGGTATGTACTAGTTGTTCTTAGAGAAAAATAGAATATTTTTCTAATGAAATATATAATCCTATAAAAAACCTTTAATCACTATAAACTATTTCCCCCATTTCTTTCCAGAACACTCCCGATGAGAGAGAGGAGGAAACTCAGCCAAAAGGTGTTCACCCAACTCACCCCACCCCCTCAAGAGAGGGGGGGATGGGGGTCAAGATCTTCCCCCACTCATCACTGACGAAGAGACGTCAGAATTCTACTCAGACGAGGATGGGGGGGTGGAGGGAGACGAGGGATAAGGGGGGGGGGGTAAAGCTGTAGTAAGTGAAATATGGCAGGAGCACACTGTAAACTACAATTATTAACTAACATAATTACTTATACATATTTGTGGTTTTTTACCTAATAAAGCATTTAATAAATTATTTGATGTTTTTTTAACCCTTGGGAGGAGATTTATATTTTAATACTCTTTAAATACTCCTATATAAGGGAGGGGCCATTCAGACTTGTTCGAATATATATATCCTTAATTACTCCTATAAAATGGCGTAGTGTTTAAAGGAGATACCCAGAGTAAGTGAAATATGGTGGGGACTCACCATAGACTACAATTTGAGGTGGGTCTATCTGTCACCCCGCCTCTGATTCCATTGTCTGTAAGTGGGCCTATCTGACTCCCTGCCTCTGATTCCATTGTCTGATAAGTACCCCCCATTGTTTGTTAAGTGCCCCTATCTGGCACAGAATATACTACTCAGACCGTTCAGCCTGGGGGCAGTCTGTTCAAAGAGGTCTCTCCAAGTTCGAGGAGTCACTTGCCAAGAAATCGGAGGCAAAGAGACAGAGAAGGAAAGCCGCTAGACAGGAAGACAGAGCAGACTCGGACTTCGTTTGTGCTCAGTGTGGGATGGACTGCCACTCTCGGATTGACCACATCAGTCACACCAGACGCTGCACCAGGATTGACAACCAGGGCGCAACTTCATAGTCTACCGAGACTGAAGGATGCCCACCATGTATCAAGGTCAATATATTCTGGAATATGTACCAAAGTCAGGATACTCCAGCATATGTATCAAGGTCACTGTTCTCCAGCATATGTATCAAGGTCACTGTTCTCCAGCATATATATCAATATCAGAATTCACCGGCATATGTAACAAGGTCAGTATACTCCACCATATGTTTAAGGGTCAGTAAACTCTGACATATGTTCAAGGTCAGTATACTCCAGCATATGTATCAAGATCAGTATACTTCAGCATATATATCAAGGTCAGTTTACTCTCAAATGAATCAAGGTCAATTTACTATGTCAAATGTATCATGGTCAGCATACTCTGATATATGTGTCAAGGTCAATACACTCTGACATATGTATGCAGGTCAGTATACACCGGCATATGTATCAAGGTCAATATGTTGACCAGACCACACACTAGTAGGTGAAGTGACGACGACGTTTCGGTCCGTCCTGGACCATTGATTGTCAATCGACTTGAGAATGGTCCAGGAAGGACCGAAAAGTCGTCGTCCCTTCACCTTCTAGTGTGTGGTCTGGTCAACATATTTTAGCCACGTTATTGTGACTCATCGCCTGCAAGGTCAATATTCTCTGCCGTGTGTATCAAGGCCAGTATACTATGAGATATTTATCTAAGTCAGTATACACCGGCATATGTATCAAGATCAATATACTCCAGCATATGTATCCAGGTCAGAATACTCTAGTATATGTATCAAAGTTAGTATACTCTGACATATTTATCATATTCAGTATACCCTGTTATATAAATCAAAGTCAGAATATTAAAGCATAACAATGAAGGTCAGTATAATCTGTCATATGTGTCAAGGTCAGTATAATCTGACATATGTATCAAGATTTGTATACTCTGTCATATGTATCAAGGTCAGTATACTCTAGCATATGTATCAAGATCAGTATACTCTGTCATATGTATCAAGGTTATTATACTTCAGCAAATGAATCAAAGTCAGTATACTCTAGTATACTGGAGTATTTGTATCATGGTCAGTATACTCCAGCATATGTATCAATGTCAGAATACTGGAGCATATGTATCAAAGTTAGAATGCTCTGGCATATGTATCAGGGTTAGTATACCCAGTCATTGGAATCAACGTCAGTATACTAAAGCATAACTATCAAGGTCAGAATAATTTGTCATGTGTCAAGGTCACTATTCTATGGCATATGCATCAAGGTCAGCATTCTCTGTCATTTGAATCAAGGTCAGTATTCTCTGTCATATGTGTCAGGGTCAGTATAGTATGGTATATGTATCAAGATCAGTACACTCTCATATAAGTATCACCATCAATATACACTGGCATATGTATCAACAACCCGTTCTCACACAAGACAGCACATATATGACTTAATGCTTAAAGTCAATATGTTGAATATGAATTAGTAAATATGTGATATATTCCCAGTTACTTTTTTTCCAAGGCCCAAACTCTTCCTCATGTACCAATTTACGTCTCACAGTACCCGTCCGTCAACCTAGATAGCAGAATAGTCATGATTGGTTCAATTATAAGGAAAATTGTAGTTTTCAGGTCCCACATGGGTTGTGAAATTTACCTACTATTGTCCATGCTCTTAGAATACTACAGATCAGCTACTTCCTATTGAGGGCTCGTAGTTTTGTTTTGAGAAATATTAGTTGTTCTTAGTAAATTATAATAAGCACTAAAAATTATTACATAGAATAACAGTCCTTCACCAATCAATATTATATACCATAGTTTATGCTTTACAAATCTTTAAAGGATGTTTTGTAGGAACACTAACAGAAAACGATGTTACGTTGGAATGTCTATGGGGTAAACTACTTCAAACAGGATGGTATTGTGTCTACTATATACCAACTATTGGATGGGTATATTGTCCACTACCACCTGTCAGGTGGGTAAAGGGTCCAATACCACCCACAGGATGGGTATGGGGGTCACATCCACTCACAGGATGAGAATGGGGATCACATCCACCCACAAGAAGGGTATGGGGTTCAATACCACCCACAGGATGGGTATGGGGCTCCAACCACCCATAGAATGGGTATGGGGCTCCAACCACCCATAGAATGGGTATGGGGTCCAATAACACCCACTGGATGTATATGGCGTCCATTGCCGCGCGTCTACCTCGAAAACCGTAGCATTCATCTCAGAACCATGCCTATTTTATGCAAATTCCTTAATAAACGTAAGAGTTTTATATGTCACAAGAAAGATAGAAATATAAGCTTCATTCTAAATACCTTACCATGGGCATATTTAAATTTAAAGCGAAGATACGTGTACTTTTATAATAGCCGAGCTCCGACCCCGGACATATCGATCGACCAAGCAACTCTCTCTCAGAACAATGTTTATTTCACGTGAATTCGTTAATAAACATATATGTTTTATATGTCTCAAGAAAGGCAAACATATAAGCTTCACTTTAAACACTTTACCATAGACATATTTAAAGTTCTAATGAAGATACATGTATTTTAAAAATTACGGAGCTCCCACCCCGTACAGACTGAACGACAGAGCAACTCTCTCAGATCAATGTTTATTTCACGTAAATTCGTTAATAAACACAAATGTTTTATATGTCTTAAGCAAGATAGAAATAAGAACTTCATTTTAAATACTTTACAATAGACATATTTATAGCTCAAGTGAAGATACATATGTTTTTATAGTAGCGCTCAGTAGCTTGTCGAGCATGGAGTGCAGACGCCTACGCACTTGCCGATATATTGTATAATTAACAAAGATACGCTAATAAAGCCTAAAATCTTATATGCCTCCAGAAAAACCGAGATATGAACATTGTTATGATTGCACCAAATTAAATATATCATGTTCGAGAACAAAGATATATCAATTTTAATTTAAGTTTCGACTCTTGCTCGGGCGAGAGAGATGGGGCGACTCTCGCCCCATCTATTGAAGATTCTATCCACTAAAGACCTAAAGCTACTCAAACCCTCCTAGCATTATTTAAGTAATGAAGTAATATGGTATATTTACTCACTATAATGTTGGTGCTGAATGCAGAACATGAGAAAACATATATTTACTCCAAACTAATACAATTTCATTATGAAATAAGTAAATAAGTAGCATCAAAGGAAGTCGACGGTCCAAGCGTCAATGTTGTGGAGCGACTTATCCAAGATATATTGTTGTTTTGTAAGTGTTTGTTGGCATATCCAGTTGTCGCACTTCTCTGCACAAATTATCACAAATTTAAATTATAATGTTAACAAGTAGAATACGTATTTTTAATAAAATCTAACAGAACTAGCCAGATAACATTTAACATTTATTAAAAAATATATGTTTGGAAGTTAAATCGACTTCATAGGACAATAGTTTTGTTATATATACTCGTTGTTCGTTGACATGCTTTCGCTACTTAAACTACCATGTACTGTACTTATGTAAAATCCCCCATGTCTCTTCGCTCATGTCACCGAACCCTACAGGCTCTGTGATATATTGTTTAATTAATTGAGATTCACAAATAAAGCTTATAATTGTACATGGTATAAAAAAGGCCGAGCTTAGTTTAGTTCATTTATTATGCACCCCATACCCATCCTATGGGCGATAGTGGAGTGTTACAGAGGCACATAATGGGCTCAGGGACTGAGCCCCACAATTCATATAGCCAAGCAAGTTATAACCCAGCAAACAATTTTAGGTTGCCACAACATATCTGGAAAGTATTTGAAAGGATTAGAAACGTTTGTTTTATCGTATCAGATACGATATTGTGTGTGGACTTAAATAGGTTTCCAAAACTTATAACCAAGACATATGTATCTAACACTAATTTTAGATGTTGTGGCAACTTTACACTCCTAACATGAGTCATTCATAATCCATTCATACACCAATATGAATCTCTTGTGAAAGGTTTGAGCCTTATCTGAACCCTTTTCACATCTTTGTGTTTAAAGTTAAATTTCTTGAAATTAAATTATATTATTTTATAATTATATTATATTATTTTTATAATATTTTATTTTATAATGTATTATTATTTTTCTTATATTTTTTATATTATATTATTGTTTTCAATTTAAATATTAAAACCAATTTAAGGGTAAAAAAATCAAATAATTTATATTTCTTTTATTATTTACTAACAAATCAGCAAAAATACAAAAACATATGACCTATATAATTATATATATAATATATATATAAATAATATATATATATAAATAATATATATATATATATATATATATATATATATATATATATATATATATATATATATATATATATTTATATAATATATTTATATATAAATAATATATTTATATATAAATAATATATTTATATAACAATAATATATTTATATATAAATAATATATTTATAAATAATATATATATAAATAATATATATATATATAAATAATATATATATATAAATAATATATATATATATATATATATATATATATATATATATATATAAATAATATATATATGATAACCATCTTTGTAACCTATATGTAACTCCCTCTTTGTAACAAAGTTCAAATAAAGCAAATATATATGTGTACATACAAAAGAATGGGGGTGGTAGAAGATAATATTAGTGTTTAGTGAGTGACCACAAGGTCTCCTCTGAATACTTTTTATTTTCTTCTCCGAGGCTATGGGTCCCCACATTGGCTATGGGTCCCCCCACTGTAATGAAATATTGTTTGTTACTAATTGTTTCCAATAATACATTATTTTATTATATAATATTTAATTTATTAATTAAAAACCCTTTGCATAATATAGAAAAAAAACTAAAACAAGAATCTATATAAAACTATAGAATAGAATAGAATAGAATAATAGAATAGAATCTATATAGAATCTATATATCATATATATATTTATATAAATAAATATATATATAAATATATATATATATATATTTATATATATATATTATTATATATATATATTTATATATATATATTATTATATCCTGCATTATTCCAGCCCATTATTAGAGATAGTAGCCACCTCTTATTTTGGTTTTCTTTCATTATTAGTGCTCAGAAAATTAAATATATCTACATATTTAGTCAGAATCAGTTACATTATTTTATCTTATTCATAGCATAAATGTTCTCAAAGATTACTAAAAAGAAATTGAATTAGACTACAGCAAATTGGCAAACTTTACCTTGTATCTGTTTCCACCGAGTTTGTTTGGGGCGTTCTTCAACATATCAGCAATACTTGTCTCAACATCTCTTTCAGTTGCATTAGTGTGGGTGTTGATACAGGCTTCTGGAAATTTATAAGAATTAATTAATATATATAATTATAATTCACTTTGCCATTCCCCATTCCACAGTCCTCTCGTCCTTCCCACTTCCCCGTCCCCACATCCTCCCCACTATTCCCACTTCCCTGTCCCATCGTCCTCCTTACCATTTTCCCCTCCCCTGTCCCTTCTTCCTCCCCCACCATCTCCCATTCACCTGTCCCTTTGTCCTCCCCAGCATTCCCCTGTCCCCACCATCCCCAACTCCCCAGTCCCCTCGTCCTCCCCACCATTACCCTCTCCTCTATCCCCTCGTCTTCCCCACCATCCCCCCCTCTCGTCCTCCCCACCATTCCAAACTACCTCATCCGATGCATTCTATAATGGTCTGATGCTTCCATCAGAAAATTGGGAACATCAAATGATCTGATATTCCCATCACTGAAAAATAAGAACAGCTAAAAAAATTAAATGAAAAAAAATAAAAAAAATAAACTATACTCATGAAATGAACAGTATGGTAAACAACACAGCTCAATTTCAATGCAATGCACACAAAATTATTAAATCGAAATGAAAATAAATTGAAATCTATGAAAATTCAAATTATCAATGCAATCGGAAATATTGAAATAATATCGCAACATAATATAGTGTGGGTTGCTCTTACGTGCAACAGACGGTGCTGTTTTTCAAAAAAGGCATGGTTTTACCTTTCACAAGTGTGGCATCTATACTTATACTCACAAAATGAACGGTATGGTAAACAACATAGCTCAATTGCAATGCAATGTCACAATAACATTTAATAACAATAATAACAATAACATTTAAATATACTTTAAGATATAATCTAGAAGAAAATAAGAACTTTGAAACGGTTCATGAACTCGATTTCAATAAAGGACACTATGGGGAACTTTGAAAAACAGTTAATGAGTATAATTAGACAGACTTGTTGCTAGGCAGAGGAGTAAATAATGAGATATATGGCAAATTTTGCAAAATATACGGCACACAAACATTCATACCCAAACAAAGCAAAATGCTAGGTAAGAACAAAGCAGTTGGCCCGTAGGGGAAAGGAGATACCCACAAGACTGGAATACAAGTCATTAACAAGCACACAAGTACTACACCACACAACAACCGCACTACTACCAGAACTGGACGAATCACTACCAAAACAACACATTGCACATCACTACCAAAACAACACAACACAACACAAGCATTGGCAAAGAATTATAGACCAGTTGCACTAACATCCCACATAATAAAATTATTTGAGAGTGATCAGGAGTCAGGTTACTAGTTTTATAGAGACCAATGACCTCCACAATCCAGGCCAACATGGATTTAGAGCAGGAAGATATTGAAATACCTCTTACAGCTATCTCTCATGTCCTCTACTTGTACAGTACAGCTACTTGACCATTACGACAAAATCACTGAGATATGAGATAATGATGACATTAACCTCATCTACTCAGACTCCAACCCACTCATATTAAATAATGATGTAAACAATAAATTAAAAAAAAATCCACTTATTAATGTCAACCAACAAACTCACACTAAACATAGAAAGGACCTACAACATCTTACTTGGGAGCAAATCAACAAATGCAATTCATCTACAGTTACACAATGTTAACATCAGAAATAAAAAAGATGGTAAGTTCCTTGGTCTATACTTAGATCTGCCCGAAACGCTATGAGTGCTAGTTGCTTTACAAGAATGTATAACTTCAAGTCACTGTACTCTCCCCCAATGTACCTTCTTGTATATAAAGAAAAAATAAATAAATAAACAAACACATAATAAATCAATACTTACTAAATTTTGTCTATTATGTAGCAAAGAAGCAGGTCTACGGAAGGCTTTTCTGTTGAGTTCGAAGCCCAGATTACTCGTGGTCTCTGAAATAAGTTAAGATTATAAGTATAAAATTTATAAAACCAAATAATAAATCCGGTATTGCTCAATTTCAGATGCAGACGTACTGAATGATATATCAGACTGTCAGCATGGTATTCGATCTGGAAGGTCTAGTGTAACGAATTTACTCAGTTTCTATGATCGAGCCACAGAGATCTATAAAGAATTCTGATCAAGAAAGAGATCTAGGGGTGGTTTTAGATAGAAAACTATAACCTGAGGATCATATTAAGAACATTCTGCGAGGGGCCTATGCTACACTTTTTAACTTTAGAATTGCTTTTAAATACATAGGTCAAAAAGTTTTAAAAGTTTTAAAAGTTTTTTAAACCTCTCGTGTATCATGAGTGTGGGAAAGCTTCAGATGGTGCATTCAGATGATGAATATTACCTAGTTCCTTCATCTGGGAAGAATGAACACATATTGGTGCATTCGGATGATAAAAACTAACTACTGTAGTTCAATTAATCAACAGACTGTATATCATATGCAGACTGTATGTGGATCTGCGGGCCACTCCAAACAACAGCCTGGTGGACCAAGCTCCACCAGGCCTAAATCACAAAGTGGTCCACTGGCACCGGCAACTTCAACCATAAATGTTCTCAAAGCTTACTAAAAATGATTGAATTAGACTAGACTACAGCAATCATAACCTTGTATCTGTTTCCACCAATCTTGTTCAGTACATGCTTCAACATATCAGCAATACTTGATATGTAAATATATCTCACTGTGTCATTACAATATGCACCTCCCAACTAGGACAGCATTTGTACCTGTTACAATAATGCATAAACTTTAAGGCAATAGAGTATAATGTATGTCTTTCAATCTCAACATTAGATTTTATAACTTTCTAATGTAATAAATAAATACCATTAAACTATTTTCTGTTTAACTGTTAGAAAAAATCAATTAGATATATAAAAAGAAATAAAAAAGATTACATGGATAGTAAAATCTGGATTCCCAACTACAATTTATATAAATGTGATAGAGAAACTAGGTCAAATGGAGGAGTAGGTCTGTATATTAAACAGCACCTGACGTGCACAGAGCTACTAAACTCAATGTGGTGGTAGAGCGGTGGGGGGGGGGGAAACATTGCAGAAAAAAACAAAAATACAATTTGGTCAACAAAACAGCATTGTTTAAAATAGAAGACATGGGTTGACATTTTGGGGGTAAGGTAGGTTACATTGAGTTAATTAGTTAGTACTTAGTTTTTATCTTAAACTGGTTGGGAGAGGTACAGTGTTGCTGTGCTGGTGAAAGAACACCTAAAGGTAAATTAAATAATGATTGCGAATCCACAAGAAGTTGACATAATAGCGCTAGAGATCTGCAATCAGGATGATAAACTTTCCTTAAAGAATTTGACAAACACTTGCTGATAGGACATGAAGTAAATGAAATGTATGTCAAGTTTTGTGAAATATATGATAAAAGCACAACAAAATTTGTACCAAAGGAGAGATGCAGAACTAGGAAAAGGGGTTTGTTCAACAGAAATTGCGAGAGGGCCTGAGACCCAAACACACACAAATGGCATCAATATATAGCAAGAGGCCAAACCCCCAAACATACAAGCGATGCAAAGATGCGAGAAACAGCAGCAGCAGTAAGGAGAGGGACTGAAGGACCATAAATAAAGTGTGAAAATAAACTTGAGTAAATTTTTTTAACTACTCTCGACAGTGAAGAAAAACAAATATTCAGACGATTTGTGTTAGAATCATTAATCTTACACTTTCGGTCATATTCAACAACACAAATTTACACACACACATTCCTGTTGCTGTAGCAGGTGAAGAATTACACACACAGATCACAATAACGTGATGCATCAAATGAACAAATCCACAAGGGCCGTGACGAGGATTCGAACCTGCGTCTGAGAGCATCCCAGACACTGCCTTAATCGACTGAGCTACAACAGGGTAAAAGGGTTGAAACCAAAGTTCTACTGAACTTACTGGATCCCATAGCCTCTCCGAGGCACAAACCAGGCTTTTACACAACCCCCCCCCCCTGCACCCGAGCTATGTCAACAGGCCGTTCTCCCTCTTCGCCCTTACATCATCACACACAGATCACAATAACGTGATGCATCAAATGAACAAATCCACAAGGGCCGTGATGAGGATTCAAACCTGTGTCCGGGAGCATCCCAGACACTGCCTTAATCGACTGAGCTATGACAGGGTAAAAGGGTTGAAACCAAACTTTTACTGAACTTCCTGGATCCTTTTACCCTGTTGTAGCTCAGTCGATTTAGGCAGTGTCTGGGATGCTCCCGGACGCAGGTTCAAATCCTCGTCACGGCCCTTGTGGATTTGTTCATTTGATGCATCACGTTATTGTGATCTCTGTGTGTGATGATGTAAGGGCGAAGAGAAAGAACGACCTGTTGACATAGCTCGGGTGCAGGGGGGGGGGTTGTGTAAAAGCCTGGTTTGTGCCTCGGAGAGGCTATGGGATCCAGTAAGATCGTCCTTCCTTTCCCCCCTAGAATCTAGATGTAGCAGGTGCTCAATTGTCAAAATTGAAAAAATTTGGTTTGTCTTCCGAATGCACCATATCGGTAAATTTTTTAATAATCTTTTAAAAATAGTAAATGCCACTATTTTTGCAAAATTATTACAAGATCTATTATTCTAATAAGGGTTTGATAAAATACAGTAGACTGCCTACTGGTTTTACCTGTAATTAGGTTTGATACAGATGATTATGGATATATTGAAATGCTCTTATTGTTAAGAAGCAATTTTTTAAAGAGTATTTTGTAATGAGCAGCTCTGAAAATCAGTTGATCACAGATAATTAAGGCAATGTCTGGGATGCTCCCGGACACAGGTTTGAATCCTCATCACGGCCCTTGTGGATTTGTTCATTTGATGCATCACGTTATTGTGATCTGTGTGTGTGATGATGTAAGGGCGAAGAGGGAGAACGGCCTGTTGACATAGCTCGGGTGCAGGGGGAGGGTTGTGTACAAGCCTGGTTTGTGCCTCGGAGAGGCTATGGGATCCAGTAAGATCGTCCTTCCTTTCCTCCCTAGAATCTGGATGTAGTAGGTGCTCAATTGTCAAAAGTGAAAAAATTTGGTTTGTCTTCCGAATGCACCATATAGGTAAATTTTTTAATAATCTTTTAAAAATAGTAAATGCCACTATTTTTGCAAAATTATTACAAGATCTATTATTCTAATAAGGGTTTGATAAAATACAGGAGACTGCCTACTGGTTTTACCTGTAATAAGGTTTGATACAGATGATTATGGATATATTGAAATGCTCTTATTGTTAAGAAGCAATTTTTAAAGAGTATTTTGTAATGAGCAGCTCTGAAAATCAGTTGATTACAGATAATTAAGGCAATGTCTGGGATGCTCCCGGACACAGGTTTGAATCCTCATCACGGCCCTCTTGGATTTGTTCATTTGATGCATCACGTTATTGTGATCTGTGTGTGGGATGATGTAAGGGCGAAGAGGGAGAACGGCCTGTTGACATAGCTTGGGTGCAGGGGGAGGGTTGTGTACAAGCCTGGTTTGTGCCTCGGAGAGGCTATGGGATCCAGTAAGATTGTCCTTCCTTTCCTCCCTAGAATCTGGATGTAGTAGGTGCTCAATTGTCATAAGTGAAAAAATTTGGTTTGTCTTCCGAATGCACCATATCGGTAAATTTTTTAATAATCTTTTAAAAATAGTAAATGCCACTATTTTTGCAAAATTATTACAAGATCTATTATTCTAATAAGGGTTTGATAAAATACAGTAGACTGCCTACTGGTTTTACCTGTAATAAGGTTTGATACAGATGATTATGGATATATTGAAATGCTTTTATTGTTAAGAAGCAATTTTTTAAAGAGTATTTTGTAATGAGCAGCTCTGAAAATCAGTTGATTACAGATAATTAAGGCAATGTCTGGGATGCTCCCGGACACAGGTTTGAATCCTCATCACGGCCCTTGTGGATTTGTTCATTTGATGCATCACGTTATTGTGATCTGAGTGTGTGATGATGTAAGGGCGAAGAGGGAGAACGGCCTGTTGACATAGCTCGGGTGCAGGGGGAGGGTTGTGTACAAGCCTGGTTTGTGCCTCGGAGAGGCTATGGGATCCAGTAAGATCGTCCTTCCTTTCCTCCCTAGAATCTGGATGTAGTAGGTGCTCAATTGTCAAAAGTGAAAAAATTTGGTTTGTCTTCCGAATGCACCATATCGGTAAATTTTTTAATAATCTTTTAAAAATAGTAAATGCCACTATTTTTGCAAAATTATTACAAGATCTATTATTCTAATAAGGGTTTGATAAAATACAGTAGACTGCCTACTGGTTTTACCTGTAATAAGGTTTGATACAGATGATTATGGATATATTGAAATGCTCTTATTGTTAAGAAGCAATTTTTTAAAGAGTATTTTGTAATGAGCAGCTCTGAAAATCAGTTGATTACAGATAATTAAGGCAATGTCTGGGATGCTCCCGGACACAGGTTTGAATCCTCATCACGGCCCTTGTGGATTTGTTCATTTGATGCATCACGTTATTGTGATCTGTGTGTGTGATGATGTAAGGGCGAAGAGGGAGAACGGCCTGTTGACATAGCTCGGGTGCAGGGGGAGGGTTGTGTACAAGCCTGGTTTGTGCCTCGGAGAGGCTATGGGATCCAGTAAGATCGTCCTTCCTTTCCTCCCTAGAATCTGGATGTAGCAGGTGCTCAATTGTCAAAAATGAAAAAATTTGGTTTGTCTTCCGAATGCACCATATCGGTAAATTTTTTAATAATCTTTTAAAAATAGTAAATGCCACTATTTTTGCAAAATTATTACAAGATCTATTATTCTAATAAGGGTTTGATAAAATACAGGAGACTGCCTACTGGTTTTACCTGTAATAAGGTTTGATACAGATGATTATGGATATATTGAAATGCTCTTATTGTTAAGAAGCAATTTTTAAAGAGTATTTTGTAATGAGCAGCTCTGAAAATCAGTTGATTACAGATAATTAAGGCAATGTCTGGGATGCTCCCGGACACAGGTTTGAATCCTCATCACGGCCCTTGTGGATTTGTTCATTTGATGCATCACGTTATTGTGATCTGTGTGTGTGATGATGTAAGGGTGAAGAGGGAGAACGGCCTGTTGACATAGCTCGGGTGCAGGGGGAGGGTTGTGTACAAGCCTGGTTTGTGCCTCGGAGAGGCTATGGGATCCAGTAAGATCGTCCTTCCTTTCCTCCCTAGAATCTGGATGTAGCAGGTGCTCAATTGTCAAAAATGAAAAAATTTGGTTTGTCTTCCGAATGCACCATATCGGTAAATTTTTTAATAATCTTTTAAAAATAGTAAATGCCACTATTTTTGCAAAATTATTACAAGATCTATTATTCTAATAAGGGTTTGATAAAATACAGTAGACTGCCTACTGGTTTTTGGTTGCCAGTTTCCTCAAGTTAATTTCCGTGATTTACACACAAATTTATATACATACAAATACATATACACACATATATAATATATATATATATATATATATATATATATATATATATATATATATATATATATATATATATATATATATATATATATATATATATATATATATATATGCATATAAATAAAAAAACAAGTAAATGTAAATAATTTTACCTTGCACCTAGATCCACCAAGCCTGTATGGCGCGCGTTTTAGTACTTCGGAAATCTAGAACTATCCAGAATCTCTAATCTGCAATGAAACAATACATATTATTGCACTTACCAAAACATGGATGAATGTAGAAAATACAGAACTATTAGCTGAATATCAAATAAATGGATTTAATCTATTTCACACAGATAGATATATTAGACCGTGTATGTTAGGTAATACCTAACATACACGCCTCCACACACACTACATTTGAAATGTAGTCTCAAAAAGACTACATTTCAACAGCAAAGATTACTCCATAAAAAAATAATTAAATTATTGACCAACATGAGAAAATGGTTAGTCAACATGAGAGGGTTGTGTTGATTGCCTGAAAATATTTAAATTGTTTAATGTATTGAATGGCATTTTTCAAGTTACAACATTTTTAAAATTACGGAACTAGGTTCTAGGCTTTGCTAGGCTTAATTCAAATATTACAGATAAGCCTAACCTAGCCTAGAACCCAGTGGGTTTTCTTCCTATTGGGGAGTGTTGTACATGCCTCGCCTCCACATACACACTAGCAGAGCCAGGCCTCGCCTCCACATACACACTAGCACAGCCAGGCCTCGCCTCCACATACACACTAGCACAGCCAGGCCTCGCCTCCACATACACCAGCACAGCCAGGCCTCGCCTCCACATACACACTAGCACAGCCAGGCCTCGCCTCCACATACACACTAGCACGGCCAGGCCTCGCCTCCACATACACACTAGCACAGCCAGGCCTCGCCTCCACATACACCAGCACAGCCAGGCCTCGCCTCCACATACACACTAGCACAGCCAGGCCTCGCCTCCACATACACACTAGCACAGCCAGGCCTCGCCTCCACATACACCAGCACTGCCAGGCCTCGCCTCCACATACACACTAGCATAGCCATGCCTCGCCTCCACATACACCAGCACAGCCAGGCCTCGCCTCCACATACATACTAGCACAGCCAGGCCTCGCCTCCACATACACCAGCACAGCCAGGCCTCGCCTCCACATACACACTAGCACAGCCATGCCTCGCCTCCACATACACACTAGCACAGCCAGGCCTCGCCTCCACATACACACTAGCACAGCCAGGCCTCGCCTCCACATACACACTAGCACAGCCAGGCCTCGCCTCCACATACACCAGCACTGCCAGGCCTCGCCTCCACATACACCAGCACTGCCAGGCCTCGCCTCCACATACACACTAGCACAGCCAGGCCTCGCCTCCACATACACACTAGCACAGCCAGGCCTCGCCTCCACATACACACTAGCACAGCCAGGCCTCGCCTCCACATACACCAGCACTGCCAGGCCTTGCCTCCACATACACCAGCACAGCCAGGCCTCGCCTCCACATACACACTAGCACAGCCAGGCCTCGCCTCCACATACACAGTAGCACAGCCAGGCCTCGCCTCCACATACACCAGCACAGCCAGGCCTCGCCTCCACATACACACTAGCACAGCCAGGCCTCGCCTCCACATACACAGTAGCACAGCCAGGCCTCGCTTCCACATACACACTAGCACAGCCAGGCTTCGCCTCCACATACACCAGCACTGCCAGGCCTCGCCTCCACATACACCAGCACTACCAGGCCTCGCCTCCACATACACACTAGCACAGCCAGGCCTCGCCTCCACATACACCAGTACTACCAGGCCTTGCCTCCACATACACACCAGCACAGCCAGGCCTCGCCTCCACATACACCAGCACTGCCAGGCCTCGCCTCCACATACACACTAGCACAGCTAGGCCTCGCCTCCACATACACCAGCACTGCCAGGCCTCGCCTCCACATACACCAGCACTGCCAGGCCTCGCCTCCACATACACACTAGCACAGCCAGGCCTCGCCTCCACATACACCAGCACTGCCAGGCCTCGCCTCCACATTTAAACCAACCAAGCCCACAAATACGTCAACATGGACCAGCATTACACCGTCTAACATACTCTGTCAGATGTAACAACTAAATTTGTGAATTCAAGACCTAATCTATTGTATAACACAGTGTTAGTACGAGAAAAACATTACTTACATTCGAAGCCGTGTTTTAAAATGGCGTCGGTCTTGTTGTACTGACGCTCCAAACTGTGTGTTCGTTTGCGTATGATGAACGTGTGACAATTTACTACAACAATTATTTAATTATTCTTATTCTTTATTTTACTATTTTTAGGGTACATGAAATTTCAAACTTATTTGCACACAATAATATAATTGCATTGTCATAACCTTTATATATTACGGAAAATACGATGACATGAACGAAGTCAAAGTGAAGTTGAAGTCAAAGTCATTCGCCGAACGTATTAGTCATTTTTTTTCTCCCAAACGATAGGGGATAACAAATCCACAGAGAATATAAGTGTACAGTAAAGTCAATTTTATTCAGGAAAGTACATATATAGTTGATTTACAAACATAATGTTGGATTTATAGATAGAGCTAGTGCATACAATACCTAAAGCCACTATAGTAGGCAAGTCCCTGCACATACTCTCATGTGTATTTTATATATATATAAAACGCTGCACTGTAATGTCAATCCTGACCTTAAAAGCTTCCTAGAAGGTTGTAACAGATCCCATGAGCACCACACCAGAAACAAATACCTATTTGATATTCCAAGAGTACGACTTAGTCAAACTAGAAATGCTTTACAAATCAAGGGACCTCGAATGTGGAATGACCTTCCCAATTATGTTAAAAACTGTACCTCTCCCAACCAGTTTAAGATAAATAAAGATAAATTTATAAGTTAAGAAAAATTCCACAAATCAACAACCCTGTTACTGACCCAGTATTTACCCAAGTCTTTCCTAATTCTAAACTTATCCAATTTATACCCATTGTTTCGTGTTCTATCTTGTGTTGACAATTTTAATACCCTATTAATATCCCCTTTGTTATATCCATTCAGGATATAAAAAGAGTAAAAAGAATATACACATTTTTGTCTTGACGCTAAAGGTTATTGTGAGTACTCATCGCCTGCCTAGAAACTGGAATTCTGGTTGATCTCGAACCCATTGATAATGTGATTTAGTTTATTCTGCCGTTTAAAGAAAAAAAGAGCATATCAATGTTATATCACAGAAAACGAATTTATCATAAACTCATGTATTTGTTTTACAGGCTATGGTGCCAATGTCAGAATTGTCAAAATGATGTACTTTGCATACATCTGATCTTTAGTGGATTATGCTGCACCTCTGCTTGTTTTGATGCCTGAAAGAAAGCTTGGAGGGCTTGAAAAATTGCAGAACGAAGCCTTGAGGATAATCCTTGGGTGCCCTCGTACCAAAACGATACTTAATATGAGAAAGGAACTTAATATTCTGAGCGTTTTTGATCGTGTTACTGAAATTAACTGTCAAATTGGTATAAAAATGCTTAGGCTAACTCATCCTAATCCTTGCACAGAAGCCCTCCAGAATTTCTTTATTGAAGATCAGCATTGTTCCAAATGGATAACAAAAACTGTAACTCAACTCAGAATATATGGGGTTCATGATTTGTACCAAGAGAAACAACAACGGCACTTTCCTGCACCGTAGGAGGTTACACCCTTTCCAGTTTTAATCCCTCCCTTTCCACCCAAGAAGCAAATTAGAGATCAGCCCAAGCTTCGTCTTGAGGCAAACCTCAACGCCTTAAGCCATATTGATGCTCTGTCCACAGAGCATTCTCTCTCTCAAATTATATACACTGATGGTTCCCTACACCGCACCACGGGTGCAGCTGGAAGTGCAGTTGTCCTGACAATGGGCGATGGCCTATACTTTGAGTGGGGAGTCCGTATAAACAACTGGGCCTCTACCCTTCAGACTGAACTATTTGCCTTGATCCTTGCACTGAAATGTGTACAAGTCTCAAAACTTGATACATTAATTGTAAGTGACTCCTAATCATCCTTAAATGCTCTCAACTCTTTAAGACATAACTGTAACATGCTTGTGTCGGAAGCTAGACACAAATACAACAAAATTATTAAGGATGGTAACAGAGTCCATTTCATGTGGTCTCCATCTCATGTTGGGCTCCGAATGCATGATAGAGCTGATAAGTTAGCCAAAGAATCTGCCTTTAAAGGAGCCGTTGAGTGTAACCTTGGATTGTCAATGACCAATCTGAGAGCAGCAGTACACCGAGAACTTCAACAAGATCTTGTAGATCTGAGGCAAAGTGAAATTGACACCAGTAATTCCATCTATCATCATACAATACAATACAATTTTATTTAGGTAAGGTACATACATACAATAAATTTTTACAAGGATTGGTTGACTTATAGGTAGAGCTAGTACATACAATGCCTAAAGCCACTATTAAGCAAAGCGTTTCGGGCATGATAAACTTAAATGACAAGCTTAATACTAATTGAGCATAATGAGTAGAATGAAAACAAGAAATGAAAACATAGATGAAAAAGCAGCACAAATACAATTATGCCGACAAACAGCGCTCTTTAAAGAAAAAACAGACATTGGTTGACAATAGAAGGGTAAGGTAGGTTACAGGGAATTTATTAGGTATAGCTTCGCTTTTAACTTAAACTGGTTGAGAGAGGTACAGTCTTTAACATGGTTGGGAAGGTCATTCCACATTCTGGGCCCCTTGATTTGTAGAGCATTTCTAGTTTGATTAAGTCGTACTCTAGGAATATCAAAACTGTATTTATTTCTGGTGTGATGCTCATGGGTTCTGTTACAACCTTCTATGAAGCTTTTGAGATCAGGATTGGCATTATAGTTTAGCGTTTTATATATGTATAATACACATGAGAGAATGTGCAGTGACTTAATGTCTAACATATTCAGAGATTTGTGTAGGGGTACCGAGTGATGTCTGGGGCCAGAATTGGATATTGTCCTAATAGCAGCTTTGTGTTGAGTAATTAGAGGACGTAAGTGATTTTGGGTAGTAGAGCCCCAAGCACAAATACCATAGTTGAGATATGGATAGATAAGGGAGTAATAGAGAGTCACCAGGGCAGGGTGTGGTACATAATATCTGATCTTAGAAAGAATGCCCACAGTTTTTGAAACTTTTTTTGATATGTTTAGTATGTGTCCCTGGAAATTCAGCTTGTGGTCAATGAGAATGCCAAGGAATTTGCCAACTAATTTGTTACAAATTTGTGTATTGTTTATTTTGAGATTTATATGATTAGAGGATTTATTGCCAAACAGAATATAGAAGGTTTTGTCAATGTTAAGGGTGAGTTTGTTGGCAGTTAGCCACAGATGGACGTTATTTAGCTCAGTATTTACTGTGGCATTTAGAGCAAGGGGATCAGGACTGGAGTAAATGAAGGTTGTGTCATCAGCAAATAGAATTGGTTTGAGGTGTTGGGAGGCATTTGGAAGGTCATTAATGTAGATGAGAAAGAGGAGAGTGCCAAGTATGCTGCCCTGGGGAACACCAATGTTGATGGGTAGGGTGGGAGAAATTGTATTATTCACAGAAACATATTGGAGCCTGTCAGTAAGGTAGGATTTGAGGTATTGTAGGGAGTGTCCTCTGACTCCTATCATGCAAGAGGAGCCACACATCTATGGATCATCCAATAAAATCAGCAGACTTCTAGATGTTACTACTGCTCGGCTTAGACTCGGTTACAAGTATCTCTGGGAATTCTCATTATCTGCTGATGTAGACCTGACCAAATGTAAACTGTGTCAACAAAATTATTCGCACACCCTCCGTCACTATGTGATGGAGTGCGAAAAGATACGTGAATTTAGAGACAATTCTATAACCAATGTTCCAGCGATGTGTCAATATTTCATTCAAAATGATCTGCTACCAGAAATTTTAGCCAAATATCCCCAGTTTGCTAACTGTAGATAACAACTAAGTGATTGTAACCTATCCACCGCTGCCCACTGGATGGGGGGGCGGTGTGCAGGACAAACATATAAATTTTGATACTAGCTCTCCACATATGTCAGTTGCTTAATTTAGAACCTGTACTTGAGGTCGATCTCGAACCCATTGTTGATGTGATGACTTATATTGAATTTTGTAACTAGCTCATCAAGATTGTAACTTGCTTAGCTAAATGAATTGTGGGGTTCAGTCCCTGAGCCCATTATGTGCCTCTGTAACCCTTTCCACTACCGCCCACAAGATGGGTATGGGGTGCATAATAAATGAACTAAACTAACTAACTCATATTGAACTGTTCCATCTCATGTTGGAATAGTGCTCAACGAGGTGGCGGATGACTTGGCCAAACGTGCCACATCAAAACCACAAGTTGACATTGAATGTGAATTAACAATGAGACAAGTAAGATTTATACTAATACATTTATACTAACTCTGTTGAGCGTTGACCATTTATACATCAAATCTGTTGATGTGAGCACTTTAGTTTAGTCTGCCGTTTAAAGAAAAAAAGAGCATATCAATGGTATATCACAGAAAACGAATTTATCATAAACTCATGTATTTGTCTTATCATATTGAACTGCATTCATATTTTTAATATATAACAATATGAATATACAAATTTCTGTAAATCCCCTACCATGTTGGAATCTGTGGAAATGAATGAGCAAATGTGCTGGCTGAAGGCGCTGAAGGAAACCACATTGGTTTCATTTTGGATACAAATGTCCATCGAGATTCAAAATGGAAACTAATTATATAGTTGAACCTGCAGAGAGGAGTTTAAGAATATGTGTTGAGAGTGATGGACACAGCCTTCACAATTATACTTCAGAGAATGTAAACATCTAAGAGGCATTAGAAATATGTGTAGAATAATAAACCCTACATTGTTTGAGTTAGGGAAAACACCATTTGTCATATATAGATACTAGCTGTTCCTAAAGATTCACCCATTTTGCACCAGCAAGATAACATATAAGATTTTAAGAGTTGACGAATGTTAATCTTCTTGTTTGATAAACTGTGAACTTGAGACATAGTAAATAAGAACATTCCAATATATAACACAACAAAAAGTTTTCAGATTCTTTCACACCACTTTCCAGCAACTTTTATAATTTATATAAATTATTTTAGGGAATAATACATAAATTATATATTTCAACATGATATAGTGTTTAGTGGAATGCATAAGGAGTCAAATTGTGTTAAAAAGAGCGATTTTTAGTTAATTTGGAAAACTATTTTTTTCTGTTCATATTATAACTAAATGGATTTTAAAGGTTTCACTCAGCCAATATATATCATTCACAATTTATTAATGAATTTTACAAAAAACACCACAAATTTTATATTTAAAAATGTAAAAACTATTTGTTTTACATTTGGAACAAAATAATTGTAGAAAAACAATTTAAACTGAAACCTTTGTGTTTGGATTTTTTGAGTAAAAGTTTCTCAAAGGCTCTCCTGCACCATTCTCAATGCAAATCATTCCCACACCTATGGGAAGAGATAGGCGAACGTTGCCTAGATGATTTGTGTTTGCTGGGAATCTTGATAAGCTAGTTACAAAAGTCAATGCACATTGTCACATCAACAATGGGCTCGAGACCGACCACAAGTACAGTTTATAATTTAAGCAACTGACATATATGGAGGGCTAGTGTCACAATTGATATGTTTATCCTACACATAACCCCCTTTCCCCTATCCAATAGGCAACGGTGGATAGGTTACAATCAAATCGTTTTTTTGCGTTTTATTCAGAGATTAGATCTTATTGGGTGAGGAAAGATATTCATATTTTAAAGAAGGCTTCTTGGCTGATGCTCTCCATTGATGGAAAATATACAACCCTTTGAAAATCAATGTTAGTTTGATCTAGATATTGTAATTAACAAAAGTATTTATGTCATCAGAAAGGTAGAAATATAGGCTACATTTAAAATCCTTTGTTATAAATATAACTGAAGTGAAAACGAAGATATATGCATTTTGATAGTTACTTGATGGCTAGCTCTGAGAGTGTGAAGCCCTGCACACCAGCCAATAAATTGTATAATTAGTTTCCATATATTTTAATTAATCTTAAAAATCTATATGTCAGAAGAAAGGAAGATGTAGCCGTTAATGTGACAACATTTAAAAATATATATCTCTTAAGTTAAACAAATAATACCACCTTATCGCCGGTGTCCGGACACATGAAAACTACCTAGGTATCAGTATCCAGCCAGGCGGGGATCACAAGCTGCACATTACTGATAAATTATGTAATGCACTACTTGTGGTCGATCTCGAAGCCATTTATGATTTGACGACCTATAGAGAATTTTGTAACTAGCTCATCAAGATTGTTACTTGCTTAACTAAATGAATTGTGGGGTTCGGTCCATTCATTTTCTTTCTTTATTATGCACCCCATAATACCCATCCCGTGGGCGGTGGTGTGAAAGATTACAGAGGCACATAATCGGTTCAGGAACTGAACCCTCTAGTTCGTTTAGCTAAGCAAATAGCAATCTTTTGACGCTAGTTACAAAATTATTAATATACACATACTTATGCATACATGTACATATACATATATACATACACATACATATTTAATCACCCACACAAATACACACATCAGTAATCTTTTGTGTCACACGTAATTCAACAAGAGGCTCACAACAGTCACTATAAAAGGCACTTTACATCTATGGTGAGTCGCACAGTTACTAGTCTTGCTCCACACCCACCCAACTGGGCCGCAGCTTTACAGTCATGTGCTCCACACCCACCCAACTGGGCGGCAGCTTTACAGTCATGTGCTGCACACATACCCAACTGGGCGGCAGCTTTACAGTCATGTGCTCCACACCCACCCAACTGGGCGGCAGCTTTACATTCATGTGCATGCATTACTTACAGTAAGCAAATTTTGGATACTTCGCTAAGATTTCGGGCAGCACATCATTATGAATGAAGTACTTATACACATTTCATGGACACTATTAACGTTGTTATCTTTAAATTCCACGATGTTTTCACATTCCATTATATAATGACGCAAAGTATGCGAATAGTTCTGCTGACAGAGTTTACATTTAGTCAAATCTGCATCATCAGATGTTACAAATTCCCAGAGGTACTTGTAGCTGAGCCTAAACCTAGCAGTGGTAACATCTAGAAGTCTGCTAACATTATTGGATGACCCATAGATGTGCGATTCATCAAAGTTTACACAATATTGTGAAATTGAGAGTCAGTGTAGTGTAGTAACATAAATTGGTAAATCATGAATATTGTAAGGTAAGAATCTGATACATGTGTGCGTGTTGGGGGGGGGGGGTTATACCCATGGTAGCGAGAGTGAAAAGTAACCTTATTCTGCGGTCAATGTGGGGGGAGGGGGGCGAGGGAGGATGGGAGAGTCAAATCCACCCTCCAACATCTGGGCATAGTACCAGCAGCCTCCACAACACTTCATCAGCCTCCAGCTGATGCTTGTAGATGCCTCATCTAACCTCACCTATGTCACACATTAACCTACTGTTCCTGTGATATTTAAACTTCTCATCACAGTGGCGTCTCACCAATATAAACAGTATTGGATTTTGTCCCGAAATAGCTACATGCTGACTGGACGTGTATGTACTCACCTAGTTGTACTCACCTAGTTGTGTTTGTGGGGGTTGAGCTCTGGCTCTTTGGTCCCGCCTCTCAACCGTCAATCAACAGGTGTACAGATTCCTGAGCCTATTGGGCTCTATCATATCTACACTTGAAACTGTGTATGGAGTCAGCCTCCACCACATCACCTCCTAATGCATTTCATTTGTCAACCACTCTGAAACTAAAAAAGTACTTTCTAATATCTCTGTGGCTCATTTGGGCACTCAGTTTCCACCTGTGTCCCCTTGTGCGTGTTCCCCTTGTGTTAAATAGGATGTCTTTATCAACCCTATCAATTCCCTTCAGAATCTTGAATGTGGTGATCATGTCCCCCCTAACTCTTCTGTCTTCCAGTGAAGTGAGGTTTAATTCCCGTAGTCTCTCCTCGTAGCTCATACCTCTCAGCTTGGGTACTAGTCTGGTGGCAAACCTTTGAACTTTTTCCAGTTTAGTATTATCCTTGACTAGATATGGACTCCATGTTGGGGCTGCATACTCCAGGATTGGCCTGACATATATGGTATACAAAGTTCTGAATGATTCTTTACACAAGTTTCTGAATGCTGTTCGTACGTTGGCCAGCCTGGCATATGCCGCTGATGTTATCCGCTTGATATGTGCTGCAGGAGATAGGTCTGGCGTGATATCAACTCCCAAGTCTTTTTCCTTCTCTGACTCCTGAAGAATTTCCTCTCCCAGATTATACCTTATATCTGGCTTCCTGCTCCCTACACCTATCTTCATTACATTACATTTGGTTGGGTTAAACTCTAACAACCATTTGTTTGACCATTCTTTCAGCTTGTCTAGGTCTTCTTGAAGCCTCAAACAGTCCTCTTCTGTTTTAATCCTTCTCATAGTTTTAGCATCGTCCGCAAACATTGAGAGAAATGAATCGATACCCTCCGGGAGATCATTTATATATATCAGAAACAAGATAGGACCGAGTACAGAACCCTGTGGGACTCCACTGGTGACTTCACGCCAATCGGAGGTCTCACCCCTCACCGTAACTCTCTGCTTCCTATTGCTTAGATACTCCCTTATCCACTGGAGCACCTTACCAGCTACACCTGCCTGTCTCTCCAGCTTATATACCAGCCTCTTATGCGGTACTGTATCAAAGGCTTTCCGACAATCCAAGAAAATGCAGTCCGCCCAGCCCTCTATTTCTTGCTTAATCTTTGTCACCTGATCGTAGAATTCTATGAAGCCTGTAAGGCAAGATTTACCCTCACTGAACCCATGTTGGCGATTTGTCACGAAGTCCCTTCTCTCCAGATGTGTTGCCAGGTTTTTTCTCACGATCTTCTCCATCACCTTGCATGGTATACAAGTCAAGGACACTGGCATGTAGTTCAGTGCCTCTTGCCTGTTGCCCTTTTTGTATATTGGGGCCACATTCGACGTCTTCCATATTTCTGGTAGTTCTCCCGTCTCCAGTGACTTACTATATACTATGGAGAGTGGCAAGCAAAGTGCCTCTGCACACTTTTTCAGTATCCATGGTGAGATCCCATCTGGACCAACAGCCTTCTAACATCCAGATCCAGCAGGTGTCTCTTGCCTTCCTCTCTCGTAATTTCGAACTCTTCCAAGGCCGCCTTGTTTACTTCCCTTTCTCCTAGCACAGTGACCTCACCTTGTTCTATTGTGAAGACCTCCTGGAACCTCTTGTTGAATTCTTTACACACCTCTCTGTCATTCTCTGTATACCTGTCCTCGCCTGTTCGAAGTTTCACTACCTGTTCTTTCACTGTTGTTTTCCTTCTGATGTGACTGTGGAGTAGCTTTGGTTCGGTCTTGGCTTTGTTTGCTACATCATTTTCAAAACTTTTCTCTGCTTCTCTTCTCTACCCTGACGTACTCATTCCTGGTTCTCTGGTATCTCTCTCTGCTTTCTGGTGTTCTGTTATTCCGGAAGTTCCTCCACGCCCTTTTGTTCAGTTTCTTCGCTTCCGTACATGCCCTACTATACCATGGATTCTTCTGTTGCTTCTCGGATTTTTCCCTTTGGGCCGGGATGAACCTGTTTCCTGACACCTGACACTTTTGGGTAACATAGTCCATCATACCCTGTACAGACTTATCTCTTAGGTCTGTGTCCCAAGGTATTTCACTTAGGAAACTTCTCATCTGTTCATAATTCCCCTTTCGGTATGCCAGCCTTTTGATTCCTAGTTCTTTTTGGGGGGAGATAAGTCCTAGCTTATTTCCAAGGGCGCTTCCATCTTAACTTCCCTTATATCCCACTCATTTACGGTATGTATGTATGTATGTATGTATGTATGTATGTATGTATGTATGTATGTATGTATGTATGTATGTATGTATGTATGTATGTACGTATGTACGTATGTATGTATGTATGTATGTATGTATGTATGTATGTATGTATGTATGTATGTATGTATGTATGTATGTATGTATGTATGTATGTATGTATGTATGTTTGTGTGTATGTATGTATTCCCAATCACGTTAAGGACTCCCCCTCTATCATCCAATTAAAGAGAAAAACAACTATGTACTAAATAATCAACTCCTTGTAACTTTAATTATGCTGACCTTCCTATCTGTATTCTGACTGAGCCTACCAACATTATAGGTGATTATAACGCTAGGCATAGGAATATTGGTAATTCGTAGTTCAATAATCGTACCGGCAACCAACTGTTGTCACTATTAGGTAGTCACTATGATGCACAGATTGTGGGTGACCTTGAAGCGACGAATATCTACATGGGGGGGGGGGGTATTCTTGATCTATGTCTCGGTTTCAACGTCGCCCACACCGTCTGTGCCTCGTCAATAGTGCCAGATATGGCGTCTGATCATCTGGCCATATAAGCCACTGTAAGCATTGGAAGCTCTATCCTCCCTGGTGGAATGTTCAAGCGGAAGAGGCTGGCTGTGCCCATCGATCAACGAGACAATCTTGTTGCTCATGTGTCAGATTGGTGCAGTTCATCTGAGCCTTCATCAGTTGAAGATTTTAACAATGAGCTCACAGATATTATCGACCAGCTTATAGAATCACTTGATCCATCGTCCAGGCCACGTAACCCAAATTACACTGGTCATAGCACTTATGCTTATTATAATGATTCTAAATTGCATGCACTAAAACGCACTGCCAGAAGAATTGGACTAGCTTATAGAACTACCCGCACTGCTGAAATGCTTCGGCTCATTCAAACGGCTCTGGCTAAGGCCAGGGAACGTATGGTGGAGCTAAGGCAGACAGACTGGGAAACTTTTGTCCGTGGTCTCAATTCTCACACGCCACTAAGTCGGGTATGGAAGGATATCAACAAGATCAAAGGGAAAAATGCTGCAGAGATCTCGTACCCTAATCCTCTGCAAAGAGCCAATGAGCTTGTTGATGCTTGGGCCACGACTTCCAGCTTTGACAGTCTTCCTCTACCCACACAGAATGAATTAAATAATAGATATACTGATAGGGCAAGGCTCCTTGATTTCATGCGTCATCAAGAGGATGACTGTGACATGTTTTTTACTGAATACGAGCTAGATTCTGCTCTACATAAAGGCAAAGCTACATCACCCGGGGACGATGGAGTTACTTACGGCATACTGCATATGCTTCTGCTAGTTCCAGGGAATCCCTTGCTTCAATTGTATAATATGAGCTATGTAACTGGGGAGCTTCCTAAGTCATGGACCAACAGTGTTATTATTCCCATTCCTAAACCTCACCAGCCGAGTGCTTTTCGCCCAATCTCCCTCACTATTTGTCTCTATAAGTGTCCTGAGAAGATGGTTTTCAACCGTCTCCTTTACAATATTAATAATATGTTGTCTCCCCAGATATATGGCTTTACGCATGGAAAGAGTGTACATCACTGTATTACCACATTCCTCACCCTGCATACTGATAGGTCATATACCACTTTCTTAGATCTTAAGTCAGCCTTTGACATCGCTAACCCACACGGCATTCTGAGAGAACTTGCTAAAATGAATGTTGGAGGATGGCTTTTACGGTGGATAAGAGGCTATCTATCCAACAGGAAGTCATCTGTACTGTTCCAAGGGCATAGGAGTGTAACGAGAGATTTTGAACTTGGCACTCCACAGGGAGGTGTCCTCAGTCGTACTCTGTTCAATGTGTTAATCAATGCACTTTTAAACTTAGTAACTAGAAGGTCCAGCGAACACATCATTAGCTATGTGGATGATATACTGATCCACACCAATGGGTATACCAACACCCAAAATGTTCTGAACTCTTTATTATACACATGTCAGGAATAATGCTTAGTCATCTCAGTAGAGAAAACAAAGATCCTGAACCGACACCCATCCAGACGGGGTGGGGCCGTTCCCAAAATGCAGTTGGATGATGGTTCTCTGCTCGACTATGTTACCAGATACAAATACCTTGGTCTTGAGGTTCTACTGTACCGCAATGTTTTAGCCAGACTGGGTCGCCAATGTAGAGAGAGGCTCCGTGCTCTCAAGGCTGTGGCAGGCTGTGGCAGGCAAACACAACTGTACCGTACAGTGTTATATATTTGTTTCAGTTTGAACAATTTTTAACATTAATGGATAAATCCTTTTATTGGTTGATATTGGTTTTAACATTCGAAATCTAATTTGTTGATGTTAAATAATATAAGGTTCAAATTTATTAAGATACATACTCTAAAAACTATTTATATTTGATGCCAACAGTATCACGTTAAGAGAAGCGTCTCGCCTTGCTAACCCAAATATAAAATATATAAAGAAACGGTGCAACTGTACTGTTATCTGCAGTACAAATATATGTCCCTATTTAAAGAAAAAATAAACTGCACCAATCACTGCCACTCCTCACACCAATGCAACAATAAGGAGAGTGATAACAGTGCTTCACATTCGACAATGTTAAATTATTTAACAGATGACGAGATAATGAACATTGGAACAAATGTACAGCTCTCTGACCTTCATATAAAATCTGCATGTGACCTCATCAAACAAACTGTGCCAAGCGTAGAAGGCCTTCATGACCCAGCGTTGTAGCGGGACCTCTCCTGGCCAGTTACAATTGGTGATTTTATTCAAATTATCCAAGTTGATGGTTGTCACTGGGTCACCGTTTCCAACATTGGAGTAACTGGACAAATTAACATATACGACACCAGGCATAAATTACCATCCAAATCTACTGAAGTTATCTTGTATGCTCTTGCTAATTGCCAGGATGATAAGCTGATATGCAATATAATGAATGTCAGCAGACACAGGGACTCAAGTATGAGTGGGGTATATGCTGTGGCGTTTGCTGCATCACTTGCAAGTGGTGTAGATCCGGTGTACCTCGTATGATGTGCAGAATATGAGACAACATTTTCAAGAGAACTTTAAAGGAAAGTGTCTCATCTCATTCCCTGCAGCTCAGACACTGAGAAGAAAACGAATCATCCGGTTATCCTCGATGGAAGTGTACTGCATTTACAGAAAGCCAAATGATTTGAAGCTGATGGTATGCTGTGACCGTTGCAATATTTGGCACCATGGATCATGCGTAGGTGTTACAGAATGTAATGATGATTCGTGGATTTGTTTCTTGTGCGCTAGCAAGTTGTGAATTATAATTTAAAATAATTAATTAATACATTATTATTATTATTATTATTATTATTATTATTATTATTATTATTATTATTATTATTATTATAACTTTACCAAATGCTTTGCTGAATCAAATAATGTTATTACTTTCAATGTGCTACAATAGCATAATTAAGTGCTGCAAGTGTCAGGTCTTTTATATAGTCGGTATTTGTTACATTCAGTACTCTTTTTATGTTATTTAAATTTCAAATAGAAATAGCTTTTAAAGTATGTTTCTTAATAAATTTGAACCTTATATTATTTAACATCAACAAATTAGATTTCGAATATTAAAACCAATTTCAACCAATTAAAGGATTTATCCTTTAATGTTAAAAATTGTTCAAACTGAAATAAATATATAACACTGTACGGTACAGTTGTGTTTAATTATGTTTTGCGATTCCTTTGGAAAAGGTATTTGTGCACCAAGTACTACTAGGTCATTATGAGATATGCTGAATGTTGTCAATATACCATCTGAATACGGTTCACTTTGCGTTAATCATTGGACGTCCTAATGATTAAGGTCCCCAAAAGGACTTAATCAGACCTCAGTGGATATTTTTACTCTCCCCCCTCTCTCTCTTTCTCTCAGAGCATCCCCTTATGTGTTGTATGTGAGTGCTGAAGTTCAGTCTCTTGTCTATGTATAGGTGAAGTAACTTTCCATAATTGTTATTGCTAATGTTTACTTGTAATGCTGGGTATACATCCGGTGTTCTTACCCTCGACCGCGGCGAGGGTAAGCCGCGGCCGTATGGTCTGAAACCCACAAATATTTACAATGGAGGGGGGGAGGGGTGGATAACATTTCCTCTTCAAGCACGCGCACAGAAATGAACTATGTTACTTAACTGGAAGCACTCGTACAACATAATTTACACGATTTCTCAGAATTATTATACTTCTTTCCAGCATATATACAGTATAGTACCTAGGAGGTTCTCTTCAATGATATCTAAGATAATTAAAAGAACCCAAGCAAACTACTGTGGAAATGTGCAGGACAAACATATCAATTGTGACACTAGCTCTCCACATACGGCATTTGTTTAATTTAGAAACTGTACTTGAGGTCGATCTCGAACCCATGTTGTTGATGTGACGATGTGTTATGAATTTTGTGGCTAGCTCCTCAAGATTGTAACTTGCAGTAATAGACATTCTCAAGATTGTAACTTGATTGTAATAGACATTCAGGCCATTAAAGTAGCCTGTTCTGAGCACTCTAATTTTTTCAAAGTAAACGTGCCGGCCACTCGGGACACTCGATGAAGAGCACCCCGTGCGAGCCGGCGGGGCTAGTTAGCTGTTCGGAGCGTGACAGTAAGCACCAGGCGGTGTACGGTCAGTCCGGAACTGAGATCCAGCTACGAGCCAGGATCACCCCTAAACGTACTGTGTACGTTTAGGGGTGATCCTGGACGGCATGGGTTCGAATCCTGGCCGGGTCAAAGAGTTCTTAGTGATATATGGCTTGCGCGTTCATGCAGCTTTCTCACACATGTTAGACTCAGTGCGGCCCGTGCATGCGCCAGAATTTGATGAAAAACTGTACCCAAATTGATCCATGAGTGTCGTCGGGGGTTGGTCAGTCAGGGAGCTTAGTTAATAAGCGCCAAGACTGACCAATCTTTATAGACGATCATTGGTGCGGTGGTCACGGTACTGTGTACGTTTAGGGGTGTTCCTGGACGGCATGGGTTTCGAATCTTGGCCGGGTCAAAGAGTTCTTAGTGATATATGGCTTGCTCGTTCATGCAGCTTTCTCACACATGTTAGACTCAGTGCGGCCCGTGCATGAGCCAGAATTTGATGAAAAACTGTACCCAAATTGATCCATGAGTGTCGTCGGGGGTTGGTCAGTCAGGGAGCTTAGTTAATAAGCGCCAAGACTGACCAATCCTTATAGACGATCATTGGTGCGGTGGTCACAGTACTGTGTACGTTTAGGTGTGATCCTGGACGGCATGGGTTCGAATCCTGGCCGGGTCAAAGAGTTCTTAGTGATATATGGCTTGTGCGTTCATGCAGGTTTCTCACACACACACACATATATATATATATATATATATATATATATATATATATATATATATATATATATATATATATACATATATATATATATATATATATATATATATATATATATATATATATATATATATATGTATATATATATATATATATATATATATATATATATATATATATATATATATATATATATATATATATATATATATATATATATATTGTGACGATAATCTCCTTCAAGAGATTGAGCCTGCTCTTCCCTCCAAATACGTCGCTACAAATCTATACAAAACTAATATGGAAGAAATATTCAACAACGACAACAACATCTCCAAGGTTTGCCAGAGAGCAAAACATATGCAGCCAGGAACACCTGCTCCACCTCAAACCACCAAACTACCTGTCTTGTCGCCTGCTCCTCGCTGATTGGCTGTGGGTCCAGCTGCAACTTCACTCTACCCACCATACTACTTGATGTCTGGGGCCGCCACGACCTCAGTCTTCAGAATATCCCGTGCTTTCGACAAGTTAACACGTCTCGTTGGTAGACTAAGCCCCAGGCTTACGTGTACTAAGAGAAGTGATAGCTTGAAGCCAATATTCCGGCACCTATTTACTTTGTTTGCCATACACTTGTTATTTGTTCACTTGTCTTAACGTAACTTTTCATTTTGCCATTTGATAATTTTTATTATTTTGATTGATTTTATTTACGAATTTGTATGTCCATTTTATTCATGTTTTGCTTTCTTTAACGTAATTAAAATTTCATTGTTAAAATTTACTTGTGTTTTGTGTGTCTTCTCCTTACCTTACCACAGACGAAGTTCCAGAATTTTCTATTTTTTTTCTATATGTGACGAGGCCATACCCCTAGCTTTTGAACAGCTGAACACCAACGCGTTACCGTCACAATATATATATATATATATATATATATATATATATATATATATATATATATATATATATATATATATATATATATATATATATATATATATATATATATATATATATATATATATATATATATATATAAATAGCTGGTTCCCAAGACTCAATCCTGGAGGACATCAGAAAAATCCAGGAGCAGGGTGCAGTTTTAGGCCTCACCCTGAACCCTTCTAAATGTGAAATAATATGTTCCAACCAGGGCATCGTAGAGAGAATAGAGGGTCTTCTGCCAAATATCCATAAAACTAAACCTGAAGAGAGCACACTCCTAGGAGCTCCCCTAGGGTTGAAAGCCATCGATGAGGTCCTTGATAAGAAAATCGCCAACCTTAAGAGGATGGATGGGAGGATTGAGGATATTGATGCTCATGATGCACTCTACCTCATCACCAGATGTCTGTCCCTCCCCAGGTTAACCTACTTTCTGAGGTGTTCACCATCTTACTGTAGCCAAAAACAAAGTGAGTATGACCGGTTACTGAAATCAATGCTAGAAAAAGCCCTTAACCTCTCTCTTGATGACCTACAGTGGAAACAAGCCTCTCTTCCCGTAAGACTTGGGGGCCTCGGAGTTCGAACAGCAACGCAAATCGCTGTTCCAGCCTTCCTGTCCTCCTTATCAGCATCCGACGACCTTGTGAAGGAAATTCTACCTGCCCACCTACATCAGCTGGCAGGTGTACATGATCCCAATTTTACACGCTGTGCCACAGAGTGGGCCTCTCGTGCAGGCCAATCACCTCAACCACCATCCCCAAAAGCCCTGAAGCAATCCAGCTGGGATGGCCCCATTGTAGACCAAGTTGCTGCAGAGTGCCTGGGTGCTGCAACAACACAACACGACATTGCTCGCCTCACAGCAGTAGCAGCACCACATGCTGGGGATTTCCTGTTAGCAACCCCAATGTCGGCAACTGGCACGCGTCTCACACCACACGCCCTCCGAATTGCTGTGGCCCTCCACCTTGCTGCCCCAATCCACACCAGATATAGGTGTATTTGCGGCGAGGTGGTGGCTCACAGGTACAGCCACCATGGCCTACTCTGCCAAAGCACAGGGGGATGGCACTCGAGGCACAGTGAAGTTAACGACATAATCAAGAGGAGCCTCACCACAGCTGGATGCCCAGCTGAAAGAGAGCCCCGTTACCTAACGCCCCGTAACTCTGATGCTCTTATTGGTCGCCCGGATGGTATCACAGTGAACCCCTGGAAGAATGGAAAGCAGTTGGTATGGGACTACACGTGCGTATCAACCCTGGCTAACACCTACATTAACCTCAGTGTTGCACAACCAGGTGGCGCTGCCACCCACAGGGAAGCAGCCAAATCCCGTAAGTATAGAGAACTGGATCACCACTACAATTTTGTCCCCATTGCTTCTGAGACACTCGGCGCCTGGGGTAAAAGTGCTACCAGTTTTTTGAAAGAACTGGGTTCTAGGCTCATTCAAACAACAAGGGACCCAAGAGCTGCAAGCTTTCTTTTCCAGCGCCTCAGTGTGGCGATACAGAGGGGAAATGCGCACTACATCCAGGGTTCCTGCCCGCAATCTGAGGAGCTGGAGGAACTCAACAACCTATGATAATCATCTTTGTAACCCATATGTAACTCCTTTTTTGTAACAAAGTTCAAATAAAGTAAATATATATGTGTACATACAAAAGAATGGGGGTGGTAGGAGAAGATAATATTAGTGTTCAGTGAGAAACCACAAGGTCTCCTCTGAATACTTTTCATTTTCTTCTCCGAGGCTAGGGGTCCCCACAGTGGCACCAGAGGTGGTACCCTCACAAACTTTAAAAAAAAAAAAAAAAAAATATATATATATATATATATATATATATATATATATATATATATATATATATATATATATATATATATATGCGAACAAGCCTGAATGGTCCCCAGGACTATATGCGAATGAAAACTCACACCCCAGAAGTGACTCGAACCCATACTCCCAGAAGCAACGCAACTGGTAACTACAGGGCGCCTTAATCCGCTTGACCATCACGGCCGTCAAAGGAAGTGATAGCCGAGGCTATTTGAGCCACTTCCCCGACGGCAACTCGGATGGTAATCTTGGGCATAGCATTTCACCAAATCACCTCATTCTTTGGGGCACACGTGAGGAACACAAATGCGAACAAGCCTGAATGGTCCCCAGGACTATATGCGAATGAAAACTCACACCCCAGAAGTGACTCGAACCCATACTCCCAGAAGCAACGCAACTGGTAACTACAGGGCGCCTTAATCCGCTTGACCATCACGGCCGTCAAAGGAAGTGATAGCCGAGGCTATTTGAGCCACTTCCCCGACGGCAACTCGGATGGTAATCTTGGGCATAGCATTTCACCAAATCACCTCATTCTTTGGGGCACACGTGAGGAACACAAATGCGAACAAGCCTGAATGGTCCCCAGGACTATATGCGAATGAAAACTCACACCCCAGAAGTGACTCGAACCCATACTCCCAGAAGCAACGCAACTGGTAACTACAGGGCGCCTTAATCCGCTTGACCATCACGGCCGTCAAAGGAAGTGATAGCCGAGGCTATTTGAGCCACTTCCCCGACGGCAACTCGGATGGTAATCTTGGGCATAGCATTTCACCAAATCACCTCATTCTTTGGGGCACACGTGAGGAACACAAATGCGAACAAGCCTGATTGGTCCCCAGGACTATATGCGAATGAAAACTCACACCCCAGAAGTGACTCGAACCCATACTCCCAGAAGCAACGCAACTGGTAACTACAGGGCGCCTTAATCCGCTTGACCATCAAGCGCTTAATCCGCTTGTCAAGCGGATTAAGGCGCCCTGTAGTTACCAGTTGCGTTGCTTCTGGGAGTATGGGTTCGAGTCACTTCTGGGGTGTGAGTTTTCATTCATATATATATATATATATATATATATATATATATATATATATATATATATATATATATATATATATATATTATTAAATATGACCGAAAAAGTAAGATTAATAATTCTAACACGAATTTTCTCAATCTTTCGTACATTTCGTTTCACTGTTGGAGGTAAATCAAAAATCAATTCTCCAAAATTCATTTTTATTTCTAGTCTGACGCGACACGAGTGCGTTTCGTAAAACTTATTACATTTTCAAAGACTTTAATTCACAAATACACAACTGAATAGAACTTACGCATCTCCGATTTTATATCTACATTTGAGTGAGGTGGAAGGGGTGATGTGGCATTAACACAAGACAGAACAAGGTGTGGTATTAATAGGGTATTAATTTCATCAACACAAGACAGAACAAGAGTATTAATAGGGTATTAATTTTATCAACACAAGACAGAACACGAAACAATGGATATTGAATAGAAGTGTTTGTAGAAAGCCTATTGGTCCATATTTCTTGATGCTTCTATATTGGAGCGGAGTCTTGGGGTGGGTAGAATATAGTTGTGCAATAATTGGCTGTTGATTGCTGGTGTTGACTTCTTGATGTGTAGTGCCTCGCAAACGTCAAGCCGCCTGCTATCGCTGTATCTATCGATGATTTCTGTGTTGTTTACTAGGATTTCTCTGGCGATGGTTTGGTTGTGGGAAGAGATTATATGTTCCTTAATGGAGCCCTGTTGCTTATGCATCGTTAAACGCCTAGAAAGAGATGTTGTTGTCTTGCCTATATACTGGGTTTTTTGGAGCTTACAGTCCCCAAGAGGGCATTTGAAGGCATAGACGATGTTAGTCTCTTTTAAAGCGTTCTGTTTTGTGTCTGGAGAGTTTCTCATGAGTAGGCTGGCCGTTTTTCTGGTTTTATAGTAAATCGTCAGTTGTATCCTCTGATTTTTGTCTGTAGGGATAACGTTTCTATTAATAATATCTTTCAGGACCCTTTCCTCCGTTTTATGAGCTGTGGAAAAGAAGTTCCTGTAAAATAGTCTAATAGGGGGTATAGGTGTTGTGTTAGTTGTCTCTTCAGAGGTTGCATGGCTTTTCACTTTCCTTCTTATGATGTCTTCGACGAAACCATTGGAGAAGCCGTTATTGACTAGGACCTGCCTTACCCTACAGAGTTCTTCGTCGACTTGCTTCCATTCTGAGCTGTGGCTGAGAGCACGGTCGACATATGCGTTAACAACACTCCTCTTGTACCTGTCTGGGCAGTCGCTGTTGGCATTTAGGCACATTCCTATGTTTGTTTCCTTAGTGTAGACTGCAGTGTGGAAACCTCCGCCCTTTTCCATGACTGTTACATCTAGAAAGGGCAGCTTCCCATCCTTTTCCATCTCGTAAGTGAAACGCAGCACTGAACTCTGCTCAAATGCCTCCTTCAGCTCCTGCAGATGTCTGACATCAGGTACCTGTGTAAAACTGTCGTCAACATACCTGCAGTATATGGCCGGTTTCAAGTTCATGTCGACTAAGACTTTTTGCTCGATGATACCCATGTAGAAGTTTGCAAACAGGACACCTAGGGGAGAACCCATGGCGACCCCATCTACTTGCTTATACATGTGCCCATCCGGGCTCAAGAAGGGTGCCTCTTTAGTACAAGCTTGGAGTAGTTTCCTCAGAATATTTTCTGGTATGTCAAGAGGAGTACAGGCTGGATCATGATACACTCTGTCGGCTATCATTCCGATTGTCTCGTCCACAGGTACGTTGGTAAACAGCGATTCTACGTCCAACGAGGCTCTTATCCCTGTTGCCCGTGTGCCCCGCAGTAAGTCAACAAATTCCTTTGGAGACTTCAGGCTGATGGCGCAAGGAACATAAGGAGTCAGCAGGCCGTTGAGTCGCTTCACCAGTCTGTACGTGCAAAGCGACTCAACGGCCTGCTGACTCCTTATGTTCCTTGCGCCTTCAGCCTGAAGTCTCCAAAGGAATTTGTTGACTTACTGCGGGACACACGGGCCACAGGGATAAGAGCCTCGTTGGACGTAGAATCGCTGTTTACCAACGTACCTGTGGACGAGACAATCGGAATGATAGCCGACAGAGTGTATCGTGATCCAGCCTGTACTCCTCTTGACATACCAGAAAATATTCTGAGGAAACTACTCCAAGCTTGTACTAAAGAGGCACCCTTCTTGAGCCCGGATGGGCACATGTATAAGCAAGTAGATGGGGTCGCCATTGGTTCTCCCCTAGGTGTCCTGTTTGCAAACTTCTACATGGGTACCATCGAGCAAAACGTCTTAGTCGACATGAACTTGAAACCGGCCATATACTGCAGGTATGTTGACGACATTTTTACACAGGTACCTGATGTCAGACATCTGCAGGAGCTGAAGGAGGCATTTGAGCAGAGTTCTGTGCTGCGTTTCACTTACGAGATGGAAAATGATGGGAAGCTGCCCTTTCTAGATGTAACAGTCATGGAAAAGGGCGGAGGTTTCCACACTGCAGTCTACACTAAGGAAACAAACATAGGAATGTGCCTAAATGCCAACAGCGACTGCCCAGACAGGTACAAGAGGAGTGTTGTTAACGCATATGTCGACCGTGCTCTCAGCCACAGCTCAGAATGGAAGCAAGCCGACGAAGAACTCTGTAGGGTAAGGCAGGTCCTAGTCAATAACGGCTTCTCCAATGGTTTCGTCGAAGACATCATAAGATGGAAAGTGAAAAGCCATGCAACCTCTGAAGAGACAACTAACACAACACCTATACCCCCTATTAGACTATTTTACAGGAACTTCTTTTCCACAGCTCATAAAACGGAGGAAAGGGTCCTGAAAGATATTGTTAATAGAAACGTTATCCCTACAGACAAAAATCAGAGGATACAACTGACGATTTACTATAAAACCAGAAAAACGGCCAGCCTACTCATGAGAAACTCTCCAGACACAAAACAGAACGCTTTAAAAGAGACTAACGTCGTCTATGCCTTCAAATGCCCTCTTGGGGACTGTAAGCTCCAAAAAAAAACAGTATATAGGCAAGACAACAACATCTCTTTCTAGGCGTTTAACGATGCATAAGCAACAGGGCTCCATTAAGGAACATATAATCTCTTCCCACAACCAAACCATCGCCAGAGAAATCCTAGTAAACAACACAGAAATCATCGATAGATACAGCGATAGCAGGCGGCTTGACGTTTGCGAGGCACTACACATCAAGAAGTCAACACCAGCAACCAACAGCCAATTATTGCACAACTATATTCTACCCACCTCAAGAGTCCGCTCCAATATAGAAGCATCAAGAAATATGGAACAATAGGCTTTCTACAAACACTTCTATTCAATATCCATTGTTTCGTGTTCTGTCTTGTGTTGATGAAATTAATACCCTATTAATACTCTTGTTCTGTCTTGTGTTGATGAAATTAATACCCTATTAATGCCACATCTTGTTCTGTCTTGTGTTAATGCCACATCACCCTTCCACCTCACTCAAATGTAGATATAAAATCGGAGATGCGTAAGTTCTATTCAGTTGTGTACTTGTGAAGTAAAGTCTTTGAAAATGTAATAAGTTTTACGAAACGCCCTCGTGTCGCGTCAGACTAAGAAATAAAAATGAATTTTGGAGAATTGATTTTTGATTTACCTCCAACAGTGAAAAGAAATGTACGAAAGATTGAGAAAATTCGTGGTAGAATTATTAATCTTACTTTTTCGGTCATATTTAATAATATATGTCTACAGGAAAGACTGCTACCAAAATATACAAATATATATATATATATATATACATTTATATATATATATATATATATATATATATATATATATATATATATATATATATATATATATATATATATATATATATATATATATATATACATACATATTAGGGTACTACTCTACACCACTATACTAGATTATTACACCACGCAACTACACCAGATTACTTCTCCACGCCACTACACCAGGGTACTACACAACACCACTATACCAGCCTACTACACCATGCCACTATACCAGGCTACTACACCACGCCACTATACCAGGCTAAAACACCACACCACTATACCAGGGTACTACACCACAACAGTATACCAGGCTACTACACCACGCCACTATTCCAGGCTACTACACCAGGGTACTACACCACACCACTACACCAGGGTACTACTCCACACCACTAAACCAGGCTACTACATCATGCCACTATACCATGCTACTACACCACACCACTATACCAGGGTACTACACCACACCACTATGCCAGGCTACTACATCACATTACTATACCAGACTACTTCACCACACTATTATATCAGGGTACTACACCATACAACTACACCTGGATACTACACCACACCACTATACCAGGACACTACACCACACCACTATACCAGGCTACTACACCATGCCACTATACCAGGCTACTACACCACACCACTATACCAGGACACTACACCACACCACTATACCAGGCTACTACACTATGCCACTATACCAGGCTACTACACCACACCTCTATACCAGGCTACTACACCACACCAATATACCAGGCTATTACACCATGCCATTACACCAGGGTACTACACCACACTACTACCCCAGGGTACTACACCACACCACTATTCCAGGCTACTAAACCATGCCACTATTCCAAATATTACACCAAACCACTGTACAAGGCAAATACACCACATCACTATACCAGGGTACTTCACCACACAATTATTCCAGGCTACTACACCACGCTACTATACCGGGCTACTACACCACACTACTACACCAGGGTTTTACAACGCACCACTATGCCAGGATACAACACCTCACCACTATACCAGGCTACTACATCACGCCACTATAGCAGGGGACTACACCTCACCACTATACCAGGGTACTACGCAACACTACTAAACCAGGCTACCACACCACAACACTATACCAGGCTACTACAACATGCAACTACACCAGGCTACTTAACCATGCCTCTATACCAGGCTACTACACAATGCCACTATACCAGGCTACTCCACCACACCACTATACAAGGGTACTACACCACACCACTATACCAGACTACAACATTACGCAACTACATTAGGGTACTACTCCGCAACACTATACCAGCGTACTACACCACGGCAGTATACCAGGCTTCTACAAAACACCAGTGTAACAGGCTACAACACCACACCACTACACCAGGGTACTACTCCACACAACTATACCAGGCTATTACACCACACCACTACACTCGGGTACTACACCACACCACTATACCTGGCTACTACACCACGTGACTACACCAGGATACTACACCACACCACTATACCAGGCTACTATACAATGCCACTATACCAGGCTACTACACCACACCACTATACCAGGCTAATACACCACACCACTATACCAGGTTACTACATTACACCATTATACCAGGTTACTACACCACACCACTATACCAGGTAATTACACCATGCCACCACACCAGGGTACTACATCACACCACTACACTAGGATGCTACACCACACCACGTTACCAGGCTACTACATCACACCACTATACCAGGGTACTACACCACAACAGTATACCAGGCTACTACACCACGCCACTAAACCAGGCTACTACACCATGCCACTACACCAGGGTACTACACCACACCACTACAACAGGGTACTACTCAACACCACTATACCAGGCTACTACATCATGCCACTATATCAGGCTACTACATTACACTACTATACCAGGGTACTACACCACACCACTATACCAGGCTACTACATCACACCACTATACCAGGCTACTACACCACACCATTACAACTGGGTACTACACCACACCACTATACCAGGCTACTAGGCAACACCACTACACCAGGCAACTTCACCACAACACTATACCAGGCTACTACACCACGCAACTACACCAGGATGCTACACTACACCACTATACCAGGCTACGTAACCACGCCACTATACCAGACTACTACTCCACGCCAATATACAAGACTAATACACCACACCACAAAACCAGGGTACTACACCATGCCACTATACCTTGCTACCACACCACACCACTACACCAGGGTTTTACACCACACCACTACACCAGGCTACTACACCTCGCCACTATACTAGGCTACTACATCAAGCCACTATAACAGGCGACAACACCTCACCACTATACCTGGGTAGTACACCACACCACTATACCAGGCCACAACACCATGCCACTACACCAGGCTACTACACAACATCACTACACCAGGCCACAACACCAAGGTACTACACCACACCACTATACCAGGCTACTACCCCACGCTACTATACCAGGCTACTACTCCACACAACTATACCACGGTACTACACCATACCACTGTACCAAGCAACTACATGCCACTATTCCAGGCTACTACACCAGGATACTACACAACACCACTTCACTAGTGTATTACACAACACTACTATCCCAGGCTACTACATTACGCCACTTTGCCAGGCTACTACACCACAACACTATACCAGAGTACTACACCACACTACTATACCAGGTTACTACACCACACCATTATACCAGGGTACTACACCACACCACTATACCTGGCTACTACACTACATCACTATACCAGGCTACAACAACACGCCACTACACAATGCAACTACACCACACCACTATAGCAGGCTACTACACCATGCCACTACACCTGGGTAGTACACCACACCACCATACCAGGCTAATTTACCACAGTACTATGCCAGGTTACTACACCATGCCACTATAACAGGTTACTACACCACACCACTATACCAGGGTTCTACATATTACCACTATACCAGGCTACTACACTACGCCACTGTACTAGGCTACTACACAACACATCTATACCACGCTATTACACAACACCACTATAACAGGCCATTACACCAAGCTACTACACCAGGGTACTACATCAAACCACTACATCAGGGTACTACACCACACCACTATACCAGGCTACTACACCACACCACTACACCAGGGTTCTACACCACACCACTATACCAGGGTACTACACCACATCACTATACCAGGCTATAACACCATGCCACTATACCAGGCTACTACACCACACCACTTCACCAGGGTTCTACACAACATCACTATACCAGGGTACTACACCACATCACTATACCAGGTAACTACACCATGCCACTACACCAAGGTACGACACCAAACAACTACACCAGGGCATTACACCACACCACTATACCTGGATACTATACCACACCACTACACCAGGCTACTACACCTCACCACTATACCAGGCTACTACACCACGCCACTACACCACACCACTAAACCCGGTTACTACACCACGCCACTATACCAGGCTACTACATCACATCACTATACCAGTGTACTACACCACACCACTATACCAGGCCACTACACTACGCCACTATACCAGTCAACTGCACCACGCCACTATACAAGGGGACTACACCACACTACAATACCAGGCTACTACGGAATGCCAATACACCAGGCTACTACACCAAACCACTATACCAGGCTCCTTCACTACGCCACTATAACAGGCTACTACCCCATGCCACTATACCAGACTACCACACCACACCACTATACCAGGGTACTAAACTACACCACTGTACCAGGCTACTACAAAACGCTACTACACAGGCTACTACACCACACCACTATACCAGGGTACTACAACACACCACTATACCAGGCTACTACACCACACTAATATACCAGGGTATTTCACCACATCACTATAACAGGCTGCTACACCAGGCAACTACACCAGGGTACTACACCACACTACTATACCAGCATACAACACCACGCCACTATGCCAGGCTACTACACCACACCACTATACCAGCATACAACACCACACCCCTATACCAGGTTACTACACCACACCACTATCCCAGGCTATTACTCCAAGCCACTTCACTAGGGTACTACAACACACCACTACACCAAGGTACTACACCACACCTCTATACCAGGCTATTACACCACGCCAGGATACCAGGCTACCTACACCATGCCACTATACCAGGCTACCTACACCATGCCACTATACCAGGCGACAACACCATGACACTATACCAGGCTACTACACCACACCACTACAACAGGGTTCTACACCACAACCACTATACAAGGGTACTACACCACACCACTATACCAGGCTACAACACCATGCCACTATACCAGGCTACTACCCCAAACCACTATACAAGGGTACTACACCACACCACTATACCAGGCTACAACACCATGCCACTATACCAGGCTACTACCCCAAACCACTATACCAAGCTACTAAACCACACCACTATACCAGGGTACTACACCACACCACTATACCAAGCTACTACACCATGCCACTATACCAGGCTACAACACCACACCACTACACCAGGGTTCTACACCACACCACTATACCAGGCAACTACACCACGCCTCACTACCAGGCGACTACACCACGCCACTATACCAGGATACTATACCACACCACTATACCAGGCTACTACACCACACCTCTTTACCAGGCTACTACACCACACCACTTTACCAAGCTATAACATCATGCCACTATACCAGGGTACTACACCACACCACTTTACCAGGCTACTACACCACACAGCTATACCAGGCTACTACACCTCACAGCTATACCAGGCTACTACACGACACCACTATACCAGGGGGACTACACCACACCACAAAACCAGGCTACTATGCAATGCCAATACACCAGGCTACTACACCACGCCATTACACCAGAGTACTACACCACACGACTATAGCAGGCTCCTTCACCACGCCACTATACCAGGCTACTACACCACACCACTATACCAAGCTACAACATCACACCACTACACCAGGGTACTACTCCACACCACTTTACCAGGCTACTACACCACACAGCTATACCAGGCTACTACCCCACACAGCTATACCAGGCTACTACACCACACAACTATACCAGGGGACTTCACCACACCTCAATACCAGGCTACTATGCAATGCCAATACACCAGGGTACTACAAGAAACCACTATACCAGGCTACTACACTACGCTATTACACCAGAGTACTAAACCACACGACTATAGCAGGCTCCTTCACCACGCCACTATACCAGGCTACTACACAACACCACTATACCAGGCTACTACACCACACCACTATACCTGGCTACTACACTACATCACTATACCAGACTACTACAACACACCACTACACGAGGCTACTACACCACACCACTATACCAGGCTTCTACACCATGCCACTACACCAGGGTAGTACACCACACCACCATATCAAGCTAATTCACCACGACACTATACCAGGTTACTACACCATGCCACTATAACAGGTTACTACACCACACCACTGTACCAGGCTACTACATCACACTTTTATACCACGCTATTACACCACACCACTATACCAGGCCATTATACATAGCCACTACACCAGGGTACTACACCAAACCACTACACCAAAGTACTACACCACACTACTATACCAGGCTACTACACCACACCAGTATACCAGGCTTCCACACTACACCACTATACCAGGCTACTACACCACACCACTATACCAGAGCACTACACCACACCACTATACCAGGCTACGACACCATGCCACTATACCAGGGTATTTCACCACACCACTATAACAGGCTGCTACACCACGCAACTACACCAGGCTACTACACCACACCACTATACCAGGTTACTACAACACACCACAATACCAGGCTACTACACCACACCACTATACCAGAGCACTACACCACACAACTATACCAGGCTACTACACCATGCCACTATACCAGACTACTACACCACACCACTAAACCAGGGTTCTACCCCACACCACTGTACCAGGGTACTACACCACATCACTATACCAGGCTACTACACCATGCCACTATACCAGGCTACAAAACCACACAACTACACCAGGGTTCTACACGACACCACTATACTTGGAGACTACACCACATCACTATACCAGGCTACTACAACATGCCACTACACCACGGTATGACACCACACCACTACACCACGGCATTACACCACACCACTATACCTGGGTACTATACCACACCACTACACCAGGCTACTACACCACACCACTACACCAGGCCACTACACCAGGCTACTATACCTCACCACTATACCAGTCTACTATACCACGCCACTACACCACTCCACTACACCACGCCACTATTCCAGGCTACTACACCATGCCACTACACCAGGGTACTACACCACACCACTATACCAGGCTACTACACCATGCCACTATACCAGGTTACTACACCACACCACTGTACCAGTGTACTACACCACACCACTATACCAGTCCACTACACCACGCCACTATACCAGGCTAGTGCACCACGCCACTATCCCAGGGGACTACACCACACTACAGTACCAGGCTACTATGGAATGCCAATACACCAGGCTACTACACCAAACCACTATACCAGGCTCCTTCACCACGCCACTATAACAGGCTACTACACCATGCCACTTAACCAGGCTACTACACCACACCACTATACCAGGGAACTAAACCACACCACTGTACCAGGCTACTACACCACGCTACTATACCAGGGTACTACACCACACCACTATACCAGGGTACGAAACCACACCACTGTACCAGGCTACTACACCACGCTAATATACCAGTTTACTACACCACACCACTATACCAGGGTACTAAACCACACCACTGTACCAGGCTACTACACCACGCTAATATACCAGGCTACTACACCACACCACTATACCAGGGTACTAAACCACACCACTGTACCAGGCTACTACACCACACCAATATACCAGGCTATTACACCAAGCCACTACACTAGTGTACTACAACACACCACTATACCAAGATACTACACAATGCCACTATACCACTATACTACACTATGACACTATACCAGGCTACTACACCACACCACTACAACAGGGTTCTACACCACACCACTATACAAGGGTACTACACCACACCCCAATACCAAGCTACTACACCACGCCACTATACCAGGCTACTACACCACACCACTATACCAGGGTACTACACCACACCACTATACCAGGTTACTACACCATGCCACTATACCAGGCTACTACACCACACCACTACAACAGGGTTCTACACCACACCACTATACAAGGGTACTACACCACACCCCAATACCAAGCTACTACACCACGCCACTATACCAGGCTACTACACCACACCACTATACCAGGGTACTACACCACACCACTATACCAGGCTACTTCACCATGCCTCTATACCAAGCTACTACACCACACCACTATACCAGGGTACTACACCACACCACTATACCAAGATACTACACAATGCCACTATACCAAGCTACTACACCACACCACTACACCAGGGTTCTACACCACACCACTATACCAGGCTACTACACCACGCCTCAATACCAGGCTACTTCACCACGTCACTATACTAGGCTACTTCACCAAGCCACTATACCAGGCTGATATACCATGCCACTATACCCGGCTACTACACCACACCACAATATCAGGGTACTACACTACACTACTATACCAGGCTACTTCACCATGCCACTATACCAGGCTACTACACCACACCTCTTTACAAGGCTACTACACCACACCACTATATCAGGCTATAACATCATGCCACTATACCAGGGAACTAAATTACACCAATTTACCAGGCTACTACACCACACAGCTATACCAGGCTACAACACCTCACATCTATACCAGGCTACTACAGCACACCACTATACCAGGGGACTACACCACACCACAATACCAGGCTACTATGCAATGCCAATACACCGCACTACTACACCAAGCCACTATACCAGGCTACTACACCACGCAATTACACCAGAGTAGTACACCACACGACTATAGCAGGCTCCTTCACTACGCCACTACACCAGGGTACTACACCACACCACTACACTGGGGTACTACAACACACCCCTATACCAGGCTACTTCACCATGCCTCTATACCAGTCTCCTGCACCACGCCACCGCACCAGGCTACTACACCACACCACTATACCAGGGTACTTCACCACACCACTATTCTAGGCTACTACACCACACCACTATACCAGCGTACAACACTACACATCTATGCCTGGCTACTACACTACACCACTATACCAGGCAACTACACCATGCAACTATACCAGGCTACTACACCACACCACTACACCAGGGTTCTACACCACACCACTATACCAGGGTACTACACCACATCACTATACCAGGCTACTACACCATGCCACTATACGAGGCTACTACACCTCACAACTACACCAGGGTTCTACACCACACCACTATACCAGGGTAGTACACCACATCACTATACCAGGCTACTAAACCATGCCACTACATCAGGGTACAACACCACACCACTACACCAGGGCATTACACCACGCCACTATACCAGGACACTTCACCACACCAATACACCTGGCTACTACACCACACCACTATACCAGGTTCCTTCACCACGCCACTATAACAGGCTACTACACCATGCCACTACACCAGGCTACTACACCACACCACTATACCTGGGTACTACACCGCACCACTGTACCAGGCTACTTTACCACGCTACTATACCAGGCTACTACACCACACCACTATACCAGGGTACTACAACATACCATTGTACCAGGCTACTACACAACACAACTATACCAGGGTACTTCACCACACCACAATATCAGGCTGCTACACCACGCAAATACACCAGGGTACGACACCACACCACTATACCGGGCTACTACACCACACCACTATACCAGGCTACTACACCACACCACTATACCAGGCTACTACACCACACCTCTATACCAGGCTACTACACCACACCACTATACCAGGCTATTACACCACGCCTGGATACCAGGCTACGTACATCATGCCACTATACCAGGCTACTACACCACACCACTATACCAGGCTAATACACCACGTCACTATGCCAGGCTACTACACCACACAACTATAGCAGGGTTCTACACCACACCACTATACCAGGCTTCTACACCACGCAAATATATCAGGCTACTACACCATGCCATTATACCAGGCTACTACACCACACCACTATACCAGGGTACTACACCACACCACTATACCAGGCTTCTACACAACGCCACTATACCAGGGTACTACACCACACTACTACACCAGGGTACTACACCACACCACTATACCAGGGTCTTCACCATGCCACTATACCAGGTTACTACACCACATCACAATACCAGGCTACTACACCACACCACTATACCAGGGTACTACACCACACCCCTATGCCAGGCTACTTCACCATGCCACTATACCAGGCTTCTATACCACACCTCTATACCAGGCTACTACACCACACCACTATACTAGACTATTACATCACGCAACTACACCAGGGTACTTCACCACACCACTACACCAGGTTACTACACAACACCACTATATCAGGCTACTACACCATGCCACTGTACCAGGCTACTACACCACGCCACTATACCAGGCTACTACACCACACCACTATAACAGGGAACTACACCACACCACTATACCAGGTTACTATACAATGCCACTATACCAGGCTACTACACCATGCCACTATATCAGGCTACTACACCACACCATTACACCAGGGTTCTACACCACACCACTATACAAGGGTACTACACCACACCACTATACCAGGTTACTATACAATGCCACTGTACCAGGCTACTACACCATGCCACTATACCAGGCTACTACACAACACCACTATACCAGGGTACTACACCATGCCTCTATTCCAGGCTACTACACAATGTCACTATACCCGGCTACTCCACTACACCACTATACCAGGGAACTACACCACACCACTATACCAGGCTACTACATTACACAACTACTCCAGGGTACTACACCACACCACTATACCAGCGTACTACACCATGGCACTATACCAAGCTACTACACAACACCACTGTACCAGGCTACAACCCCACACCACTACACCAGGGTACTACTCCTCACCACTATACCAGGCTATTACACCACGCTACTACACTCGGGTACTAGACCACACCACTATACCTGGCTACTACACCACACAACTACACCAGCATACTACACCACACCACTATACCAGGCTACTATACAATGCCACTATACCAGGCTACTACACAACACCACTATACCAGGCTACTACACCACAACACTATACCAGGTTACTACACCATGCCAATACACAAGGGTGCTACAGCACACCACTACACCAGGATACTACATTACACCACGTTACCAGGCTACTACATCACAACACTATACCAGGCTACTACACCACACCACTAAACCAGGCTACTACACCATGCCACTACACCAGGGTACTACACCACACCACTACACCAGGGTACTACTCCACACCACTCTACCAGTTTACTACATCATGCCACTATATTAGGCTACTACACCACATCACTATACCAGGGTACTACACCACACTACTATACCAGGCTACTACACCATGCACTATACCAGGCTACTACACCACTCCTCTATACCAGGCTAGTACACCACACCACTATGCCAAGCTATTACACCATGCCTCTACACCAGGGTACTACACCACACTACTACACCAGGGTACTACACCACACCACTATTCTAGGCTACTAAACCACGCCACTATACCATACTACTACTCCATGACAATATACAAGACTATTACACCACAGCACTATACCAGGTTACTACACCACACCACTATAACAGGCTACTACACCATGACACTATACCAGGCTACTACACAACACCACTATACCAGGGTACTACACCACACCACTATACCAGGCTACTTTACCATGCCTCTATACCAGGCTACTACACAATGCCACTATACCCGGCTACTCCACCACACCACTGTACCAGGGTACTACGCCACACCACTATACCAGGCTACTACATAACACAACTACTTAAGGGTACTACACCACACCACTATACCAGCGTTCTACACCACGGCACTATACCAGGCTACTACACAACACCATTGTACCAGGCTACAACACTACACCACTACACCAGGGTACTACTCCATACCACTATACCAGGCTATTACACCACACCACTACACTCGGGTACTAGACCACACCACTATACCTGGCTACTACACCACGCGACTACACCAGGATACTACACCACACCACTATACCAGGCTACTATACAATGCCACTATATCAGGCTACTACACAACACCACTATACCAGGCTACTACACCACACCACTATACCAGGTTACTACATCACACCATTATACCAGGGTACTACACCACACCACTATACCAGGTTATTACACCATGCCACTACACCAGGGTACTACACCACACCACTACACCAGGATACTACACCACACCACGTTACCAGGCTACTACATCACACCACTATACCAGGCTACTACACCACACCACTAAACCAGGCTACTACATCACACCACTATACCAGGCTACTACACCACACCACTAAACCAGGCTACTACACCATGCCAATACACAAGGGTGCTACAGCACACCACTACACCAGGGTACTACTCCACACCATTCTACCAGGTTACTGCATCATGCCACTATATCAGGCTACTACACCTCATCACTATACCAGGGTACTACACCACACCACTATACCAGGCTACTACATCACACCACTATATCAGGCTACTGCACCACACCATTACACCAGGGTACTACACCACACCACCATACCAGGCTACTACACAACACCACTACACCATGGCTACTGCACCACGTCACAATACTAGGCTACTACACCATGCCACTATACCAGGACACTACTCCACACCACTATACCAGGCTACTACACCATGCACTATACCAGGCTACTACACCACTCCTCTATACCAGGCTACTACACCACACCACTATACCAGGCTATTACACCATGCTCTACACCAGGGTACTACACCACACTACTACACCAGGGTACTAAACCATGCCACTATACCATACTACTATTCCATGCCAATATATAAGACTAATACACCACAGCACTATACCAGGGTACTACACCACACCACTATACCAGGCTACTACACCATGCCACTATATCTTGCTACCACACCACACCACTGCACCAGGGTTTTACACCACACCACTACACCAGGGTTTTACACCACACCATTACACCAGGCTACTACACCTCGCCACTATTCTAGGCTACTACATCACGCCACTATAGCAGGCGACTACACCTCACCACTATACATGGGTAGTACACCACACCAATATACCAGGCTACTACATGATGCCACTACACCAGGCTACTACTCAACATCACTACACCAGCCCACTACACCAAGGTACTACACCACACCACTATACCAGGCTACTACACCACGCTACTATACCAGGCTACTACACCACACCACTATACCAGGGTACTACACCACACCACTGTACCAGGCAACTACACGCCACTATACCAGGCTACTGCACCACTCCACTACACCAGGGTACTACACCACACCACTTCACCAGGGTATTACACCACACTTCTATACCAGGCTACTATACCACACCACTATACCAGGCTACTACACCACACCACTATACCTGGCTACTACACTACATCACTATAACAGGCTACTACAACACGCCACTACACCAGGGTAGTACACTACACCACCAAACCTGGCTAATTCATCACGGCACTATACCAGGTTACTACACCATGCCACTATACCAGGTTACTACACCACACCACTATAACAGGGTTCTACATAACACCACCATACCAGGCTACTACACCACGCCACTGTACCAGGCTACTACACCACACCTCTATACCAGGTTATTACACCAAGCCACTACACCAGGGTACTGCACCAATCCACTTTTCCAGGGTACTACACCACACCACTATACCAGGCTACTATACCATGCCAGTATACCAGGCTTCTACACCACACCACTATACCAGAGCACTACACCACACTGCTATACCAGGTTACTACACCATGCCACTATACCAGGCTACTACACCACACCACTACACCAGGGTTCTACACCAGACCACTATACCAGGCTACTACTCCACACCATTACACCAGGGTACTTCACTACACCACTATACCAGGGACTTCACTACGCCACTATACCAGGTAACTACACCACATCACAATACCAGGCTACTACACCACACCACTAAACCAGGGTACTACACCACACCACTCTACCAGGCTACTTCACCATGCCACTATACCAGGTTACTACACCACACCTCTATACCAGGCTACTACACCACACCACTATACTAGGCTATTACACCATGCAACTACACCAGGGTACTTCACCACACCACTACACCTTGTACTACACATCACTATACCTGGCTACTACACCACACCACTATACCAGGGAACTACACCACACCACTATACCAGGCTACTTCACCACACCACTACACCAGGCTACTACACCATGCTACTACACTAGGCCACTACACTACGCTACTACAAATGTTAAATGAATAAAAATGATGAATCCACCTTTATTATGATGCTTTATTTTCCCAAATGTAGAAATTTATTTTTATATTTTTACATTTTCTATTGTATTTATATTTGAGCATTTTAACTTTAAACACTTTATAAAAAGGTGTCACAAAGTTTCAAATTAGGTACAAAAAGGGTCACAAAGTTTCAAATTAGGCTACAAAAGGGGTCACAAAGTTTCAAATTAGGTACAAAAGGGGGTTACAAGCTTTCATATTAGGGTACAAAAGGGGTCACAACGTTTCAAATTAGGGTTAGGGTCGTAGGTTTTGGTTAAAAGTTTTCGAAACCTATTTAATTCCACACGTATCTAATTCGTGAAAACAAACGTTTCTAATCCTTTCAAAAACTTTCCAGGAACGTTGTGGAAACTTGAAATTGTTTGCTGGGTTCTCCCAAATGAGATGTTACATCTGTGACAGATTTAGTCACATGAAGAAAGATTGTAGACAGGGCAAGAGAGTTGTGACCCTGACAATGTGTGACCCCTGAAACAGATGTATTAATGTACTAGAAGTACCTGCCACGCATTACTGTGGCTCAGTCTGGGTAAGTGGAAAAGAAAGAAAAAAGAAAGCGCACGTTTCTATTATGTTTAATTTTACAATGATTGTGGGTATACAATATTTTTTGTTGTTCCATTATCTGTGGAGATGTGGAGACTGTCTTGTTTGCCGACTCTAGAATACACTAAATATAATTGTCTATGTGAGAAGTTATCCGTGTCTAGATATTGTTACGATAATTTCCTTCAAGAGAGATTTCTCCTGCTCTTTCCTATCATCATGTTACTTCAGTACATCTACAACATCTAGATACAACAAGCAAGTGTAGTATATATTTAGTCGAATACGTTTCTGCTAGGCTCATACGTATCCAACTCTCACTCTCCACTTCCCACTCCCCCACGCTGTCGCCACTCCACCTTCGTTGATCACCAAACCACCACTTCCAGCCAGCATGCTTCTGATTGGTGAATCGGCTTCTCCACTCGACTTCAGCGCCGATGACTGAACGTGCACGAGCTATTGGATTTAGGATATTCTATGCTCTCAAAGTTGACACACCTACCTAATATACGCTCTGTGTAATAGCGGATGTGTTCAGCCAGCAAATATTCTCAACACCTTTTAATTAATTTTTTTGTCTTATTCATTGTAGAATAAAGTAACCATTATTTTATTTTATATTCTTTTTTGGCTTTGTAATCTTGTTTATTTGCACTCTACATAGCCAAGGGATTATCTTTGTCCATATATGTTTTCAAGTTAATTAAAGTTTCATTGTTCATACGATTTGTTTTGCATGTTTTTCCCTTACTTTACCACAGGAGGCAGCAGCCACGCAGTCAACTTTTTTTTTTGTAAATGTGATAGGCATTGATACCAGCCATTGGGAGGACTGCCGATCACCTACACTTCTTTTTTCCATCACATTTAATGGGGGTCTGTCCTAGGAGCCTCACTCAGGTACTAGTACTATAATATCAATTTGTGGTAAGTGTACTTGGCTTTGATACAGTTGCTTTTCAATATTTTCATAACTTTTAATATTTATATGGTGCTGTGTATTTTGTGCATTCCGAGGGTAACATATTGTGAGTGTTGGATAACTGTGCATTACGTGGTGACTAGTAGCCATAGTCACTCTCTTAATTGGTCGTCCATCCCTCAGTGTTATTACTCGTATATTCCACCATTTTCGTCCCTAGAATATTTCTCAAATTCAGACAGATCATCATTTTGGTACCCTGATACTTTGATTTGTCTTCGGGCCACTCACTCTATCTTCTGCAATCCGACCAAAGGAGGATACAGAGGGCCATAGTTCCTCTAGCATGGACTACGCTGTTGAGTTGGGACCTCAACTGCAGTTCTCGTCACAAGTTGACACTCGCACCCCTTCACGTAGGTCAGAGATGATGATATTTACTCAGGTAGGGAATTAGCTTTCTAGTTTCAGAGCACAAAGAACGCTAATTCTGTAAGTATCATATAGTTAAGTAGGAAACCCCTTGCTTCTGTCCTATAGAGACCCGGCAAGGTATCCCTACATTCTTGGACTACCCTTTCACTTTTGAAACAATTAAAAGTTTCATATGTTTTGGAAACTATCGGTTTCATTTATTTAGTAGGATTTTCTTGCCCTTATTCTGTGATATTGAGTACCAGGTACAAGATTTCCTGCGATTTTGATTGACTAATTATTTAACATCTTATTAACGTTAATTGTTTTACATTAACAATTAAATTTCCACAGGATAGTTACCAGTTGCCACGTCATCCTGTTACTGACACTTATAATAACACAGGTATATTCGCTGTACATTTATTTGCTATTTCAAAATGTTTCGTCTCTCAGCATTTCGTAGTGATCCAGCAAGTGAAGTAGGGAACTTAATTCGTGCCAAGAGGACAGAATTACAAACTCTAGCACATGAGTATCACCTAGATGTTCCCCATGAAGCCAACAAAAGTGACTTGCACAACAGTATCTCCATCTCTTTGATGATGGAATTATAGACTCTGATTCTCACGAAAACTATTCTACAGCAGATCGGCATGCTCTGGCAGCTATGAAATTAAAGCTCGAACTAGCGAAAGTAGAGCAAGAACAACAAAAAGAAGTTCTACAACAAAAGAAAGAAGAGGCTGCCGTAAAGAAAGAAGAACAGGAACGCGAGGCGGCCCTGGAGAAAGAAGCTCTACAAAAAAAGGAACGCGAGGCTGCCCTAAAGAAAGAAGAACAAGAACGCGAGGTGGCCCTAAGGGAATGCGAAGCTGCCCTGAAGAAAGATGAACAGGAACGCGAGGCTGCCCTACACCGTGAGCGTGAAAGGGTACAGCTTGAAACAAAAAAAGTCACCTGGAGATGCAACGTGAGCACAATAAAAAGCAAGCTTATAGTGTTCTAGAATATCGTTGACAAGAATTCAACTTGGAAGCTACACACCACACTCAGCTCCAACAAGCTTCAGCTAGCCTTCCAGTAAGCTTCAATGTCTCCCAGGCAAGTAAGTTAATGCCACCATTCGTTGAGACAGAAATAGATATGATTTTACTATTTTTGAGGCCCTAGCTAAAAAACTTAGCTGGTCTGAAGATCACTGGTCTACCCTTCTCAGAGTGCATCTCACCGGTAGAGCTGCGGTTACTCTCAGTACCTTAGCGTCTGAGAATGACTACCAGACCCTAAAGCAAGCAGTTTTAGATGCCGACCTTCTCTTCACCGAAAGCTACAGACGAAAATTCCGTGATTATCTAAAGGCAAGTACCACCACCTATTTAGAATTTGCCAATACTAAGAAAATATATTTCATGAAATGGCTGGAAACAGCACATGTCTCTACGTTTTCAGAACTCGTCAACCTCATTCTAGTTGAGGAATTCTTTAGACGTGCTCCCCCTCCCATCCGTCTATACTTAGCAGACAAAGAAGAAACCGACCTCATTAGATATGCGAAGTCGGCTGACACCTACAGTCTTATACACCGGCTAACAACTGACACACCTTCCAGTAAGAAATCGGTCTGGTTATGACAAAGTGAGTACCGATCAGGCGAGCTCTCAATTGTATTGTAAGTATTGCAAGCTCTATGGACATACCATAGATAAATGTGGAAAAGCCCAATACAAAAGCTATAGTGAAACTCCTAAACCCAAACCGACTCCTCCTAAGTCCGGTAAGCCTGTGATGAATGTTGGTGTTCCTGTTAATGATCTTTCTCTCTTCAGCAAACACCTGTACCCTGGAACTGTCTCTGCCAACAGTACAGAATCGGAGGGACGTTTCAAATTGAAGATCTTGAGGGACACAGCGGCTCTTCAGTCAATAATATTGAAATCAGCTGTGCCTAACATCACCTACACCGGGGAAACCGTCCTTACCACTGATCTCACTGCTACCACTCCGTATTCACTCGCCAGAGCCAACCTGGATTGTCCTTTCATGACCAGTGAAGTCCAAGTCGCCATAAGGGAAAAGCCTTTTCCATTGTCAGGGGTACAATTTCTCCTGGGCAATGACTTGGCCGAAGATCAGCAATCTTCCAACTTGATCATCATGAACAAACCCCAGGTATGTGACTCTGTAGTGGAAAACTCCTTCCTGAAGTATGTTCTAGCATAGGTCCAAGAAAGTGATGAAGTCTCTCCTCCGGTTTTGGTGACATCCCGTGCGCAAGCTGCACGCCCGCAACCAGCTGACTCTACTGCAAACGCTGTCCCTCAAGACCATCAGAATCTACCACCGAATCTTACTATGTTGGAGTTCTGTAAGTTACAGAGGAAGGATCCTTGATTAACACCCTTATTCTTCCAGGCCGAGACTCAATCTGACAGTATTCCTGGGTTCTTCCTAGAGAATCAATTGCTCTACCGCAGGTACAGACCCAGTAAACTGACGGAGGATGACGATTGGGCAAATGTGGACCAACTATTAGTTCCCACCAACCTATGGCCCGATATTCTACACCTGGTCCACGGAACGCTTTCTCACTATGGTTTTAATAAAACCTGTCACGGAATCAGACAAGACTACTACTGGCCAGGTATGGTTAAAGACGTCAAAACATATGTACAACAATGTCATACATGTCAGATGGCAGGAAACCTAACATCCCGATTCCCAAGGCTCCTTTAATTCCTATCCCGGTGCCTTCGGAACCTTTTCACAGACTCATCATAGACTGTGTTGGTCCTTTACCCCGGACCAGTTTTGGCAACGATTATATACTAACCATCCTGTGTCCAACCACCAGATTCCCCATAGCAGTTCCTGTAAAGAACATTACGGCTGCTACGGTGGCGAAACAACTATTGAAGATCTTTACCCATTATGGATTTCCTCGGGAGATTCAAAGTGACTGTGGCACCAACTTCACCAGTGATCTCTTCAAGAAGACACTGGAAGAATTCAACATCACTCAGGTATTGTCCAGCCATTATCATCCTGCTTCACAGGGTTCACTTGAACGTAGTCACCAAACGATAAAATCACTCCTTAAGAAATTTTGCAATGAAACCATGAAAGACTGGGATAAACAACTTGACATCATCATGTGCATTTTCAGAAGTCTCCCAAATGAGTCTCTAGGAGTATCTTCTTATGAGATGCTCTACGGACGTAATTGCCGTACTCCTCTTAAGGCTTTTAAAGACTCTCTATGTAATGCCACCTTCATTGACCCACAGAATGTGCCCCAGTTCCTTCAAAACTTAAAGCACATTCTAGAGAGAGTACATAAATTTGCTAATGACAATATATCGAAAGCTCAAGATAGGATGAAGACTCATTTTGACCAACGCAGCAAAGTCAGGAAATTTAAACCAGGAGACTTCGTGTTGGCATATTTTCCTATCCCAGGTTCTCCATTACAAAACTAAGTTTTCAGGACCCTACCGCATCAAGGAGTGCAGAAACAACCACAACTACGTTCTTGAGACTCCAGATAGGCGGTGGAGGACCCAGTTGTACCATGTTAATCTTTTGAAGGAGTATAAAGGTATTCCCCCCCACTGTGCTAATATCTCTCTCCACTTTTAAAGATCCATACCTCCACAGTGAGACCTTCCCTGCTTTTTCTCCGGAAAGCACTAACTCTGAGTCAGTGCCTTCCATCTTGGAAATCCTTACTGATCTTCCTAAATATTTACTGGACTGTAATAGTGCTCCTCTCATCAAAGTTCTTCAAGAACAACAGAAGTTGTTCAGCGATGATCCCCACGAGTGCAATGTGGTTCAGCACGAGATTTAGCTGCTTCCTGATACCCAGCCGATTCGTCAACCCTTCTACCGTATCAGCCCGTACAAAAAGGAAGTTATGCGTGCTGAAGTACAGTACCTATTGGATCATGGGCTGGCCACCCCTTGTGAGTCCCCTTGGGCCTCACCCTGCATCTTGGTGCCAAAACCGCATGGTAAAGTACGCCTATGCACTGACTACAGGAAACTGAACCTTGCGACCGTCAAGGATGCTTACCCTTTACCACGTATAGTAAGTAAGTAATTATCAAAAGAAGGCACCAAACCGGGAAGGCTATGTAGCACCATCAAATGTGCAGAATAATCAGAGGGCGCTAAATATCACCAAGGATGCCAATACGGGAACAAAAACGCATAAGGCGAACGATATCAAAAGTATCCGAGTCACCAAGAATTCTATTGAGGGACAGGCGACCGCGAGGGGCGGTCGGAAAGCAAGACACACGCTCGTCCTGGAAGTCAGGACATTCAAGAAGGACATGCACGACCGTAAGAGGGACAATGCAACAAGGACAATAAGGAGCAGGGCGGCGCTCCATCAAGTGACCATGGGTTAAGCGAGTATGGCCAATACGCAACCTCGCCAGAGCCGTTTCCCAACGCCGGTTACGGTGGTAGGAGGACGGCCACGAGGAAACACAACATTTAAGAGTACGTAGTTTGTTACCAGTAACAGACGACCAAGAAGCCTGTCAACGGGTAAGGACGGAGGAATGGATAACCGGGTAAAAGTCGGAATATGGAATACCTTTACGAGAGATGGGACAAGAGCGGACAGCTTCCTTGGTGGCAGCATCCGCACGCTCATTTAAAGACACACCAATATGGCTGGGAACCCAACAAAACTCAACCGACTTAAATTTACTGTGATCAAGAAACAGCCAATGCTGGATCTCAACAACTACTGGATGAACCGGATTAAAGGACCCGAGAGTCATGAGGGCACTACGAGAGTCAACAACAACTACAAAGGAAGACTGACAACGAGAAAGCAGGAGACGAAGAGCATAGAGAACAGCATAAAGCTCTGCTGTAAAGATGCTAGTCTCCGGAGGTAAGCGACACATATAAGTGCGATCAGGAAAAACAACAGAGTAGCCAACACCATCCGCAGACTTAGACCCATCGGTGAAGACAGAAACGGAGCGGGAGTGAGAAGAAAAGTGCTCGAGGAAAAGGCGTTTTAGAACCGTAGGAGGGGTTAAAGCTTTAGTGATACGGGTCAAGGATGTACAAAACCGCGGAAGAGGGACTCTCCACGGGGGCAAAGAAGGAACAACACGAGGAGAAACATCAGAAATACGAACGGAAAGAGAATCCTGTAGGCGAGATAACCGTACAGAAAGAGGGAGGTGGTGAAGAGGAACAGGAACCGCAGGAGGGGTAAAAGTTAAAGCACAACAGGGGCGAGAGGAAGGATGTTGCAAGGACCGCGCAAGATAGCGAAGACAGTAGCGATCACGGCGGTCCTGGAGAGACAGGAAGCCAGTGTCAACATACAAGCTAAGGATGGGAGTCGAACGAAAGGCACCAGAACTGAGGCGCAACCCAGTATGGTGCAAAGCATCAAGACGGTGAAGAATAGAAGGAGAAGCAGACGAGTAATCAGGGCAACCATAATCGAGCTTAGACAGGACGAGAGAGGAATGTAAAGCAAGGAGAGTGCGTCTATCCGCCCCCCAAGAAGTATGGGACAAGACCCGAAGGAGCGTAAGGGCCTTAGAGCACTCAACACGGAGGTAAGAGATATGGGGAGACCAAGACAAACGAGTGTCAAGGAATAACCCCAAAAGCTTCGCGGAATCTTTGTATTCAAGGGGATGACCATAAAGTGACAAAGAGGGACGAAGAACGACCCATTTCCGCGTAAAAGTCATGGCACAAGTCTTCTAAGTAGAGAACTTGAAGCCATGATCGGTGGCCCAAGAGGACACGGCATCAATAGCAAGTTGAAGCCGGCGCTGAAGGAGAGGCGAATCATCACCCTGACAGCAAAGGGTAAGATCATCGACATAGAGAGCAGAGAAGACACCAGAAGGAAGAGAGGAAAGAAGACCATTGAGGGCAACCACAAAAAGAGTAGTGCTCAGAACACTACCCTGAGGCACACCTTCGTATTGCTGAAAAGAGGCAGAGAGAGCGGTACCAAGGCGCACGCACCCGAAAGGAACGACGAGAGAGGAAGCTGCGGAGAAAGAGAGGGAGATGACCACGAAGGCCAAAAGAATGAAGTTGAGATAGAATATGATATCGCCAAGTGGTGTCGTAAGCCTTTTCCAGGTCAAAAAAGACGGCAACAACGGAGGTCTTCGCAGCAAAAGTAGTACAAATATAGACCTCCAAGTTCACCAGGACATCTGTCATGCTGCGGCACTTGCGGAAACCAAATTGAGAAGGGGAGAGGAGGTGATGGTGTTCCAGGAACCACATCAGACGAACGTTAACCATACGTTCAAAGAGTTTGCCGACACAACTTGTGAGAGCAATAGGGCGAAAGTCCTTAGGGGAAGTACCCAGAGACCCCCGTTTGCGATCAGGGAGGACAACGGCATCGAGCCAGTCCTCAGGGACTGATGACGACTCTCAGATCCGATTATACAGACTCAGTAAATACTGAGACGTGCACGGATGGAGATGGCGAAGCATCTCATAATGAATCCATCGGAGCCCGCCGCCGTAGAACCGCAGAGGGCCAGGGCAGAACGAAGTTCAGAGAGAGAGAAGGGATCATTATAGGGAAGCTGAAGATGAGTGCAGAAATCTAAAGGACGAGACTCAAGGACAGGTTTACGAAGAAGGAAAGATTGGGGAAGATGAAGACCAGAGCTAACAGAAGAAAAGTGGGAACCCAGTCCGGAGCGACCTGCAACGGGTCCGCCACAAGAGTATCATGGAGGTGAAGGACCAGTGAAACATCGGGAACGAACCTACCTGCTATCTTGCGGATACGCTTCCAGATCTGGGTCAGAGGGGTTTCGGACGTAATTGTTGAGACATAAGATGCCCAACATTCACGTTTAGCCGTACGGATGGCCCTACGGGCCACCGCACTCGCTTTCTGAAAGAAAAGAAAAGAATCGGTCGTCTGCCTACGGCGGTGCCTCTTCCAGGCTGCACGCTTACAGCGGACAGCCCGAGCACAGTCCGCATTCCACCAGGGAACCCACTTCCGTGGACCCCGAGAGGAAGAGCGAGGAATAGAGCGGAGGGCAGCGTTGAAGACAGTGTCATGAAAAAGGAGGAAAGCACGAGTGAGAGGCAGAAGAGAGAGGTCAGAGAGAGCAGCACTGAGGGTTAATAGGGTCCAGTCCGCCTTAGCAAACTGCCACCTAGGGAAAGAGAGGGAAGGGCGAAAAGAGAAAAAGGAAACAAGGATTGGGAAATGATCACTTCCATGGAGGTCATCAAGAACCTGCCACGTGAAATCTAAGTAAAGAGAAGAAGAGCAGAGAGAAAGATCAAGACAAGAAAGGGTGCGAGTCCGAGAGTCCAAATGAGTGGGCTCACCAGAATTCAGAGGAAACAGGGAAGAAAAGAGGAGAAACGGCTCAAGAAGGCGACCCCGGGTATTCGTCAGAACGTCACTCCAAAGAGAATGACGACAATTGAAGTCACCCAGCAGGAGCACAGGCTCCGGCAAGGAGTCTAGGAGGTGTTTCAAATCAGGAAGAGAGAGCGGGACACTCGGGGGGAGATAAATGGAACAAACTGTGTACCATTTCCCCACAAAGATACGAGCAGCAGAACAATGGAGAGGCGAAGGAAAAAGTAAAGGAACAAAGGGAACATCAGCACAAATCAAGAGAGCAGAAGAATTAAAAGCCCCAGCAACGGCTGGGGGTGGGGGGAGAGAAAGGAATAGCCACGAAAACGACCAGGATGAGCACCAAGCATCGGCTCCTGGAGACAGACACAAAGGGGCGAAAACCGCGAAATCAGAAGTTGGAGTTCGAGGAAATTGGCGTAATAACCTCGAACGTTCTATTGAAGAATGGACAACGACGAGAAGAGAAAGGACAAAAACAGAGAACAAGGAAGAAACAAAGGCGAAAGAGCAACAGAGCATGTTAAAGAATATCAGGGTCGGGATCAGGGTCAGCAAAGTCAGGGTTAGGGGGCATGGGTAAACTGAGCAAAGACGGAGGGAAGGAAACGGGAGAACAGATCAGAGGTGGGCGGGTGGGGTCTGGAGGAGGAGGAGGAAGAGGAGGAGACAACGGAGAGGAGCAGTCAAGGACAACAGCAGGAAGAGGGGAGCGCACCCCAGCAAGAGCAGCAACCGAAAGGGAAGCAGGGGCCAAAGAAACCTCCATAGCAGGAACAGGGGGTGCAATCACTGAAACGGGAAGGGAAGGAGCAACAGAGCCAGAAGTAGGAGCTGAGGAAGAAAGCGAAGCCTTCTTACCCGCCGGGGAGGAGGAAGGTGAGGAGCCAGGCTTACGCTTCTGACTTAAAGAGACTGGTGTCCCAGCAACTACGTACCGGGCAACGGATTCCAGGGTCTCAACAGGAGAAGCTGAATGAGAGCACACACGACGGCCGTTAGGAGAGCGATGGGCATCCGCCTGCACTGACAGGCGGCGGGGAGAGCCGATAGATGGAGGAAGAGGATGGGAAGGAGGATCGGAGGGGGTCGAGGAAGAAGACACAGGAGACATGACAGACCGGGTAGAAAGAAGGGGAACCCCAGACAGAGGACCAGGAGGGGGACCCCTCGGGACAGAACACAAAGGGACAGAGGAGGGGGCAGTGGGCGTATCAGGGTCCAAGGCCCGGAAACGGTTGTGAGTCTGAGGAAGGGGGGAAGGACGAGGAGAGGAAGAGCGCAACATGCGAGCATAAGAGATGTTAGTATAAGGCGGGAGCCGGCGAACCTGGCGCCTCGCCTCAGGAAAAGATAAACGCTCCCGGTGCTTCAGGTTGAGGACGGCTGCCTCAAGCTTGTAATGGACACAGGCACGAGAGAAGGTAGGATGGGCCTCACCGCAGTTGAGGCAGCGAGCTTGGGGAGAAGTGCACTCCGACTTAGAGTGACCTTCACCCCCACACAAAGGACAGAGAGAGACAGTCCCAGAGCAGCGGAGGGCTCCATGCCCAAACCTCCAGCACTTGTTACAAAGTCGAGGAGAAGGAATATACTCCTGGACAGAGCACCTAGCACCAGCAAGAATGACAGAGGATGGAAGGGTCCTACCATCAAAGGTGATCTTCACAACGCGAAGGGGTTGACGGCGACGACCACGAGGGGGACGAGTAAACGAGTCAACCTGGAGGACAGAATGGCCTTGGGCATCAAGGATATGCCGAATATCATCGTGGCAATCCTGCAGATTCCGAACACCGGTTGCAACATGGGGTGGGAGGAGAATAGTGCCAACACTGGCATTCATCTGAACGTTCTTGGAGACCCGAACAGGGATCTCGCCAAGGCAAGACAAGGCAGCCAAGCGGGCAGCTGCATCCTGAGAAGGAGCAGCAACGACACGTGTACCGAGACGAGTGGGGTTGAAAGTAACAGACACATCCACGGAATCTACAAGATGCCGATGGAGGGAGAAATCGTCAGGAGGCGCAGAATCAAGAGGGAGGAGATCAAAGTATTTGGCCCATGAAGCAGGACCAAACAAGGCCTGATACGCATCAACACGGGAAGGAATCGAGCGAGTGCGGCTGGGGCGCAAACGGCGTTGAGAACCCCTAGAGATAGAGGGGTCAAAAGGCGCAGTAGTCACAACGAGAGACTTAGCCGCAACAGGGGACGAAGTGGTCACCACCGGGGGCTGGAGGCTCGACCCAACCACAGAGGAGGGAGGGGAGCTGGGGAAAGAAGTCAGGACGGTCAAAGGAGGAGCAAGGTCGGGGCCCAACGCAGTGGAAGCTACAGAGCCTGGTCTTCCAATACAGGCCGACTTGGGGGCTTGGTCGCCCACCCCACGAGCCTGAGAGGGTACAACGGAAACATTCAACGACATAGAAACGAGGAAAGAAATTCATCCACGAATGTGCCCCCACACCCACCATGGAGCCACAATTAGAGGCAGGACACCCAACAGGAAGCTATCACCGATCATGCCAGGGTCCCCTAGGGGTGCGTCGTGAGTATACGCCCCACAAACGCCACCTTAAGAACCGTCAGTCCGTCGAGATCGGGTTCAGCGACGAAAGGGGGATTGACAATAAAAGGTTCCCCTCACTCTCGACGTTGGGTACTACAGTTCTACGGGTGCAAGAGTATGCCTCCTCAAGCACCCGGGCGTCAAAATAGAAGAAGTCCAAAGAAAGATCCAAAACAAGCAAAAGGTCGGCAGGAAACGACAAGCAGATAGGAGAAGAGGGGGGAGAAAAACGAAACATAAGGAAAAGAAAAAGCGATCTGGCACAATTAGAGAAGACAGCAGCAGGAGTGCAAGGCCAGAGGACTGTCCCACGGAGCATCACACTCCAGCGGCCGTCCACGAAGCCCCCTCACGACGCCAACGGGCCGGATGGGGAGGGGGTTTACCACGTACAGATGATATCCTTGACGCAGTAGGTAATGCGAATTATTTGTCCCAACTTGATTTGTTAAAGGGTTATTACCAAATCAGCCTGCAACCTGTTCTTGCACTTTTTTAATAGTCAATATTGACTTGTTAAATACGTGCTTATGTGACATAGTAATTTATTGTAAATATTTTAGTTTACCTTGAAAAGCTTCATAGAAAACACCGACCTTTCCTAACCTTCTTAGTATGTTAAGATAAGCATCCTATTGCTTCGTAATTACAATTATTACTTAACCTATACCTATAATAGGTTAAGTAATAATTGTAATTACGAAGCAATAAGATGCTTATCTTAACATACTAAGAAGGTTAGGTAAGGTCGGTGTTTTCTATTCTATTCTTTCTATTCTACAATGAATAAGACCAGTGTCGGTCTTATTCACTGTAGAGTAAAGTAAACATTATTTTATTTTATGTTCTATTTTTACTTTGTAATCTTGTTTATTTGCACTGTTATTTGCATAGGTTAAGTAATAATTGTAATTACGAAGCAATAAGATGCTTATCTTAACATACTAAGAAGGTTAGGTAAGGTCGGTGTTTTCTATTCTATTCTTTCTATTCTACAATGAATAAGACCAGTGTCGGTCTTATTCACTGTAGAGTAAAGTAACCATTATTTTATTTTATGTTCTATTTTTACTTTGTAATCTTGTTTATTTGCACTGTACATAGCCAAGGGATTATCTTTGTTCATATTTGTGTTCAAGTTAATTAATGTTTCATTGTTCATATGATTTGTTTTGTGTGTTTTTCCCTTACTTTACCACAGGAGGCAATAGCCACGCACTCAACTTATTTTTTTGTAAATGTGATTGGCATTGACATCAGCTTTTAGGAGGACTGCCGAACACCTACACTTCTTTTTTTCCATCACAATATAAACTGCACAATTGTAATGATTGGCCCTGAGCTTTGTTGATGGTGATTGCAAACACCAATCGAATTGGAAATTACAATATCTTAAATTGAAATTGCATATCTGTTGGAATCATAGGAATGCGAGGAATAAGGACATCTTCACCTTAGAAAGGTCCTGTCAAGATTGTTGCTTTTACAACGTCGCTGATTAAATTGTTTCCTGCAAGCCGCATTGCGTTGCAAAGTTTTGGCTGGTTGATATTTTGCAACATGATAATTGGCACGCCGATTTCCAATTGCCGTACGTGTGATGGTATCCTTGGCAGATCGAGTGAATTAAAAAAAATTGTTGGATAATTAACCTTGCATCTGCTTCCTCAACAGTGTCGACGGACTTGTATGTGACTGCCTCACTATGAATGTTAGACTGAATAATATTGTTAAGTTCGTGTGCCGGATGCTTTGGAAATGATGCACTTGGGAGTTTCAATGAATTGCATGTTTAATAGCAATTTCAAAGCCGAGGTAGCAGTTCTTCCACCACGTAGCAATGTCGCAATTATTCTGGACGATGCAGGAGCTAAGATTATGCCATTTTGTGTTCGAAATGCAGCCAGAATCAATCTAATAGGAAGGTTTTTACCAGTTCCTCCTGGCACATCTAACAAGATTTCTCCAAGCCCGTTATTGACAGTTTGAACTATTTGATTGTAAATGCCTTTTCGCTCAAGCGTTAGATTAGGAATATTTGATTACACATACGACAACAGATCACCAGTGTTGTAACTTTGTTCACGACGCAATTTTACATGAAACGAAGCAGCAGCAGATGGATTCGGTGATGGCAATTCCAATTGATTTAGAATTTCTAAGCACAAATCTTCAATCATTATTAATGCTTCGTTGTAGATTTCTGTTGTGAAATCCATGTTCATATTTGAATTTTCCTTGCGTATTCGACAGACAATATCTTCAGCCATGAGCGATTTATATTTTGCCCATAACTCTGTTCGAGATGAAGGAGAGCCGGTGGTCAATATGATTGCAAACAATGCACGAATTTGATTTGGATGTGACGTGTTAGACGCGTCATTAATGCATACATCCTAGTGTCAGTTTTCCAATTCATTCAGAGCTTGACATGCACTACGGAAAGTGGCATGTGTAACGCCAGTGACAAATCTCAATTGCTGGAAGACGTTGATCCAGGCACATTTACCAACAGCATGTGAAGAAAGAAGCACTCATCTTGATAGGCATGCATGGCATATGTCTGCCTATCCTAGTGTATTTCAATACGCCAGGTTGTCCATCGACTCGCTCTCCTCGTCTGCGTCGTTCAAATGATTTTCTACTGTCATTCCACGTGTAATTCGTAGGCACTTCCGAATACAGCAGTGTTTTTGCATACGCGTCATTTGACATAACATGAAGCTAGCAGTTAATCTTGTAGCTGGTGGATTCATAGCTGTTTGTTGCACATATGCAGCTGTGAAATAATCGTGTTTTCCATTTTCTTGTTTTCAAAACAAAACCAAAAAATACTAACGAAATATTTCAATTCAAACGTAGATCAATCGACACAGCTCAATTTCACCACCAATGGCACTGAAAAATAAGAACAGTTAATAAAACGAAATGAAAAAATTAAAAAAGAAACAAACTATAATCATGAAATGAGCACTATGGTAAACAACGCAGCTCAATTCTAACACAATGTCACACAAAATAATTAAATCCAAATGAAAATAAATCAACATCTATGAAACATCAATTTATCAATGCAATCGCAAACATTGAAATGAAATCGTAACGTATTTTGCATAACGTGTGTGTCTCGTACGTGCAACAGATGGCGCTGTTTTTTCAAAAATAAAATATGTAATTTACTTATCACAGGTGTGGCTTCTAAACAGTAGGTATATAAAAACATGTCCATATTCGAATCGAAGGATGTGTCAACATTTCTAAATAATCGGAGCTGAACTTCGGAGATTACAACATGTGTTGCTCTTACGTCCTACATATAGTGCTGTTTAAAATAAAAAACGCGTTTTTCCTGTCATAGGTGAGGCATGTGTATAGTAGATATATAAAAACACTCGAGTATTCGAATGCAACGTTGTGTCAAAATTTCAAATCTATTGGTAAAGAGGTTAAGAAGATTTTCCTCACATGAAAAACACATGAAAACACAGTTCTTCAAAAAACATGTTTTTTCCTGTCACAGACGTGACATCTATATAGTATGCATATAGAAACAAGCTCGGATGCAAAATGGAACGTTGTGTGAAAATTTCAAAGCAATCGATGCTTTCAGAGATTAGCGATTTTGAACAAACGACCATTTCCCTTTTTATTTATATAGATAACAGGACAAACTGCAGAAAGCAAACTTAGTGAACGAGCGGTATAGGCCGTTCATCAGTAAACGTTGGGTCAGCATAGAAGGCTGACCTGAGGTGGAGGTTAGTATCTTCAGAGATACTGGAGATAATTAGAGTTTGATCGCATATGAGCGACTTTTAGCTGACAATGGGATGATTAAGGTGTATAGAATATTGTGAGTAAGTGACATATTCATTTGTACTGCCATGCTAAAGTCGGATTATTTGTCGGCAGAGGTGATGTTAGGAGTAGGCCCTCACATACCTGTTCTAGGGAATACAAGTGATATGAGCAAGACAGCCCCTCTACACAAGGGAGGGAGCAAAGCATTGGCAACGATTCATCCACAAATCCTTGTGGATTTGTTCATTTGATGAATCACGTTAGTGTGATCTCTGTGTGTAATGCTATAAGGGCGAAGAGGGAGAATGGCCTATTGACATAGCTCGGGTGCAGGGCGGGGGGGGGGGGGGGTATGTAAAAGCCTGGTTTGTGCCTCGGAGAGGCTATGGGATCCAGTAAGTTCAGTCGAACTTCGGTTTCAACCCTTTTAACCCTGTCGTAGCTCAGTCGATTAAGTCAGTGTCTGGGATGCTCCTGAACGCAGATTCGAATCCTCATCACAACCCTTGTGGATTTGTTCATTCAACACGGTAGGTACTATCGACGTACCTACGTACGTTTCGCGCCACCACCGCCAGGAGCGCTGCCATCGCATCAGTTTGTAAACAAGCCCACACATGTGCTCTTCACACGTCTCGTCAACGTTTTTCGTTTTGGCCACTGTTATATTGCAAATCCTGCAGCCCTGAGTTAAGTAATTATGAGCTAAGATATCGTGTGCTATGATTTAATGAGGTTTAACGTCAATATATCCAAAATATCTTATGAATTAACCTTTCAGTGACTTGTTAAATATTGGAGCCGGTTTAGTACTCCATTCCCACAGTTTCTCTGAGTCCTTTCAATATTCCCTGCATTGATTCCATTATTCATTAATTGTTACTAGTGTCATTAGTGAATTCAAAGGTGAGAGAAGTAAGAAATAATTGTTTCTAGCAGTTTATTGTGCATAATAGAAATTTGTTTTTGAGATTTCCATAGACAATAGAACAGAAAATTTTTGATATTTCTCCAGACCTAACTTGAAACTTATCCTTTAAGCATTTTATTTTAAATTTTTACAATAGCAGTTATATACATTCCTGTGTCTAGTTTATGTGCTACAGTACATCCATATTTCTTGCATGGCCACATGTTGTGTTGAATCTTTTCAATGAAATTTTGCAATTGCATTTCCCAGTTTTTACTCTAAATTGCTGTGCTTAGTCTGGTTTAATTAATTTACATACATCTAATTCCAGTCATTTTTTTAATGAAAGATTGCTAAAATTAGTTTACAATTGCTTGTTCTTAATTATTTTCTTGCCTAGCCCAATTTAATAATTTTATTGCTGCCATTTTTTTACTTTAGCCAAGTTGATATTTTTTTGAGTGTTTATTTTTGTGTATACTATTTCTGATGCCAGGTGCACTTAATTATAATCTGCGTTCAAATATTACTTCCACGGCTGTGACAATGCCTACCACTGTTGATACCCCTTCAGACTCAACAGGAGCAGTTGCTCATCCCAATGGCCAGAGATCAGCTCAGGAAATGGCTATTCCTCTTTTTGCTGGGGAATCGCGCTTATTAGAATCATGGTTTAGTAAGGTTGAAGCAAAAACTGTTGCACGTTTTTCTAAGCCTACTGATGCCGAATACTTAGCAATTGCACGGTCAGCTGTAGACACAACCAAAGGTGATGCACGTTTTGTTGTTGATGAGAAAGCCATTGTTAGCCTCCAGTCTTGTCCCGAATTTAAGGATTTCTTTCGCCGTCGCTTTGTTAATAAAGGAGACCTTGACCCGTATAGGTTAGTTAGGAAAATTGCCAATGCCACAATGCAGCCTGGCAAATCGTTTAATGCATTTACTAGCCGTCTCGGTCAGTATCTGTATGCCTTAGTTTCAAATTATAATGCTCAGTCACAGAATGCTGGAGCTCAGAATGTTCACTCCATGTCGTCGGGAAACCCCCACGGCCATCCGCTAACCAATTCAAGCTAGCCAATCCTAGTGCCCTCCCTGTGTATTCAGTAGCTACCCAAAATAGATTTGGACACTTGACAGAGGAGGACACTGACTCTTGACCAGTTGTAGATGTTGACGGATCTGTCATGTTCACAGAAAATGGTACCATCCGTTTTCTATGTGCGGCGGCTGAGATGCCAGGAGAAGGTAAACAATAGAGCGTACAGGACGCCCGCCAAGCTTGGTAGCTACTAGTCATGTAATCATATTAAGTATTAAAGTCAGTAACCAAGTCATGACTTTACATCAACCCTACAACCAAGACTTCCTCAGTAACACACAAACACCACATTGGCGACGAGGATGAACTGTGAACGCAGGTATTTGTTCAGTTTCAAACACAAGGGAGAAGCATGCTGCCTGGAGGAGAAAGAGAAGCTGTGAGCGCCATACCCGATGCTGTATGCTAACCGATGCTGTGTGCTAACCTATGCTGTGTGCTACCCAAGCTGTGTGCTACCCAAGGTGTGTGCTACCCAAGCTGTGTGCTACCCAAGCTGTGTGCTACCCAAGCTGTGTGCTACCCAAGCTGTGCTGAAGAAACTGTGTACTGAGGAATCTGCCGACGTTGTGTACGAAACGACGCTTTGATGTGTACAAAACCTGATGTTTTGGTTACGAAACGACGCTTCGTGCTACAAAATTCATCACACTGAACTGACTGCTGTAACAACTGCTGTACCAACTGCTGCACCAACTGCTGTACCAACTGCTGCACCAACTGCTGTACCAACTGCTGTACCAACTGCTGCTGTACCAACTGCTGTGCCAACTGCTGTGCTGCTGCTGTGAGTAGGAACAACACATGTACACAAGGGCTAGGTAAGAAGTCAGTTGCTGCTATATTGTGCACTGTTGTGAACTTTTGCATTCAAATGCTTGTGTGCTTTGCAAAATTAAAGTAATTACAGTGAATTCTTGACTAACATATTCAGTGCAATAAGTGTTTAATATTCTGAGGAACATTTAAGTGATAAGTTACATTTATTCAGTAAAAATGGCAAATATACCTCAGTTTCCTGCATTTGATCCTGACTGTGACCAGACAAACCTGTCACAGAGGTGGGTCAAATGGCTTAAAAGGTTTGAAAATTTGTTGATAGTTTCTGACATCAAAAGTGCTGAAAGATAGCGTGCCTTTCTACTTCATTATGCAGGTGATAGAGTTTGTGACATCTTTGACACACTGAAAGACACTGGTGGTGCCAAAGATTATGACACTGCCAAAGCCAAACTAACAGAGCATTTCAAACCAAGGCAAAATACTGCAATGGAAATTATGCATTTCAGGAGAGCAAAACAACTCTCTAATGAAACTGTGGATCAATACCACACACGTCTGCAGGGTTTAGCAGCCCATTGTGAGTTTGCTGATGTTGACAAAGAAATCAAACAGCAAATAATTGAAACATGCACATCTACACGTCTCCGTCGAAGAGCTCTAGAACTTGTTGATGATGAAAGTTCTCTTACCAAGATACTGGATATTGCTCGTCGAATGGAAGATGCTGCACGTGATGCTCGTGTCATGGAGTGCAGTGCCAACAATGGTTCTGCCACTGTTACTAACAGTGATGAGGTATGTAAGGTTCAGGGAGGACATCGTAATCAAAGAAGATATGCCAAACCTAACAGTAAATTTAGCCGAGAACCACGTCACAACTGGGGTCAAGGAACAAGGCTCAAGCAGTCACAACGACCCACATCAGAGGGTGTCAACAATAAATGTTACAATTGTGGAGGAGACTACCCACACCAAGATAATGTTTGTCCTGCTCAAGGTAAGAAGTGCTATGAGTGTGGAAAACTAGGTCATTTTGGTGCTATGTGTCGTTCAGCACTAAAGAAACCACAGTCAATGAATAAAAGCACTGTACGAGGATCAGGTCATAGGGGTCGAGGTGGTAAACACAATATTGCACCTCAAATCAAGAATGTTAACAATGTACAAGACAACATTTCATTACAACCAGTCTCAGATGACAGTGAATGTGATTATACTTATGGAGTACAAACAATCACAGAATGGAATGATCTTCCAAACAACCCAGAGACATGTGTATACATTGCTGGTATTTGTCTCAAAGTTCTCATTGACACGGGATCAAACATTGACACCATTGCTGAGTGCCACTATGAGAAATTTAAAAAACAGTTCCCAAAGCTTGAGAACTATAATGGCAAAGCCACTGCCTATGCTTCAAAGGTAGCCTTGCCAGTGATTGGAACTTTCACTGCAGAGATTAAGTCAAAGAATGCAATGCTCATTACTACATTCCATGTTGTTAGGAATGCAAAGGAGTCTTTACTCAGTTACAAGACTTCAACCAAATTGGGGCTACTTCAGCTTTCTAATGCTGTAGCAGTGGAATCTGCAAACAATGTTGATGGTATTGTTGCTGAATTTTCTGATCGATTTAAATCCATAGGTTGTTATACTGATAGCAAAGTACATCTGCATATCAACCCAGATGTAATTCCAGTTGCCCAACCACATTGCCGACAACCATTCCATACTCGCAAGAAAGTCGATGCCGAACTGGATAGGCTGATAGAACTAGATATCATTGAACCAGTAACAGGCCCAACACCATGGGTAAGCCCAATTGTCACTCCACCAAAACCGAAGAATCCAGATGAGATACGCATTTGTGTGGACATGCGTGTTCCCAACAAGGCAATAATGCGTGAACGCCATCCTACACCGACTGTAGATGATATGATCTACCGCTTGAATGGTGCAACTATATTCAGCAAGTTAGATTTAAACAAGGGCTATCATCAGCTTGAACTTGATGATGAGAGTCGCTTCATCACAACGTTTACAACACATCGAGGTCTGTATAGGTACAAGCGCCTGAGTTTTGGTATCAACAGTGCTGCCGAGGTATTCCAGCACATCATCAGCCAGGTATTGCAAGATATACCTAATGCTGACAACATGTCTGATGACATCATTGTTTATGGCTGTACCCAAGCTGAACACGACAAAGCTCTTCGTGCAACATTGCAACGCTTACGAGAAAAGAATTTGACGCTAAGCCGAGCAAAGTGTGAGTTCAATCAACATAAAATTGAATTCTTTGGACATGTACTTAGTGACAAAGGTCTGTCTCCAGATCCTAAGAAAGTTGCAGATATCAAGAATGCTGCACCTCCTTCAACGTCCACTGAAGTACATAGTTTTCTGGGAATGGCAAACTACTGTTCTCGCTTCATTCCAGATTTTGCTACCATTACGAAGCCTCTACGTGAGCTCCTGAAGAAAAATGCATCATGGTACTGGAGCGATATCGAGCAAAATGCATTTGATGTCGTGAAAGATGCACTAGTAGAGAATGCGACTGCTGCATACTTTGATCCATCAATGGACACTGAGTTAACGGTGGATGCTAGTCCTGTTGGTTTAGGTGCTGTGTTAGCCCAACACAAACCTGGTCAACCAGATTCCAGAGTAGTAATTGCCTACGCCAGCCGTTCTCTCACAGATGTTGAGCAACGATACAGTCAGACAGAGAAGGAAGCTCTTGCTCTTGTATGGGGCTGTGAACACTTCAATGTGTATCTGCTTGGTGCGCCTTTCACCACGATAGTCACTGACCACAAACCGTTGGAGACCATCTTCAATAATCCAAAGTCCAAACCACCAGCTCGCATTGAGAGATGGGCTCTTCGTCTGCAACCATACAACTTTACGGTGAAATACAAGCCGGGTGCAGGCAATCCCGCTGATTACATCAGTCGACATCCTGCCAACAGTTTCACCATCACCAAGCATCAACAAGTTGCCGAGGAATATGTACACTCTGTAACCTGTGATGCAGTCCCTAAGGCTCTTACTCTTGATGAAATCCGTACTGCAACCCTAGAGGACCCAACTCTGCAAGCAACCGTGGATGCATTGACTAAGAAAAAGTTTCCACGCATCCCACCCTCAGGAGTTGACCAAGATGCATTCAAAGCACTTGAACGCATCCAGACAGAATTAAGTGTTACGCAACAACGCGACACTGTGCTGCGAGGTACTCGTATCGTTATTCCAGCTGTTCTCCAGCAACGTGCTCTGAAGCTTGCACATCAAGGACACCAAGGTCTTGTTAGGACCAAACAGCTGCTACGAGAAAAGGTGTGGTTTCCTGGCATTGATCGTCAAGCAAAGGATATGCATGTTGCCTGTGTCCCTTGCCAAGCTGCAGTGGATACTTCAAGACCAACACCTCTACAACCTTCACCACTACCTGCTGCACCATGGACGGAAGTATCGATGGACTTCTGCGGACCGCTACCAACTGGAGAGTACTTGATGGTAGTCATTGATGATCACTCACGTTATCCAGAAGTAGAAATCATCACTTCTTACGTCTGCAAAGGCCGTCATCCCGAAACTCGACAAGATCTTTTCAAACTTTGGCATTCCTGAAGTTGTCAAGACAGACAATGGACCGCCATTCAATGGACAAGACTTCGTCAACTTTTCTGAGCATATTGGATTCAAACACCGCCGTGTGATGCCACTACATCCTCAAGCAAATGGAGAAGTTGAGAGATTCATGCAACCTCTCATGAAAGCGGTACGCTGTGCTCATGCCGAAGGACGATCCTGGAAACAAGCTATGTATGCTTTTCTCAGGAACTACCGTGCAACACCACATGGAACACTGGGCAAGTTGCCTGGCGAACTTTTATTTGGACATCCTATGAGAATCGCACTACCCGTCATGCCAGCCGAGGTAACGGATAAACGTCTCGCTCAGAAGGATGCACTAGCCAAGGGCAAAATGAAAATTGCTCATGATCAACGTGCAAAGGAACAGTTCATAAAGGTTTGTGACACTGTTCTCGTTAAAAAGAAAAAAGAAGGAAAGTTAGATATGCCGTATGATACAAAACCATATAAAGTGATTAGTGTAAAAGGAACTATGGTAACAGCTAGTAATAGAGATCATAGTATAACACGTAATATGGCTTATTTCAAAGTGATTCCAACTAGTGTAGAAAATGATGAAGTGCAAAGTCGTGCAAAAGAAAAAGAAAAAAATAGTTATAACCCGACAAACAATTCATCAAGGGATGTTATTGCATTTAAGGACTCTCGTCCTAAACGTCATGTTAAACGCCCTACACGATTTGATGATTAATTGTGTTCCTATGTAATGAAAAGTATTTACTTATTATGCTAAACTAAATTTAATATTGTTTGAATAATGCAGATATCTCATTCAATATTTTGTAACTTTGTAGTACAGTTTCTTTCATGTTTGTTTAACATTGCATATGTATTTTTAACATTGAAATCCTTTGTGGAAAAGATTAAGTTGTTTAAATTCTTTGTGTGCTTAATTAATGTTAAATGTATGCAGTATCTCTTGATATGGTAATAACTTACTTTGTGTCAATAACTTTGCTTTGTGCTACAAGCATGGTAGACATCCTGTATTCATTCTTTTTAAAGAAAAGGAGGGATGTCATGTTCACAGAAAATGGTACCATCCGTTTTCTATGTGCGGCGGCTGAGACGCCAGGAGAAGGTAAACAATAGAGCGTACAGGACGCCCGCCAAGCTTGGTAGCTACTAGTCATGTAATCATATTAAGTATTAAAGTCAGTAACCAAGTCATGACTTTACATCAACCCTACAACCAAGACTTCCTCAGTAACACACAAACACCACAGGATCCACAGTAAATTTGACACAAACAAGATGCAGATATCCCAGACAACATAAGTCAAAAGTAGTAACTTGTCCAGTCTCAAGTGATGGTCCCCTTGTCTCAGCCATTGTACATGGTAGAGTTTTAAAAGTTTTTCTTGATTCAGGTGCAGAAATTAATATTGCCAAGCCCTCAGCTCTTAGAGACATTGAATGTAAGCACCCTACTACTTTAAAACAGTCACATACCTTTCCTAAGTGGTATTTCAGGAAATAAAGTAAAAGTTCAGGGTGAAATTGACCTCCCACTCAAGTTCAATGATGTCACATTGTCTATAACATATTTAGTTGTTGACATTATTCATTTTCCTGGAGACATTCTCTTAGGTCTGTACACCATGATTGATGAAAATATTGCATTGTTTCCCCATCGTTGGAACATAAGTATCAAAGACCATGTCATACCCTTGTGTAGCATGTATCGACAGGGCCACGAGTTCAACCTTCAATCAGATTACGTTAATTTTGTTGACAGCCGCCTTGCTAGCGTAGGTTTGTCAGATCATTGTCTTGGTAGCATACCCGAGAAAACAGGCACTCGATTGAAGCATAGTAGTTGTACAGTTGTTAAGGAGAATGAGTATCGGGACTTTCTGGAAGGGGACGCCCTAACGGATTCTCGTTGTCTCGCTCGCCTGGCAGCTTCCATCTCTGAAGTCAGTGGTTCCATGGCTACTGACACTGTGCTACACCCTCATTCTCTCACCAGAATAAGAGTTAAGGTTCAGGGAGTGCCTGACTTGTCGGTTGTGATTGCGGAAAGTGAAACATGTAAAGTGAATGGTACATTTGTTGAACCCTCCTGGCACACAGTGCAGGATGGCAGTGTTACAATATTTATTGCAAACACTAGTAATGCCGACATCCATCTCCAGTCTGGTACCCATGTTGTAGAATTTGCCCATTACTCGTTACTGGTGCGAGTTGTGGATGATGTCTCCATGGATCATACTGTTTGTACACTCACACCAGGAGATCAGCGATCTCGGCCAGAGGTGCAAGGGCAACACCTCAGTCCTACTGATTTTCCTGACTCTGTGGCTCTGCTTTTGGAAATTTTGAACAGGAATAGAGCTGTTGTTGCTCTACCAGGAGAAAAATTAGGTCTCACTCCTCTTATTACACATAAAATTCCCCTTGAACAAGGAACTAAGCCTATTTATGTACCAGCTTACCGTCTTCCCCATTCTCAGAGAACAGAAGCAGATAGACTTGTAGAGGAAATGTTACAGAGTGATGTAATTGAATCGAGTAATTCGCCATGGAACGCTCCATTGATTCTTGTACCAAAACGAGATGGGACTTGGAGACCTGTAATCGATTATCTCAAGCTTAACAGAGTAACAATACCTGATCGTTTCCCACTTCCAGTTCTAAATGATTTGTTGAAACGTATTGGTCGAAACAAAGTATTCTCAACGTTAGATTTGTTGCAGGGATTCTGGCAAATCCCCCTTGATGAGGAAAGTAAACAATTGACAGCCTTTAGTACTCCCAATTGTCATTTTCATTTCAAAAGAATGCCGTTTAGTTTGCGTAGTAGTCCAATAACCTTTTCATGGCTTATGACAAATCTATTTCGTAGATTGATAGGAAGTACTCTTCTAGTTTACCTTGATGATCTCATAATCATGTCGCAAGATGTTCAGACTCATTTCCAGAACCTTGAGAAAGTACTTGCAAAGCTCGCTGAAGCTAATTTAAAAATAAAACTTGCAAAATGTTCATTTTTAAAGCAAAAGATTAATTTCCTAGGTCATACAGTTACACCTTCAGGTATTACATTGAATGAATAAAAAATTATTGCTGCCCATGATTTTCCAACACCTCGTACCGCAGAAGCCGTAAGACAGTTCACAGGTCTTGTAGGATTTTATCGTTCATTTATTGCTGGATTCTCTATTATAGTCTCTCCGCTTTACAAGTTGCAAAGAAAAGATGAACCCTTTGTTTGGGGAGAGGCCCAGGATCAGTCATTCAAAAAACTCAAAGCAGCCTTGATTTCGTCACTTGTCCTTAGGTACCCAGATTTTTCTAAACCTTTTACGTTGGTTACAGATGCTAGTGACATAGGTCTAGGTGCTGCATTACTTCAAACGGAAGGTCACAGAGATCACGCAATAGCTTATGCTAGCCGTACATTATCTAAAGAAGAGAAAAATTATAGCGCAACAGAACGAGAAGCCTTGGCAGTTGTCTGGGCACTTAAACATTTCAAGGATACAATTTATAATTACTCAGTTCATGTTCTTACAGATCACCAACCATTAATTCCCTTGTTCAAAAATAAGAATCCAGTTGGAAAGTTTGCTAGATATTTGCTCACAATTCAAGAATTCAATCCCACATTTGGATATATTCCAGGAAAGCAAAATGTTGTAGCCGATGCGTTTTCTCGACACGTAGCTGTGATTCAGTTAAATTACCCAGCATTAGATGCTACAGTAGTAGAAACGGAACAAAGACAAGACCCCATATGGGCACCCGTCATTAAATTTTTGACTAAGCAAGACACTTGCCCGATTCATAAACCGCCAGTACCATTGAAAGAACTAGTTATGTTAGACAATTTACTTTGTAGAATAGTAAAGCTAGGGACAGCCCTGAGGAAATGTTGTCAGTTAGTTGTTCCAGCTGTCTTGGTATCAACTGTGTTAAAAATTATCCATGATGCTCCTGCAAGTGCACATCTAGGAAAGGATCGTACACTCCAACAAGGTCGATTGAAGTATTTTTGGCCAAAAATGGCTAAGGACATTGCTCATTATGTTGACAGATGTTTAACTTGTTTACAGCACAAGGGACATGTTTCAGGACCTAATCCAATTCAGGTGTACCCAGCAACTAAAGCTCCTTGGGAACGAATATCGATGGATTTATTGACAAATTTTGCGGAAACAGAGAAAGGGAACAAACATTTGCTTGTAATGGTCGATAATTTTTCACGGTTTTGCGAACTAGTTCCTATCCCGAACAAAACAGCAGAAACTGTAGCCAGTGCATTCCATGACCAAATAATTTGTAGATATAGTATGCCTAAAGTAATCCTTTCAGATAATGGTCCAGAATTCAGTAATAGTATTCTAACTAGCTTGTGTGATTTATATAACATCAAAAAATGTAGCATCATGCCTTATAATCCAGCAAGTAATGGACTAGCCGAACGTACTAACAGGAAAGTGTTAGATGCCTTGAGAGTCACGTTGAATTTTGATAACAACAATTGGGATGATTTTATACCTTAATTCAGTGTGCTATAAATTCTTCAATTAATGTTTCTACAGGTGACACACCTCACGCTATTCTTTATGGTACAGATAAGATCCTCCCTAATGAATTGATTAACGTACCTCCTACTCCCTTATATAACGTAGATGATTTTGTTCAGGTGAAGCGTAGACAGATGCAATTAGTATTCAAGAAAATACGAGAACAACTGTCCAAAGCTACAGCCGAGTTCACCCTAGCATGGAATGCACGAGCTAAACCCAGTAAAATAACTATTGGATCTGTAGTAATGATACTTAACCAACACAGGTCTGGTCCTATGTATAAGTTAACTAAGAAATTTTTGGGTCCATATAAGGTAACCGAGCTTATCAAAGGTAACAAATACAGACTTAAGAACTTGTTAACAGGAGAGTATATAAATGAACATTTAGACCACATGAAGTTAGCTAAAATGACTGTTGACAAGACTGATGAGGAAGATGACAATGAACTTACCCAGACAGATACTCCTACTCCGACACCACCTTCTGTGGTTGACAGACCACTTGATGTTCAGCAACCCCATACTAGCAATTATAATCTTAGATCTAGACCTCTCGTTTCAACCATGCACTCACCACATGTCCATTGGCTAGATGTTAACGAGGATATCTCTCAAGATGATAGTTTGTCACATGAAGTTTCATCTGTTCCGGACCTTCAGTCAGAGCCAGAGTTGTATAGTGCTCTGGATGAGCTAGGTGTAGATATCCGCAGAATTTATAATTCAGTGCACTCTGCAGTTATTCTGTTTGTTTTGAAAAAAAAAATTCATTTGCAGTATTTCTAACACATGTGTCTTATTATTACCATTATATATAAATATAGTGTGATGTTTTCTCAACTTTATTTTGTTATAAATTAGATGCCATTGTTAAGTCTACTACCATTTGTATTTTTACAGTGCTTGTCATAAGAGTTATTATTGTTCTAGCAACCACATTGTGGCCAGTGAATCCTGACTGCTATCACGCAGATGTTAGTCTTCTTGTTCCAGGTCTTGTATATAGTTTGTAAATATATGGCACATTAAATATATTGCACATTGGTCTTGTAAATATATTGTATATTTCAGTGTCAAAGAAAAAAAAAACCATTATCTAATCTTAAAATTCATTTGTGGTTGTTAGGTCAGAACTTTGTTCCATTAATGTAATAATTGTTTAATTTTGTATGGTTTTCAAGCACATGCCATTGACACATGTTAATAATTTTGTTTAGGCAATACCTTGAGTTGTATTGTTCATATCTGATCAGTAGACATCCACATTTTCTTAGTACTCTGGTTTAATCAAAGCATTGTTACCATGATTTTCATCTATTATGATAAATTTTTTTTGTGCATATGCCGAGTTGTTAGTATTACGCACACCTGATGTTCTTTCGATGTTTTATTATGCAAATTTCACATGTAAGCCATTATTGAATGCCACCGAGGTCCTTTCAGTATCATTGTAACTATATAGCTAGCCAGAGCTTGTCAACAAGGGACATCGACTTGGTAGCGTGTCCGAGCGGTGTTATACTCAAATTCTATGTCAGTTGGAAAATAACCAATCACAGGCAAGTAGGCCTCTGACGTCATGCCAGACAGAGGAGCATCAGCGATGCTCCCAGCAGCCTCAGTTCTCCTCACAGACTCAGAGTAGGTAGACCTCGGTTGGCCAGATATATACCTTGTTGTCTCGGTCAATTAATATATACAGAAGCAACTACTGTGTCTACCTTCAACCCGAACAAGGCAAACTAATATATATATATATATATATATATATATATATATATATATATATATATATATATATATATATATGTCGTACCTAGTAGCTAGAACGCACTTCTCAGCCTACTATGCAGGGCCTGATTTGCCAAATAAGCCAAGTTTTCATGAATTAACTGTTTTTCGACTACCTAACCTACCTAACCTAACCTAACCTAACTTTTTCAGCTACCTAACCCAACCTAACCTATAAAGATAGGTTAGGTTAGGTAGGGTTGGTTAGGTTTGGTCATATATCTACGTTAATTTTAACTCCAATAAAAAAAATTGACCTCATACATAATGAAATGGGTAGCTTTATCATTTCATAAGAAAAAAATTAGAGAAAATATATTAATTCATGAAAACTTGGCTTATTAGGCAAATTGGGCCTTGCATAGTAGGTCGAAAAGTGCATTCTGGCTACTAGGTACGACATATATATATATATATATATATATATATATATATATATATATATATATATATATATATATATATATATATATATATATATATATATATATATATATGCGAACAAGCCTGAATGGTCCCCAGGACAATATGCAACTGAAAACTCACACCCCAGAAGTGACTCGAACCCATACTCCCAGGAGCAACGCAACTGGTATGTACAAGACATCTTAATCCACTTGACCATCACGACCGGACAAAATGAGGTGATAGCCTAAGCTATTTGAACCACCCCACCGCCGGCACTCGGATAGTAATCTTGGGCATAGCATTTTACCAAATCACCTCATTCTTTGGGGCACACGTGAGGAACACAAATGCGAACAAGCCTGAATGGTCCCCAGGACAATATGCAACTGAAAACTCACACCCCAGAAGTGACTCGAACCCATACTCCCAGAAGCAACGCAACTGGTATGTACAAGACGCCTTAATCCACTTGACCATCACGACCGGACAAAATGAGGTGATAGCCTAAGCTATTTGAACCACCCCACCGCCGGCACTCGGATAGTAATCTTGGGCATAGCATTTTACCAAATCACCTCATTCTTTGGGGCACACGTGAGGAACACAAATGCGAACAAGCCTGAATGGTCCCCAGGACAATATGCAACTGAAAACTCACACCCCAGAAGTGACTCGAACCCATACTCCCAGAAGCAACGCAACTGGTATGTACAAGATGCCTTAATCCACTTGACCATCACGACCGGACAAAATTTGTCCGGTCGTGATGGTCAAGTGGATTAAGGCGTCTTGTACATACCAGTTGCGTTGCTTCTGGGAGTATGGGTTCGAGTCACTTCTGGGGTGTGAGTTTTCAGTTGCATATTGTCCTGGGGACCATTCAGGCTTGTTCGCATTTGTGTTCCTCACGTGTGCCCCAAAGAATGAGGGGATTTGGTAAAATGCTATGCCCAAGATTACTATCCGAGTGCCGGCGGTGGGGTGGTTCAAATAGCTTAGGCTATCACCTCATTTTGTCCGGTCGTGATGGTCAAGTGGATTAAGGCGTCTTGTACATACCAGTTGCGTTGCTTCTGGGAGTATGGGTTCGAGTCACTTCTGGGGTGTGAGTTTTCAGTTGCATATTGTCCTGGGGACCATTCAGGCTTGTTCGCATTTGTGTTCCTCACGTGTGCCCCAAAGAATGAGGTGATTTGGTAAAATGCTATGCCCAAGATTACTATCCGAGTGCCGGCGGTGGGGTGGTTCAAATAGCCTAGGCTATCACCTCATTATGTCCGGTCATGATGGTCAAGTGGATTAAGGCGTCTTGTACATACCAGTTGCATTGCTCCTGGGAGTATGGGTTCGAGTCACTTCTGGGGTGTGAGTTTTCAGTTGCATATTGTCCTGGGGACCATTCAGGCTTGTTCGCATTTGTGTTCCTCACGTGTGCCCCAAAGAATGAGGTGATTTGGTAAAATGCTATGCCCAAGATTACTATCCGAGTGCCGGCGGTGGGGTGGTTCAAATAGCCTAGGCTATCACCTCATTATGTCCGGTCGTGATGGTCAAGTGGATTAAGGCGTCTTGTACATACCAGTTGCGTTGCTCCTGGGAGTATGGGTTCGAGTCACTTCTGGGGTGTGAGTTTTCAGTTGCATATTGTCCTGGGGACCATTCAGGCTTGTTCGCATATATATATATATATATATATATATATATATATATATATATATATATATATATATATATATATATATATATATATATATATATATATATATATATATATATATGTCGTACCTAATAGCCAGAACGTACTTATCAGCCTACTATTCGAGGCCCGATTTGCCTAATAAGCCAAGTTTTCATGAATTAATGTTTTTTCGACTACCTAACCTACCTAACCTAACCTAACCTAACTTTTTCTGCTACCTAACCGAACCTAACCTATGAAGATAGGTTAGGTTAGGTTAGGTAGGGTTGGTTAGGTTCGGTCATATATCTACGTTAATTTTAACTCCATTAAAAAAAAATTGACCTCATACATAATGAAATGGGTTGCTTTATCGTTTCATGAGAAAAAAATTATAGTAAATATATTAATTTAGGAAAACTTGGCTTATTAGGCAAATCGGGCCTTGAATAGTAGGCTGAGAAGTGAGTTCTGGCTATTAGGTACGACATATATATATATATATATATATATATATATATATATATATATTTATATATATAGGTTATGTTAGGTTAGGTTGGGTTAGGTTTAATTAGGTTAGGTTAGGTTAGTTTAGGCTAGGAAATAGGCTAGGTTTGTAGAAATAGAAATAGGTAAAAAATTAATAAAGTAAAATTAAATTTTAAATTATTTATAAACAATAAACAAAAAATAAAGAGAAAAAAATAGCTGGAATTTTGGGTAACGTTTCTTATCACCGAATGCCTCTGTTCACCTAGCAGTAATGAAAGGTATCCAGAAGATGGTTAGTTTAGGTTAGATTAGGTTAGGTTAGGTTAGGTCAGATTAGGTTAGGTTAGGTTAGTTTTGGCTAGGAAATAGGATAGGTTTGTAGGTTAGGTTAGGTTAGATTAGATTAGGTTAGGTTAGGTTAGATTAGGTTAGGTTAGATTAGGTTAGGTTGGTTTAGGCTAGGTTTCTAGAAATAGGGCTATAATTGCTGGTATCGTTTCCTATCACCGAATGCGTCTGTTCACCTAGCAGTAAATAGGTATCCAGGAGTTAGTAAGCTAGCTACTTGGGGCGTGGTGAGTGAGTGAGGATTAGTTAGTCACTAGTTGGACCTTGTGGGGTGGTGGGTGTTGGAGACCACTATATAAGCCTAACATGTATAAAGTGCCTGTTTGCCTGTCCCCCGACTCAATGATTTACATGTATTGACTAAATGAAGCCTAAGAGAGCATATGCAAGGCCTAAGATGAGTTATTTGTCAGCAGCAGCAGCAGCAACTTGTGCGAGATCAATGGCAGCGGCGGCATCCCAACATTTCTATTTTGGAGCAATAGTAGTAGTAGTAGTAGTAGTAGTAGTAGTAGTAGTAGAAGTAGTAGTAGTAGTAGTAGTAGTAGTAGTAGTACTGTAGTAGTAGTAGTAGTAGAAGTAGTAGTAGTCCATTTGTTGTTGGTTAATTTGACTACATAGTTGCAATAAGTACTATCATTAATGGAGAATTGGCTGCTATGTGTGAGTATCCTCCGCCTGCCTGCCTGCCGCAGTTACCATTATCTGGACTCACTCACTCACTCACTCATGTAATTGGTTACCACTTGTATACAATAGCAACGGCCATACTACCTACCTACTACCTTGACAACACTGCTTCTCGTCCCATCCATTAGTCAGGTTAAGTACCGTTGACTTTGGTTAGTATTTGGATGGGTGACCTGCCTGGGAACACCAACTGCTGCTGCTGATGGTATCCATGTTTGGGCAGTCTCCGAGTGTGTGTGTGTGTGTACTCACCTAATTGTGCTTGCAGGGGGTTGAGCTCTGGCTCTTTGGTCCCGCCTCTCAACCGTCAATCAACAGTTGTACAGGTTCCTGAGCCTATTGGGTTCTATCATATCTACACTTGAAACTGTGTATGGAGTCAGCCTCCACCACATCACTTCCTAATGCATTCCATTTGTCAACCACTCGGACACTAAAAAAGTTCTTTCTAATATCTCTGTGGCTCATTTGGGCACTCTGTTTCCACTTGTGTACCCTAGTGCGTGTGCCCCTTGAGTAAAATAGACTGTCTTTATCTACCCTATCAATTCCCTTGAGAATCTTGAATGTGGTGATCATGTCCCCCCCCAACTCTTCTGTCTTCCAGCGAAGTAAGGTTTAATTCCTGTAGTCTCTCCTCGTAGCTCATACCTCTCAGCTCGGGTACTAGTCTGGTGGCAAACCTTTGAACCTTTTCCAGTTTGGTCTTATCCTTGACTAGATATGGACTTCATGCTGGGGCTGCATACTCCAGGATTGGCCTACCATATGTGGTATACAAAGTTCTGAATGATTCCTTACACAAGTTTCTGAATGCTGTTCTTATGTTGGCCAGCCTGGCATATGCCGCTGATGTTATCCTCTTGATATGGGCTGCAGGAGACAGGTCTGTGTGTGTGTGTGTGTGTACTCACCTGGTTGTGCTTGCGGGGGTTGTGCTCTGGCTCTTTGGTTCCGCCTCTCAACCGTCAATCAACAGGTGTACAGGTTCCTGAGCCTATTGGGCTCTATCATATCTACACTTGAAACTGTGTATGGAGTCAGCCTTCACCGCATTACTTCCTAATACATTCCATTTGTCAACCACTCTGACACTAAAAAAGTTCTTTCTAATATCTCTGTGGCTCATTTGGGCACTCAGTTTCCACCTGTGTCCCCTAGTACGTGTGCCCCTTGTGTTAAATAGCCTGTCTTTATCAACCCTGTCGATTCCCTTGAGAATCTTGAATGTGGTGATCATGTCCCCTCTAACTCTTCTGTCTTCCAACGAAGAGAGGTTAAATTCCCGTAGTCTCTCCTCATAGTTCATACCTCTCAGCTCGGGTGCTAGTCTGGTGGAAAACCTTTGAACATTTTCCAGTTTAGTCTTATGCTTGACTAGATATGGACATGCTGGGGCTGCATACTCCAGGATTGGTCTGACATATGTGGTATATAATGTTCTGAAAGATTCCTTACACAAATTTCTAAAGGCCATTCTTATGTTAGCCAACCTGGCATATGCTGCTGATGTTATCCTCTTGATATGAGCTTCAGGGGACAGGTCTGGCGTGATATCAACCCCCAGGTCTTTCTCTCTCTCTGACTCTTGAAGTATTTCATCTCCCAAATGATACCTTGTATCTAGTCTCCTACTTCCTACCCCTATCTTCATTACATTACATTTGCTTGGGTTAAACTCTAACAGCCATTTGTTCGACCATTTCTTCAGCTTGTCCAGGTCTTCTTGAAGCCTCAAGCTGTCCTCCTCTGTCTTAATCCTTCCCATAATTTTGGCGTCGTCAGCAAACATTGAGAGGAATGAGTCTATACCCTCTGGGAGATGATTTACGTATATCAGAAACAGGATAGGTCCAAGCACAGAGCCCTGTGGGACTCCACTGGTGACTTCACGCCATTCTGAGGTCTCACCCCTCACTATAATTCTCTGCCTCCTATGGCTTAGGTACTCCCTTATCCACTGGAGCACCCTACCAGTTACTCCTGCCTGTTTCTCCAGCTTATGCATCAACCTTTTATAGGGTACTGTGTCAAAAGTTTTCCGACAGTCCAAAAAAATGCAGTCCGCCCATCCTTCTCTTTCTTGCTTAATCTTTGTCACCTGATCGTAGAATTCTATCAAGCCTGTAAGGCAAGATTTACCCTCCTTGAATTCATGTTGATGGGTTGTCACGAAGTCTCTTCTCTCCAGATGTGTTACTAGGTTTTTTCTCACAATCTTCTCCATCACCTTGCATGGTATACAAGTTAAGGACACTGACCTGTAGTTCAGTGCCTCTTGTCTTTCACCCTTTTTAAATATTGGTACTACATTAGCAGTCTTCCATATTTCTGGTAGGTCTCCCGTTTCCAGTGACCTACTATACACTATGGAGAGTGGCAAGCAAAGTGCTCCTGCACACTCTTTCAATACCCATGGTGAGATTCCATCCGGCCCAACAGCTTTTCTCACATCCAGCTCCAATAGGTGCTTCTTGACCTCATCTCTTGTAATTTCGAACCTTTCCAAGGTCACCTGGTTTGCTGCCACCTCTCCTAGTGCCGTGACTTCTCCCTGTTCTATTGTAAAGACCTCCTGGAACCTTTTGTTGAGTTCTTCACACACCTCTTTGTCATTCTCTGTGTACCTGTCCTCTCCCACCCTAAGTTTCATCACCTGTTCCTTCACTGTTGTCTTCCTCCTGATGTGACTGTGTAGTAGCTTTGGTTCGGTCTTGGCTTTATTAGCTATATCATTTTCATACCTTTTCTCAGCTGCTCTTCTCACACTAACATACTCGTTCCTGGTTCTCTGGTATCTCTCTCTACTTTCTGGTGTTCTGTTATTACGGAAGTTCCTCCATGCCCTTTTGTTCAGCTCCTTTGCTTTCATACATTCCCTGTTAAACCACGGATTCTTCCTTTGCTTCTCTGATTTTTCCTGTTGGGCTGGGACAAACCTGCTTCCAGCCTCCTGACATTTTTGGGTGACATAGTCCATCATGTCTTGTACGGACTTGGTTCCGAGTTCTGTGTCCCAATGTATATCCCATAGGAATCTATTCATCTCCTCATAGTTTACCTTTCGGTACGCCAGCCCTTTGTTTCCCAGTTCTTTTTTGGGGGTGATAATTCCTAGCTCAACCAGGTACTCAAAGCTCTCCATGTGTCTGGGCCTCCATGTGGGTCTCTGTTCCCCCAATCTATCTTTCCATGGTTGAAGTCTCCCGTGTGTGTGTGTGTGTACTCACCTAATTGTACTCACCTAATTGTGCTTGTGGGGATTGAGCTCTGGCTCTTTGGTCCTGCCTCTCAACCATCAATCAACTGAGACTCTTGTGTGTGTGTGTGTGTGTGTGTATGTGTGTGTGTGTGTGTGTGTGTGTGTGTGTGTGTGTGTGTGTGTGTGTGTGTGTGTGTGTGTGTGTGTGTGTATGTGTGTGTGTGTTTGTGTGTACTCACCTAGTCACCTAGTTGTACTCACCTAGTTGTGCTTGTGGGGATTGAGCTCTGGCTCTTTGGTCCTGCCTCTCAACCGTCAATCAACTGAGACTCTTGTGTGTGTGTGTGTGTGTGTGTATGTGTGTGTGTGTGTGTGTGTGTGTGTGTGTGTGTGTGTGTGTGTGTGTGTGTGTGTGTGTGTGTGTGTGTATGTGTGTGTGTGTTTGTGTGTACTCACCTAGTCACCTAGTTGTACTCACCTAGTTGTGTTTGCTGGGGTTGAGCTCTGGCTCTTTGGTCCTGCCTCTCAACCGTCAATCAACAGGTGTACAGATTCCTGAGCCTATTGGGCTCTATCATATCTACACTTGAAACTGTGTATGGAGTCAGCCTCCACCACATCACTTCCTAATGCATTCCATTTGTCAACCACACTGACACTAAAAAAGTTCTTTCTAATATCTCTGTGGCTCATTTGGGCGCTCAGTTTCCACCTGTGTCCCCTTGTGCGTGTGCCCCTTGTGTTAAATAGCTTGTCTTTATCTACCCTATCAATTCCCTTGAGAATCTTGAATGTAGTGATCATGTCCCCCCTAACTCTTCTGTCTTCCAGCGAAGTGAGGTTCAATTCCTGCAGTCTCTCCTCGTAGCTCATACCTCTCAGCTCGGGTACTAGTCTGGTGGCAAATCTTTGAACCTTTTCCAGTTTAGTCTTATCCTTGACTAGATATGGACACCATGCTGGGGCTGCATACTCCAGAATTGGCCTGACATATGTGGTATACAAAGTTCTGAATGATTCTTTACACAAATTTCTGAATGTCGTTCGTATGTTGGCCAGCCTGGCATATGCCGCTGATATTATCCTCTTGATATGTGCTGCAGGAGACAGGTCTGGCGTGATATCAACTCCCAAGTCTTTTTCTTTCTCTGACTCCTGAAGTCAGAAAAATCTCTCTCTCGCGCTCTCTCTCTCGCGCTCGCTCTCTCTCTCTCTCACGCTCTCTCTCTCTCTCGCGCTCTCTCTCTCTCGCGCGCGCTCTCTCTCTCTCGCGCTCTCTCTCTCTCTCTCGCGCTCTCTCTCTCTCGCGCTCTCTCTCTCTCTCTCTCGCGCTCTCTCTCTCCCGCGCTCTCTCTCGCGCTCTCTCGCGCTCTCTCGCTCTCTCTCGCTCTCTCTCTCTCGCTCTCTCTCTCTCGCGCTCTCTCGCTCTCTCTCGCTCTCTCTCTCTCGCTCTCTCTCTCTCGCGCTATCTCTCTCTCTCTCTCTCTCTCTCTCTCTCTCTCTCTCTCTCTCTCTCTCTCTCTCTCTCTCTCTCTCTCTCTCTCTCTCTCTCTCTCTCTCTCTCTCTCTCTCTCTCTCTCTCTCTCTCTCTCGCGCTCTCTCTCTCTCTCTCGCGCTCTCTCTCTCTCTCTCTCTCGCGCGCTCTCTCTCTCTCGTGCGCTCTCTCTCGCACTCTCTCGCGCTCTCTCGCGCTCTCTCGCTCTCTCTCGCGCTCTCTCGCTCTCTCTCTCTCTCTCGCTCTCGCTCTCTCGCTCTCTCTCTCTCTCTCTCTCTCTCTCTCTCTCTCTCTCTCTCTCTCTCTCTCTCTCTCTCTCTCTGAGACATCACATATACCTGTCCAAGTATGAAGCCACATTCAACCTTACCAGTAGAGCCAGCAATGACCACGTTGGACTGGGATGGATCTGACTCAGTGAATGCTTCAAGCAACTCCACAATTCAATATCATTCCGGTCATTCTGCGAAATAAAAATGTTGTGCTCTCTCTGCTGGGTTTTCTAGCCTTCTTGGTAGAGTCTGTCTTGTCTGTCCATTTCTCTCTGTTTCTCCAATTCTTCCCTTTTCTCCCTGTCTGTCTCTATCTCTCTAAATTCAATAAAGAACATTATACCTAATAAATTCAATAATTAATAATCAGAATTAACGTTTTAAAAACCATTGTTCTAAAACGTTATAATAAAACAATAAAATTTATTTTTTAAAACGTTTAAAACGATAAAATGTTTGCTGGGTTAACATTAGTTATGAAAGATAGGATATCATTTGCAAGGGATGTGCCAATTGATGAGAAGAAACTATTGAATTTATGGCAGTGTCAGAAGTAGAATGCACATCATCATCATTAGATAGAAGTATTTGTTTCTTATTCTAGATCTTCCTTCATCCTGATATTTGGGAAACAGTGGTCCATGTTTTTCTTAATTTTGCCCTTAATTTGATCAATTTTATTTTCATATTATTTTATTTTGGCTCTCCTATTATTCTCGACAGCATTGATGAGTTTCTTATTAAAACTTCTTTTAGATGACTTTTAACCTTAACTTCTTCTCATAGTCATATTTTTTATTAAGAGATTAATGAATACCATTAGCAAGCCATGGATTGCTTAACCTTTTATGACTTGTGGTAATAACTAACACACTCACATTGTAATAACTCAAACATAGTAATAACACTCATATGGTAATGGTAATAACACTCACATAGTAATAACACTCACATGATAATAACATACACTCACGGTAATATCTCACTCATGATAATAACATACATCGTAATAACACACACATGGTAATAACACATGGTTATAGCATATACATCGTTATAACACACACATTTTATTAAAACATATATTATTAAATGTTTTATTTGATTAAAATAATACTCTCTTGCGAGTCATCCCTCATGCAGACGTCCACCGACCAGCTGTGGACCAATGAGGGGCACTGCAGGTCTAGCTGGATTACAGGATGACCATCGGGTCGCTTCCAATATAAAGGCTTCAATAGTGACACCTTCACTCACGTTTCTCATACGACATCATTGTGATATCACCAATACAGAGGCTTCAAAAGTAACACCTTCAGTCACGCCTCTCATACGACACCAGTCTGCACTCATGGAGGTTCCTCCTCTTAGGCTGTCCTTAATGGACCCTGCAATCACCGAGGTATCCAAAATTGAACCCCATATGAAACACACATATGCATGCATGTATGCAAGCATATGTGTGTGGGCTGAAAGAACAAAGCTCAACCCCCACAAGCAAAACTCGGTGAATGCACGCAAGCACCCACACACGCACGCACGCACGCACGCACACACACACACACACACAGACTCCTAATAAAGCGGAAATGGAAGTTTGAAGACCTGGGAAATCGAGTTACCAATGAGTGCACAAGCTTCATACATGGAACTCTGACAGTAGATGGGAGGAAGATTGTGATCTTGGTAATCTACAATCCCCCACCAAACAGTAGAAGACCCAGGCAGGAGTATGATGACAACAACAAAGCATGTATAGATGAACTGCAGAAGGCAGCAACACTAGCCCACAGAATGAGAGCGAAGCTGCTGATCATGGGGAACCTAAATCATGGAGACATAAATTGGGAATCAAGGAATCCCCATGGAGGGGACGAAACGTGGGGAGCAAAATTAGTAGATGTTATAGACAGGAATTTCCTAACACAACATGTGAAGGAAGACACAAGGGAAAGAGGAGGAGATGCACCGAGCCTATTAGACCTGATTTTCACAAAGAACGTAGAAGATATCGAGAATTTAGAGCATGAAATACCTCTAGGGGCCAGTGACCATTGTGTCCTAGTCTTTGACTACATGGTGGAATTCAAACTTATGACCATGGGACAAGAGATCTGGGAGAGGAGAGTTGACTACAGGAAAGGGGACTATAAGAGGATAGGGGACTATCTGGGTGAAGTGAAGTGAGAGGAAGAAATTAGAGGAAAAACAGTCCAAGATATGATTGACCTAGTCATAAAGAAATGCCAGGAGGCCGAAGAGAGATTTATATCAACAGTAAAGGGAAAAAATAAGAAGGAATATAATAACCCATGGTTTAATAGACAGTGTCAGGAAGCAAAAATGGCCAGCAGGCGGGAGTGGAGGAAGTACAGAAGACAAAGGACAGAGGACAACAGGATCAGATACAACAGAGCTAGGAACGATTACGTTAACATAAGACGAACATCTGAAAGGGACTATGAGAACGATATTGCAATCAAAGCGAAAAAACAACCTAAGTTACTACACAGTCATATAAGAAGAAAAATGTCGGTGAACAACCAAGTGACAAGACTAAGGAAGACAGAGGGGGCATATACTGAAACTGACAAGGAAATCTGCGAGGCACTGAATACCAGTTTCCATGAAGTGTTCACTACCGAGCCTGAGCAGCTCCCATTGTTGGAAGGGGTTAACCTAGATGAAAGACTATCAGATATAGAGGTGACAGCAGAGGAGGTAATGAAACAGTTGACAACTCTAGATGCAACTAAAGCAGTTGGACCAGACAAAGTATCAATGTGGATACTAAAAGAAGCAGCACAGGCCCTCAGCATGCCTCTGGCAATGATCTTTAATGAGTCACTTATGTCAGGAGAATTGCCCAGTTGCTGGAAGAAGGCAAATGTCGTGCCGATCTTCAAGAAAGGTGAGAGGGAGGAGGCTCTTAACTATAGACCCGTATCACTGACAAGCATCCCCTGTAAAATACTGGAAAGAATAATTAGGCTATGACTGGTTGCACACCTGGAGAACATTAGGTTTGTGAACAAACATCAACATGGGTTCTGGACAAGGAAATCGTGCCTAACAAACCTTCTGGAATTCTATGATAAAATAACGAGGATAAGACAGGACAGAGATGGTTGGGCAGACTGCATATTTCTGGACTGCCAAAAAGCCTTTGATACAGTACCGCACATGAGACTGCTGTTCAAGCTCGAGAGGCAGGCGGGGGTGGGGGGAAAGGTCCTAGTATGGATAAGGAACTACCTAACAGGAAGGAGCCAAAGAGTTACGGTAAGGGGCGAGAAGTCGGACTCGTGAACAGTAACAAGTGGAGTACCACAAGGATCGGTGCTGGGACCAATTCTATTTCTTGTATATGTTAACGACATGTTTACAGGCGTAGAGTCCTGCATGTCGATGTTTGCGGATGACGCAAAGTTGATAAGAAGAGTTGTGACAGATGAGGATTGCAGGATCCTCCAAGAGGACCTGAACAGGTTGCAGAGATGGTCAGAGAAATGGCTACTGGAATTCAATACGAGCAAATGTAAAGTTATGGAAATGGGACTAGGAGATAGGAGACCAAAGGGACAGTACACAATGAAGGGGAACAGCCTACCTGTGACGACGCGTGAAAGAGACCTGGGGGTGGACATAACACCTAATCTATCTCCTGAGGCACATATAAATAGGATAACGACAGCAGCGAACTCTACACTGGCAAAAGTTAGAACATCATTCAGAAACCTAAGTAGGGAGGCATTTAGGTCGCTTTACAGTGCCTACGTTAGGCCAGTCTTAGAGTATGCCGCCTCATCATGGAGTCCCCATCTGAAGAAGCATATAATGAAACTGGAAAAGGTTCAGAGGTTTGCAACGAGACTCGTCCCAGAGCTAAGAGGGATGGGGTATGAGGAGCGCCTGAGGGAACTGTGCCTTACGACACTAGAAAGAAGAAGGGAGAGGGGGAACATGATAGGAACATATAAGATACTCAGAGGGATTGACAGAGTGGACATAGACGAAATGTTCACACGGAATAATAACAGAACGAGGGGACATGGATGGAAGCTTGAAACAGAGATGTTAGGAAGTTTTCTTTTAGCGTGAGAGTAGTGGGAAAATGGAATGCACTTCAGGAACAGGTTGTGGAGGCAAATACTATTCATAATTTTAAAACCAGGTATGATAGGGAAATGGGACAGGAGTCATTGCTGTAAACAACTGATGCTCGAAAGACGGGATCCGAGAGTCAATGCTCGATCCTGCAGACACAACTAGGTGAGTACAACTAGGTGAGTACACACACACACACACACAAACACACACACACACACACACATCAAGGTTTGGTACACCAATGCTGATGGGGTAGCCAATAAAGCAGAAGAGATAAAAGAAAGAGTTAGTGAGGCAGACCCAGACATAGTGACAATAGTGGAAACTAAAATAAATAGCATGATCTCGGATGCACTCTTTCCAGAGGGGTACCAGGTGATAAGAAAAGAAAGGACACAGAGACAGGGAGGAGGAGTGGCACTACTAATAAAGCGGAAATGGAAGTTTGATGAGCTGGAAAATCCGGGTACCAATGAAAGCACGAGCTTCATACATGGAACTCAGACAGTGGATGGGAAGAAGATTGTAATCTTGATACTCTACAATCCCTCATCAAACAGTAGAAGGCCCAGGTAGGAGTACGAGGACAGCAACAAGACATGTATAGATGAACTGCAGAGGGCAGCAACTATAGTGCATAGAATGAGAGCGAAGCTGCTGGTCATGGGGGACCTAAATCACGGAGAGATACATTGGGAAACGAGGAATCCCCATGGCGGGGAGGAGACCTGGGGAGCGAAGCTGGTAGACGTTATTGACAGGAATTTCCTAACACAGCATGTGAAAGAAGATACTAGGGAAAGAGGAGGGGATACGCCCAGCCTATTAGATCTCATTTTCACCCAGAATGTAGAAGACATCGAGCAGTTTGAACATGAAATACCACTAGGAACTAGTGACCATTGTGTCCTAGTCTTTGACTACATGATGGAGCTTAAAATTGTGACCAAAGGACAAGAGGTCCGGGAAAGGAGACTTGATTAAAGAAAAGGAGACTACAGAAGGATAAGGGACTACCTGGGAGAAGTGCAGTGGGAGGAAGAACTTAGAGGAAAAACAGTGCAAGGTATGATGAACCAAGTCATATTGAAATGCAAGGAGGCTGAAGAGAGATTTATTCCAACAATAAAGGAAAAAGCAGGAGGGAATATAATAACCCATGGTTTAATAGACAGTGTCAGGAAGCAAAGATGAGAAGTAGGAGGGAGTGGAGGAAGTACAGAAGACAAAGGACAGAGGATAACAGGATTAGATGTAACAGAGCTAGGAATGATTACATTAACATAAGACGAGTGTCGGAAAGAAATTATGAGAATGATATTGCAGTCAAAGCGAAAAAGCAACCTAAATTACTACATAGCCATATAAGAAGGAAGATGTCGGTAAATGACCAAGTGACAAGATTGAGGAAAACAGAAGGGGCATATACAGAAAGCGACAAGGAAATCTGCGAGGTACTGAATGCAAAATTCCATGGAGTGTTCACAACCGAGCCTGAGCAGCTCCCATTGTTAGAAGAGATTACCCAAGATGAAAGACTATCAGATATATGGGTGACAGCAGAGGATGTAATGAAACAGTTGACAACACTGGATGCAAATAAAGCTGTTGGACCAGACAAAGTATCACCGTGGATGCTTAAAGAGGCAGCGCAGGCTCTCAACGTGCCTCTGGCAATGATCTTTAATGAGTCATGTCGTTATGTCGTTATGTCGTTATGTCGGGAGAATTGCCCAGTTGCTGGAAGGAGGCAAATGTCGTACCGATTTTCAAAAAAGGTGATAGGGAGGAGGCACTTAACTACAGACCCGTATCACTGACAAGCATCCCCTGCAAAATACTTGAAAGAATAATTAGGCTAAGACTTGTTGAGCACCTGGAGAGCATTGAGTTTGTAAACAAGCACCAACATGGGTTCTGGACAGGGAAATCATGCCTAACAAACCTTTTAGAATTCTATGATAAAGTAACAAGGATAAGGCAGGACAGAGAAGGCTGGGCAGACTGCATATTTCTTGACTGCCAAAAGGCCTTTGATACAGTACCGCACATGAGACTGCTATACAAACTTGAGAGGCAGGCAGGAGTAAGCGGAAAGGCTCTAGTATGGGTGAAGAACTACCTAACAGGAAGGAGCCAGAGGGTAATGGTAAGGGGCGAGAAGTCGGACTGGCGAACAGTAACAAGTGGAGTACCTCAAGGATCGGTGCTGGGACCAATCCTCTTTCTAGTTTACGTAAATAATATGTTTACAGGAGTGGAATCATACATGTCAATGTTTGCGGATGACGCAAAATTAACGAGAAGAGTTGTGACAGACGAGGATTGTAGGATCCTCCAAGAGGACTTAAACAGGTTTCAGAGATGGTCAGGGAAATGGCTACTGGAGTTTAACACCAGTAAATGTAAAGTTATGGAAATGGGATCAGGTGATAGGAGACCAAAGGGACAGTACACAATGAAGGGGAACAGCCTACCTGTAACGATTCGAGAAAGAGACCTGGGAGTGGATGTGACACCTAATCTAACTCCTGAGGCACATATAAATAGGATAACGACAGCAGCGTACTCTACACTGGCGAAAATTAGAACTTCATTCAGAAACCTAATGAGGAGGCTTTTAGGGCGCTTTACACTGCCTACGTGAGACCCGTCTTAGAGTATGCTGCGCCATCATGGAGCCCCCACCAGAAGAAACACATAAAGAAACTGGAGAAGGTTCAGAGGTTTGCGACGAGGCTTGTCCCAGAGTTACGAGGGATGGGATATGAAGAGCGTCTGAAGGAACTGAACCTTACGACACTAGAGAAAAGAAGGGAGAGAGGAGATATGATAGGAACATATAAAATACTCAGGGGAATTGACAAAGTGGAAATAGATGAAATGTTCACACGTAATAATAACAGAACGAGGGGACATGGGTGGAAACTGGAAACTCAGATGAGTAACAGAGATGTTAGGAAGTTTTCGTTTAGCGTGAGAGTAGTGGAAAAATGGAATGCACTTCAGGAACAGGTTGTGGAAGCAAATACTATTCATACTTTTAAAACTAGGTATGATAGGGAAATGGGACAGGAGTCATTGTTGTAAACAACCGATAGCTGGAAAGGCGGGATCCAAGAGTCAATGCTCGATCCTGCAAGCACAAATAGGTGAGTACACACACACACACACACACACACACACACACACACACACACACACACACACACACACACACACACACACACACACACACACACACACACACACATATAGAGTGGGGGTATCACAGGCAAAGTAAAATACACACAAGTAAGACATAAATGTAAACCAAATACTCTAACATTTGAAAAATTATTCAAATGGAAATAATTATATTTTTCTTTTACACAAATCTTCAAAGTTTTTCATGATCATTTAATCTTGGTGGTTGTTCTGGACCTCACCGACCAGGGGATGACCATTATTTGAAACAATGGAACTATGACGTTTTAAGACCATCAGATTGGTTATAACTTCGAACTTTCTTGATGCTCTGTTAATGACACCCTGCCGTTCCTGAGAGAAACACAAACGTTATTGTAATATTACAGTAAATATTAGTTAAGTCTCGATTTAAAAGAATTTTGCTCAAACTTTCATGATTGTCTTGAGAGTGTACTAGGTAAGATGAGTGTCTTCCTTCACTGTCATTAAACACAAGTCTTGTATGTGCCATTTTCGGAGAAGCCAGAGAATAGCACTGAACAAGTCCAGTGACTAGAGGGGGACGGGGTTGCTATCATACAACCCCATTTAATTACAGAGTAGAGGAGCAGGTATACAACCTCTTCAGTCACAATTATATTTTATACAATTATAAAGCAAGTGTGTGAGGGTGGAGGAAGCAGACATGCAATGCAATGCGAAGCAAGTGTGACAAAAGGGAGAGGAGCAGACATACAAATACATGATCAGTGTGAGAGGTGAAAGGGCTAGATATTCTCCAGAAGACAAGTGTGAGAGATGGGAGGAACAGCAATCACTTTCAGAATGAACTCAACAAATTTACAGATTTACCGAAATTCAGCTGAAAAAACATTGTGATGATCATGGCAGAGACCATTATCAATTGCCTACAGACGACGCAAAACGTATCATAAAAATCAGACTCAAAAAAGCACTTGTGTAATGATGGGCAAGTTCTTCAAGCAGACCACAGTTACACAAGAAACAAAACGAGACAAGACGGAGCACAAGAGGACAAACAATGCGACATGGACATACGGACTACCAACAACAGTCGGGTAGTCAAAACACCAGACCAGCTGGAACTTATTTTCAGTAAACATCACATTATTATCTGTGGCCCAATGAAAGACCCAATTTTCATCAGCTTGGAGGTGCCGTATCCTCTATATTGTCTTCACCAAGGAAAATCATAGTGTCATCTGCAAATGAAGATACTGTGCTGTAGTTTGTATCCTTGTCTATATCCATACCGGAGCAAGTACGGTACCTAAGGGGAATGAGCTTTTCACAGTAGATGATCCAGATTTTAATGTGTTGACTATTACGCTCTGCGTTCTGCTCATTAGGAAGCTGAAGATCCATCTCCCTACTTTGCCAGTAATTATTTTGCACGCATTTTGTGCGCAATAACACCATGGTCACATTTGTCGAAAGCTTTTCCGAAGTCTGTGTATATTACATCTGCGCTTTGCTTGTCTTCCATTTTACCTAAGGCCATGTCATAGTGATTTAGCAACTGAGAAAGGCAGGAACATCCTGTTCTGAACCCATGTTTTCCAGATAAATGTAGAAGTTGTAATTCCATGTGATTTGTAATCTTACTTCTTAGCACACTTTCAAAGATTTTTATGATATGTGAGGATAGAATTATTGGTCTATACTTTTTTACATCTGCTTTACTGTCTCCTTGTGAAGAGGTGCAATCTCCGCTGTTTTAAATATGTCAGAGATGACGCCAGTGTCTTGGCTCCGTGTCCAAAAGATGTTTTGGTCCTGTGACAGTGGTGTTTTACACTTCATGATGAATGTACCATAAGACAATGACATTTCCATGAGTGCAGAGTGCATTGGTGTGATGTCTGTGGCTACCTCAAAGTCCAGTAGGGTTAGGGTGACATCTGATATGAGGTTCAAAGGCCCAATACTGATCGTAGTTTCTATTCTTGATTTTTCATACGAGGAAAAGTATTTCGAGTTACTCTCTATTTTACTTATGGCCTATTGCTCCCTTTGCCTATCTTGGATTTTATATGAGTCTCTCTGTTTCAGCTCTATTATTTATATTTCCTCACATATTTCCCCACACCAGGATACTAGGGGGCCTGATAGCCTGATAAGGGGCCTGATGGATAGCGCGCAGGGCTCGTAATTCTGTGGCGCGGGTTCGATTTCCGCACCAGGCAGAAACAAATGGGCAAAGTTTCTTTCGCCCAGAATGCCCCTGTTATCTAGCAGTAAATAGGTACCTGGGAGTTATTCAGCGGTCACGGGCTGCTTCCTGGGGTGTGTGTGTGTGTGTGGTGTGGAGAAAAAAAGTATTTAGTAAACAGTTGATTGACAGTTGAGAGGCGGGCCGAAAGAGCAAATTTCAACCCTCGCAAACACAACTAGGTGAATACATAGCCTTCCTCGCCGTTGTTGGGATAGAGTGCAGCGTTTGAGATGTGCTGCTATTTATTTTCTTCGCCTTTAGATGGAACACCGTTATCGTTCCAGTCCACAACGACTGAAAATATGATAGAGTCAGGAAACTCTCTACTGAAGTTAGGGTCCACAATGACAGGCAAATGGCAAAGTCAATTACTCCTCTTTAAAAGTAAGAGTTCACAATGACTAAAAAAGTCAGGAATCTTCTCTCAAAAGTTAGAATTCACTAACCATAGAATCTGACTAAGTTCTGTATCTCCTCTCGACAGTTAAATACTCCGAAGTTAATGATTTAAATAAATTTAAATACTACAGAAGTGTAAAATTGTAATAGAGGTACATTAACAATTACAAGTATAACCTCAGCCTATCCAGTCTGAACTGGTTAAGCTTGGTCATAGACCTGTCCCTTTACCAAACAAGAACTAATCAGAGCCAAAAAAAGTGGTAAGGATACTGCACCAGGTGCTGATAACATTACATACACAATGATCGACATGTAGGTCCTGCTGGAGAACAGGAATATTGGATGTTATCAATGCATCTTGGCAGCAAGGCAAACTACCGACATGTTGGAAAAAAGCAGCTATCATTCATATTCCAAAGCCAAAAGAATCTGGCAATTACAGGCCCATTTCATTATCATCATACATAAATAAAATTGCAGAACTGATGGTCTTAAATAGGTTAATGTGGAAGACTGGAGACATGCATAAGCATATATATGACTTCACAAGAGTAGTAGGTACTGACAAATGCATAGCCACATTATTAGGAACAGTTAACTCAGGTCCTGCTCTATAAAAAGCATTCAAACTTGCAAGCCCGCAAGAAATTTTACACACCTTAGTTAAAAAAGATGTAAATGAAAATATGATAGCATGCATTCAAGATTACCTTGTCACCGGGATGCCAGTGTAAAGCTGCAAGGCCAATTGTCAGACTACCACTTGTTAAGAATGGGACTCCACAAGGACGAGTCCTCAGTCCTTGTTTTTTTAGCATTCATATGGAAAACCTAGTTACAATGACATTTGCAGAGGGGTTTAAGTTGCTAAGCTATGCTGATGATATAGCATTAGTCGTCTCAAGTCCTTCACTTTTACATAAAGCACAAGAAGCGTTAGATAAAGTAATATCTGAATGCAACATTCTAGGGCTAAAAATATCTGCACCTAGTCCAAGCCAATGAGACTAGGTGGCAACACTCCAGACAGGCAACTTCACATTCAGAACATTAACCCTCAGTGGGTGACACAAAATCAATATCTTGGAGTGTGGAAATATTTTAAAATGACGTTCAACAAGTAAATTCAATACTTGAAGGAGAAAGCAAAATCACGACTGAATGTATTGAGAACCGTCACAGGGCTCAGTCTCGGAGTGGGACTCAAAATGTTAATAATATTTTACATACATGCACTTCGTTCCCTTGATG